>NC_088603.1:137147802-137478880 GCF_036013475.1 Columba livia
ACAGGCCTCCAACTGGACTCCGCCCCATTGACTACGACTCTCTGGCTTCTTTCCTTCAGTCAGTTCACAGTTCACCTCACTACCCAATTGTCCAGACCACACTTCCTCAGTTTGGCTGTAAGGATGCTTAGAGAGAACACAAATGTAAGAAGCAAAAGACTGATTAATCTACTAATTTCTTTTAAAAGAGGCAAAGAGTACTGTCCCTTTCCACCTGGAGTTCATAACATCAGAAACTTTTGAGATCCCTCATACAAGAGAGAACTGCTACCTCAAAAGCTATTACTTTCATTTAGGGCTGAGAAAGGTAATCTACAGTCTGGCTCTGTCCCATAAATCTGGCTTCTAGTAATTTCTACCTTCCATTTACTCTTTTCCTCATGCTTAATTTACAGAATCACATCTCATGAAGCTTTAAGTTTTCCAAAGAAGCAACCAATAATGAAATTACACCTTCTTTACTGGCATCTTCATCAGTTAAGTTATGTTAAAAATACTTGATATTGGGCTTTGGTTGTGGGTTGCTTTTTTCTTTCAGATTTACAAAGCAAAAGGGATGCGGAGAAGCTAAGACAAAGCCATAAAATACGTCCCAGTTTTAGTAAATCTTAGTCACGTCAAATTAAGTTGAGGTTAAACCAATCCCACGGGAGTCCCCTGCAAAGGAGCTCAGTTCTGAAGGAGGATGCAGCACATGGAGGGATGCAGATTGCACCAGCTGAACAGCCCAGCTTATCCCCTTCTAGTGAATAAGAGAAAGCTGAAGGCTATCAGTCCTGCCTCTTCCCCTGCCCAATTTTGGAAAATTTACTCACCAAGTATTTTGCATGTATAGCCTATGATGGTCACAGAAATGTTCCCCAAGCCGCTTTCTTATCCACATATACATGCAAAGACAGGTCACAATCTAACAGATGCCATGAAGGCCATGAGATGAAAAGTGCTTTGTGTAATTTGAGATTGTGATACAATCTTTGGGGCTGAGAACAAACCGAAGACCAGGGACAGGACAGGGAGAAGTGACTGTGCTGACCATATCAAACACTTCCAAACTCTACGATAAAAAGAACAGGACTATGCTGTGCTCATGCTGCAGAGAATCCTGCTGGAACATAATACTGCTAGGAAATTCAAGGTCAGTTTACTCTAATAAAAATATCGTCATGTAATGTTGGCAAGGTCAGTGTCAGTTTGGATTACCTGCCATGCAAGTGCCAGTCATGCATGTTCTGCTTGCCTTGGGCTAGTCTAAATCGTGCCCTAACTTTTCAAAGACGTTTATGTCTACATCCTTGCTGGCTGACATGGGGCAGCCATAAAGCAGATTTGATTGCATAGCAGCTGATTTCAGTAGGTGCGGCATCAGATCTGTTTAATCATAAATGTTTTTTTCTCCTTTTGTAGAGCACATACAGCTTGTCTTCACACTCTAATCCAGTCATACAACAGTGAGCTTCTTCACACTGAAAACATGCAGTGAAAACTATCTTAGAGCTGAATAACCAATTCCCCTACAAACAGTGGCTCTCACTCCCTACTCTCCCCCAGCTTCTGCTTCTGGAAGTTGTTGGGTTATTTCTTCTCAGTCTGTGGAAGTTAAAGTACATGTGGACAGAAATGGATTCTTTATTTGACATATGATTTGGGAGCTTCTCTCCTGCTGCAGGACTGCAGTAATGGGCTGCTGCCTCTAGTAATTATCTTTTCTACCTGCCCAACATCCCACCTTTCCTTAGTGACGCCTTGTGGCTCTGCAGCTCAGAGCTAACAAAGCCAGTTTCCAAAACTTGCCCTATTTACCACGGCTTCACAGTCCCACTTCCTTAACCCTTTTCAGCCAGGGGACATCACCGCAAGCAGTTTACCCCACTTCAAAACCTGAGCAAGAACACCAACAAAAGCTGGAAATCTCATATGAAGCATGCCCTACACACACTTTCTTTTAATTTTATTTTTTTTTCCAGGACCTTGCTCAGTTCCTTGGAGAGTAACTCAGGAGTTGTTTCCAAGGTCAATAGGTATTTGTCATAAACATTTTGTGGCTTAGACAGTTTGCCTGACACATGATGATGTCTCAGCCTCAGATGAGCCTGGGGGGTCTGGAAGGGGAGCAGGGACAGGGATGTTGCAGCTTCAGCACAGGGTGGGAATTGCTACCAGGAAACAGGCTGGAGGTGAGGAAATGGTCTGTGGCAACAGGCTGGGGGCAAGTCTCAAAGTTGAGTCTATCAGGCACTTGTCACAAGCATCTGATGTGTAATATAAGCAATTGTGCTGATTTTTTGCTGGGAACACACCAAAAGAGTCAAGCTCAACATCTATATCCACTGAATATCAACAGTGTCTGCTGCAAGCTGGGACAAAATTGCAGCTGTTCTCTGAAATAGTGCATACTGTCAAGAAGTCGCAACGTTTTAAGGAAACCAAATCAGGACAGAATTGAATCTGTAATCCAAGCAAAAGGCTCTTTTCTTTCCTTTGTTTTTCTTTTCTTTTCTTTTCTTTTCTTTTCTTTTCTTTTCTTTTCTTTTCTTTTCTTTTCTTTTCTTTTCTTTTCTTTTCTTTTCTTTTCTTTTCTTTTCTTTTCTTTTCTTTTCTTTTCTTTTCTTTTCTTTTCTTTTCTTTTCTTTTCTTTTCTTTTCTTTTCTTTTCTTTTCTTTTCTTTTCTTTTCTTTTCTTTTCTTTTCTTTTCTTTTCTTTTCTTTTCTTTTCTTTTCTTTTCTTGTTACCAGAGTAATCTTGGCCCCTGTGATCACTTCTGAACACCACCGAATTCATAAGAGGGTTTTGCAGAGATCAGATTTATGCCGTTCCACATTCTAAAATCAACTGTTGTGCAATATAAGGTATGTAATAGCAGTGTCCACATTTTATATGCATTTTATGAGCCATATTATTTATTCTTTCACTTTACAGGAAAAAAAATGGCAACTTGTCAGAAAGTGAGGGATTTATTGCTACTGCTTGCTTTGTCTAGAGCAGGGGTGTCAAATTCATTTTCACCAGGGGCCACATCATGCTCGTGGTTGCCTTCAAAGGGCCGACTGTCATTTTAGGCCTTTATAAATGTAGGAGTAGTTACATTTGACACCCCTGCTCTAGAGAGAAAATGCAGTGTGATAGGGCATTGTTTTTGTAGTGATCTTGTAGATCACCATAAAGAAAATCTTTTTCTTTTGTTCCATCTCAGGCAAAGTTTATAACCTCTTCCAGGTTATGCTTATCTTAATACTAACAAGTGACTACTGTTTTTGGGGTTTTTTTTTGTCTTTAGTAATAAGGAATTACCATCATTTGAAAGTACTGTTTAGGCTCCTTGACCAGAAGAGGTGTTTAACAATGTCACATGTGATGTATGGTGCATTTAATTGCTCTGTGCAGCTATTCAAAAAGCATTCAGAAGTGATCATTTAGCATTAATATCCTGGGGCAATTCAAGGTCACAGTACATTAAAAACTAATTCAGAGTAGTTCTAGAATGCATTTTTCATATACAGAGATACATAATTCTTTTATTATAAAAGTGACAATTGCATTGCAGCATGATGAGTCGAAGCGGATATTCTAAATACCTGCTGCTGGTCTTATTGTAAAAGCAGAAAGACACCTTTTTACCGTGACTCTACAACTATTAATTTCCAAAAAACACAACAAATCCAGATAAGCTGTGGTGAACAAATATGCTTATGAGAGCAACCATAAAAGCTTGATTTAGAAGTATTTTTAACTTGGAGTATCTGATTCGGCTTTTGTTATTCTTCTCAGGAGTCAAACGTCTGGACTGGTTTTTTAGGGATGGACCAGCATTGAACAATTCTAACACATTCACAGCTAATTATGCGTGTGGTGGTCCCATGCAGAAAATAAAAATAAAATAAAACTATTCTTTCCTTAAAATAATTGATTATAGATTGTGGAAAAGAGGAAGAAAGCATAAGAGACTGCATTGCTCTCAGGGGTCGCAGGGTGAGTCCTCAGAGTCTGGAGAACAGAGCAGTCACCCTCCTGTCTCTCAGAGAGTAGAAATTCCTTTCAGTTAAAAGCACATCACAGGGAAATCACAAATATCAAAGACACAGTCTGCATGCATCGCAACATGATTAGGTGTAAAATTATTCATAGCCATCCTTGTCGCACTCACGCTGTTACCCACACATCGTACATGAGAGATGTTGACAACCTACAAGTCAGGTCTCATAATGGAAGGAGAAAACAAACAAACAATTAAAAAAATAATGTTGTACTCTGCACAGCATTACCCGTCAGCCATTTTCTGCTGCCTTAGCGTGCCCTTAGCACCTAGATGAGAAGCCACTCAAACTGAGCAGCTTCTGGGAAAATTAATCTGGAATATTCTTTTGATGCAACAAGACCTCATCTTGGGAAGGACTGAACTGAGCTCAGGCACAGACCAGCCCCTTTCCACATGGGCTGTATGAATCTTCCCTCATACTGGGAGGCTGGAACTGGTGCTGGAAGCTGGAACTGGAAACTAAGTAGATCAAAGCTACGTCACAGGGGTCTGTACCAGCTGCAGTCACAGTTCACACTTCTGCTCTCCCACACAGATATAAAAATTGAACTGAGGAACCAGCACTTTTTAGCTCCAAGAATGACAGTGGATGAAACACAATATATAAGCATCAAGAAGAGAGTATTGGACACCCGCTGGTGCACACTGAATTAAAGCACAGGCAAATGCAGAGGCTGCCAGAGCTGCCTTGGTCAGATGTCAGATTTTCTATTTCTATTTCTATTAAAAAATAAAAGAATAAGTTTGCTTGTAAAGGAAACCATGAACAGAAACACTGGTGTACGCAAGAGATCAACACATCACATGCTGCTTTCTCACTCCTTTCTTCCATAGCCTCTGAAGTTTCTAATAAATTAGGCATTTAAATGATTAGCGTCTGAATGCAACATCCACTGATGAGCAAGGAGGTCATATCCCTCAGCATCAGCATTACTGACATCAGCTGCATCAGGGTGCACCTATTTCATATTTTTAAGGCTTTCCCTTATCTTTATTTCTTTTTAATAAAAGCTCTATTTCTAAGGAACCAAAGTGGCACCCTCAAAAGAGTCACAGGTAGCAAGCCCAGAGAAGAGCATCTACCAGATAATGCAGTAGCTTGTCTAAGGTTCCTAAAAGGCGGATATGATGAGGAAGAACAAGCTTTTTATAAATCATCTCACATAGCATCCTGGCAATCATTTTCCATTAGATACATTAGATAAAAATGAACAGTTTAATATATGTATCAAGCATAATTGCTGAACATAAGAATTCTTGGCACAGTCAAAGCAGCAACTTCTCTTTAGAAAAAAAGAGACCTCTGATGTACTTTGGTCTTTCTCTTCCACCATGCTACAATGTCATATAATCATAGAATCACAGAATAATTTGGGTTAGAAGAGACCTTAAAGATGATCTATTATAGTTCCAACCCCACCGGCATTATTTTACGTAGTGCATTTAGTCTTTGTGTATCACTACCCCAAATCAACTTTTTGAGGACTCAGAGGAGTTCAAAACACCCACTAATTTTAGTAGTGAAATTCAACATGCTTTAGATTTTATGTATTAATTTAGAAGCTTTTAAAAACAATAAATACTGATAAAATTAACATATTTTACCAATAAACTTTTAATGTAAAAATTCTTACCTGCACTTTGACAAAGGTATTGTTCTCAAGGGCTTTTTATTTTATAATCACTGAACTATTGAATGTACTGTCTGATATAGGTGCACAGTAGAGGTAAAAGAAGGGGATTATTAACAGCTCTTTAATGATTCACATTCTTTTTGAGCATCTTCAAGTGTGCTAAACCTGTTTGTCACAAAAGACTCAGACCCTCTCTTTGTCCTTGAGAGCTGACACTTGAATATAAAACAAAATTGGAAAGCCTAAGAAACAATTTGACATGAAAGGCAATTAGGATAATAGTTAAAATCATGATGACACATAGGTAGATGTTTATGTTTTGTCTTAATTTCCCTGCCTAGAGGACCAGTCTTAAGTGGCTCAGCAGTCCAGATAAACACCTGCATAACTATTTGTAGGATTTTTCTATCAGTGAGTTATTGAAACAGGCTTCAAATTAAGTACATGCACAAATACTCTGCTGTTTTGAGAACTTCTTAGACATTCCTAATGCAGACCTTTCCAAAAATGTGTCATTGTCTACTCTGCCACCACTGTTACAGGATACAAAAAGACCTTGTGCCAACAAAAAGAACTTTCACGCATGATTTGCTTGCTATTAAATGGACTAACAAACATTTTACTTTATTGATGTTCAGTATCAAATCAGAAGAAGGTCAGAAAGCAGAAAGTGTGGCATCGAGGAAAAACTGAACACACCAAGCAAACGAGCACATGGAGTCACAAAATCTGGTCACACAGGGTAATAAGTGAGGTTTAAGACAGACTCCAGTCCAGCCAAAGCTCGCAATGACTTCACTGAGAATCTGGCAAATCTCCTCATTCCCACTTCTTACCAGCACAACTGGTGTTATCATGGTGAATTCTCTCTCTTGGTCATTTTCTGTAGTCAGACACTATCTTTCTTTTATCCCAAGTCCCTGGACTACAATAGGAGTCTCCTGGTTGAGAAAGTGAAGGTTGCAGCACCTTAGAAAAAGCCCAGCTACTGCGATTTCTCCATTCCTCTGTGTCACAAAACTAGCTTTGAGGCATGGAGCGCTGGGCCAAGATCTGTCCAGTTTACCCTTGAGTTCCTCATGCCCAAGTCCATGAAAAGCTCTCTTTCTAGCCAACAGCTCTGCAAAATCTGCCAGCACTCCCAGCCGTGAGGGAGTATTGTTATCCTCAACATGATAAGGTTCAGTGATGCTTTCAGCTTTTCCTGGGAGCACCACTGGATGCCAAGTAACAGGTACAATATAGCACAATGAAAAGTCATCTTTTTCTGTTTCACAATCTCATTACCAGAATAGATTTATCATTTAAAATCTAAACATTTAAAAATATGAATCTGAAGAAAACAAATGTTGGGTTTTTTTTCATGGTATCCACTGCAGACATCCTATTGGCAAAAAATGATAATTTAAAAAAAAAAATCTTATAACTCAGTGACATGAAGGAACTGTTCAGAAAATCAATAAAATGAAATAAAATAAAATAAAATAAAATAAAATAAAATAAAATAAAGTATATTTAAAGAAAGAAAGGAGATGAAGTTTCAAAATTAGCCCTATTCATTCTGTCATGGGAATATTTTTAATATGCTTTACAAGTTTTGCATCCAACATTTGATATTCCATTCAGGCAGTCTGTTCCCAGAAAACAATACACAGATAGTGTGGTGACCTTTTGCAGCCCAAAGACAATGAATTCAAACCCTGTTGTCTGCAGCTGGTGTTGCCATAGAGGACAAAATAGATGGGAAAAGCTTGGGTATATGGCAATTTTCTCTGTGTGTATATAGCTTTCTGCTTTCAGTTGGCTGCAGGCTCCTACCTTCAAGGGTTTGTAATTCCTTACTGGACCTTTTCCAATGGGTGACCTGGAGGTGACAAGGCAGGAGAGAGAGGAGATGGAGCAGGCGCAGATCTGGGCACTGCTGGCACCACGTCAGTATCAGGGGGGTGACACGTGGCTTCTCGCCCTCCCCAGGTACTGACCAGGGGCTACATAAGGAAAACCACCCACCCTGTCCCAGGCCAGTCCACCCCAGCTGCTGTGTAGGGTTACAGGCTGAGTAAGGGGGCAAAGCCAAGGACAAGGAGGAGAAGGACAGATCCCCCCAGAAGTATCCTGTAATGCTTTGAGTACACATACGGGAATTTCTCATCTGCTTAATTTAATAACTTTGGTCATTGGGAACAGATCATTTCAGTGGGGTCCTGTTTTAAACAGAAACTGAACCCGCATGGCTGGGGGTGACAGACTATACACTAATTTGCTGCACTTTCAAACCCCCTAGTTATATTTTGCAAGAGGGGAGATAACATTTTCTGTGTTAAAAGCACATGCAGGAATTGTATCACAAAGGAGACATCAGAACAGCAAACTTAATGACTTAATATTGTACAATATAAAATCATTCCAGTTGAATAACTTTTAATTTATTATAATACATAGATGCCAATTATGCCTGATTTATTAAGAGAAGTTCAGCAGTGCCAGGGCCCTGTGTTTGAGTGGTTGCCATGGTACCCAGCTTTTACAAGGACATCTTAAGGATCATTAAAGTGTCAAGGTGATAAGTTTGACACTCAGTGGATTTAATGATGGATGATAATAATATTACCTCTTTACATCATGAAAAGCCTAGGATTCAAGTTAGGAGTAGAAATCTTATGCAGTTTTTATTTTGGATGTTTTTTAAAAGAGGCCAGCTGAAGCTGACATGAAATAATGTTAACCCAAACAACACTCTGCTTACTTTGATGTAAATTCCTTAACCTCATTTTTTATACTTCTTTCATTTTGCTACTTTTCCTCAAAACATCTCAACCTGCTTTTATCAGGTCTCACAGGCCCACCCCTTACAGGGACTCACCCCTTACAGAGACTCCTGGGCAGTACGGGAAATAGTTTCCAGTCTGAACACTGCCAATCTAGCTCCCAGCAAGTCTTACAGAATATTTGATGGTAAGAAGCAAATTGATTAAAAAAAAAATAATAAAGAAAAGGAAGAATCTTTGCTGTATACTGTGAAAAAAACCTGATGGCAATATGCTCTGCATCTAAGCATCTAAGCTCTATTCCAGCTGTCAAGAACAACCAATTCATTTCATTTCACATTGGACATAGAACAACCTTAGGCTGGTTATGACTTTCAGTGACTTGCATAGAGCTGATTCAAGCCAATAACTCAAACAAAAGGCTCTACAGGCCTCAGTACAGCCCTGGGCCTTAAAGATGCACACACAGGAGCCATCATGACACATTATTTTAGGAGCGGGTTTCTGTTCTGGCGCAGGAGGACACCCTTCAGCAGAGCTGCCGCAGAGGAAGAGTGCAGTCCTCGCCAAGCACACAGTGCTGTTCCACCTCCCTAACAGCAGCAGCCACCATGCAGGCTGCTTTTGTCTGAAAATACAATATCCTTGTGCTTTTCTATGTTATCCTTCTGGAAATATTGCTGACATAACACCTTCTCCAGAAAAAAAAAATTGCATCACTGTCCCTTACCTTGCAACCTGCAAAGTGGTGGGACTGTTCATCTCCCTTCAGTGTGATGACAATGTCATCAGATTGACGATCTCTAGAATACTGCTACTGTTTTCAATCTCTGGTTCTGCTCAGAGCTACACACAGCCTCATTTTCTTGGAGCAATTTACCAGTTTATCCTCACTATGGATTAGACTCTGACTTCAGAATGTCTTCTTAAGAGAAGATTTATTATTACACTGACACTGTTTTCAACCTGCCCATTGGACTGATGTAAATAAAAGACAGAGGATTACAGACTTAAACCCCAAATTTACCACTAGCAGCCAGAACTCATGCCTACTACTCTGCACTTCACTGCCAAGTATCGCTATGCCAGGTATTCTATGTCTAATGTAAACACATTTGACAAGCATAATCATAGTTTAGCTCTAGTATCTTCTAGTAAAGCTATCTTACTGACATGAGAATAATAGTCTAGGACAAGTACATAATGTTTTCCAGTCATTCTAAACAATTCTGTGCATACTTTGCTCCAGGAGAACAATTTTTCCTGTGCCAACATGGACTCTCTTGCTTGACTTGGCCTGCATTTTTGGCATAGGTTCCAAGCCTTGACAACTTCCTCCATATCACGATTCATCTGGGACAAGTACTGGCCCTTCCTTGGATCTTTCAGCCCCTGAATAACTTTTGTCTATTCATGCGAATATATTTTTCAGCACCATTCTAGGAAGCTACATCCTGGCACTTCTAGACCGATGTTTTCCTCAACTGGTGAAACAGGAGTATGGAGCACAGGATATTGACCTCCTTGTCCTAATGGCCTTTGCTCTGTGCAGAAATAATTCAGTATCTGTCCAGACTTCATATGGATCCCAACAAGCTTAGGACACCCTGCTCTGAACCTGTTTCTACTGCAGTGTTGAAAAGCAGTCCTGAGGGCATCCTGTCACACCACAGTCATCCATCTGTACTTTGTTTTCTGGTCACAAAACATCATTTAGATAATAATAATTGTTATTATTTAAAGATGATGTTTGTTGTTCACTTTGGCAAAGGTATTGCGGTGACACCTGATGAAGTTTCAGCAAATGCTGGCTTCCCCTAAAATCTCTCTCTTTGAGCACAGGGAGTATCAATGCTTGTTATGTATTAACCACTATGCTACTGACAGCAGTAAATCCTATTCCCATCAAAGGAATGCAGTGAATTCCTTTGTAATTTATTTTGCTAAGGAATCTGCAACTTTTTGTTACGGGTTGAGTAAAGCACATTTCAATTTGCTCTTACAATATACTTGTGTAGATTTTTCTCCACACATTATTATCATTAAGCAGCATCCATTCTTCTCAGGAGAAATCCATCTGAGCTGGGTATATTTCTTTACTGTGCTGTACCCTATGCTGTGATGTCAACCCTTGCAAATTCCTGAAAAAGCATGACAATATATCACTGCTCTTCTGCATCTTTTCCTTTTGTCAGAGATCATCCCAGTTCAGGTTAGCTGTAACAGGATGCACAGCAGTCCCTCAGGTATTGTTGCCTGACTCATTGAGTTTTGCAGGCCTTCACATATGACATCTCTTTTCTTTCAGCATTTAGTACTACATAAGCACGTTGGGAAGCACTGTCTTCGTTTTCCAAAGCTTCATCTTGGACTGAGCTCTTTGTGGCTTTTTCCAAGTTCAAATGCCCAATCAAGAGAAAATTTAGATATTACATAGTTTCCTATATGTCTTGACTCAGATTGCAGTCCTGGTCCTTTCTCTTATCAGACAGTCAACCTCTCAAAATTGCAAGATTGGTTTTTGAAATTACACATTAAGGAGCATTTTGAATTGTTTCATCACAATACTCTGAATAAAATATTTCCTTCCCATAATTCATTTTCATACAGCTTGCAGTATTGATCAAGTTGATTAACCACAGCTTGAGGATTAGCCTGTTCTACCAGAGTTACCTGAAAATAACTGAACCAAGTGAGTGCATTAAAATCAACCACCATCAAAACAAAAAGACACCTTCTGAATTATTCTTTCTTTTCTTTTTCTTTCTTCCTTTTTTCCTTTCTTTCTTCTTTTCCCTCCCTTCCTTCCTTCCTTCCTTCCTTCCTTCCTTCCTTCCTTCCTTCCTTTTTTCCTTCCTTCCTTCCTCTTTCTCTCTCCCTTTCTTTCTTTCTCTCTTTCTTTCTCTCCTTCCTCCCTTCCATGTCCTCCAGAGTCCTCCAGTCCTCCAGAGTAATGATCTTCCTCCATTTCCTTTCATGTTTCCAAAGAATCACAGTTTTACAGCAGGTTCAGTTTTGTTATTTTCAAATTTCTGTGTCCTGGTGCCAATTCTTGTTAAAACCTCCCTGAGATGGGATGTGTAATACATACTTACTTTCAAAGTGCCACTTCCAAACCTGCTTAATTTATACAGCAATGGCCTTCCCAAAGTACAGTTTTTCAGTGTTCTGTTATTGCCTGCGATGCAAGAATTTTATTAAACAAAATGTTCTGCTACATCTATTGAAAATCAAGAACTTTCACAAAGTTCAAAAGTGCACTCTTTGTAAAAAAATACATAATTTTCATCTTGGTCATTAGTTTGATTTGATTTGAAATCAACTTGGATTTTTTGAAACAATGACTGTATTTTTAATGCTTTTTATTTTGTTGGGTTTTTTTCCTGTTGAAAATGAGGCTTTTACTTGTCTACAAATTTGTGTAGATGCACATGGTGTTTCTGAAAAAGAGATGTCTGACAAAAGAAACTTGGCGAGTGGCTTTTTTTTCCATTCACCTGAACACTTCTGCAGCCTGTCATTGTTCTTTTTCCACACAGAGATGAGTAACCAAGTCTTTGACAGTTTTTTTTCCCCCAAAAGAGGACTTTAAAACAGAGGAACAATTATGTCAGAAGCAATCTTGCTCTGCCCAATCACAGCACAGAAACAATGTCACATGATTTATGACTCACAGCAGCTCAATACCTCTATTTGGAATCACAATTACTCACCAGCTGAGATATAAATCATCTGGATGGACACTTTTCCCAAAATATAGATATTGAATAAATCAAAGGAAATCACAATCACCTGGTTAATGTTCACCAAACAGGGAGGCAGTCCAAATTTGTTCAATAAATTATTTGTTAAGAATTATTCACTCACTTCTACTTATCACCATCTTTGCCAAAAACCCCCAGGCTCTCCAGAGCATTAGATGAGTACTAAATGCATGCTTCATGGTGTAATGACTGGAGCAGGAGTAATAAAAACGTACTTACCGCTGTCAAAATTAATCTGTTAATAGGGAAGTTTGTGGCTGTAACTCATATCTGTGAGGAAACAGGTTCCCCATTTACAGAAAATGGAACTGTTTTTTCTTAAGCGGTGAGCTGCCTATTGTGTAGGTAATTACAAGAAGGCCTGTGTTGACCTGGCAATGAGGTAGTGTATCTAAATACCTGAAGTGAAGGAGAAAAACAGAAATGAAAGCAGTGGCCCCATCTGTTAGACTATAATGATTGTGCTATTTGAAGGCAGAAAGGTTTGTATGAAGCAGCTGGTTTCTCTCCAAGTGACCTTTTAGCATTTCTGCTTTTGCCGTCTGACAGATGTGTCAACTCAATAATTTCAAAAGCCCCTGAGTAAATAACCAATTGTGAGCAAGGATGACCCAAAGCGATGGCAAAATGGGTGCACACATAGCACATTACAGAACATAATACCTACTGAAAGAACAGGGAACATTATCGAAGAGGAAAAACATTTTACTCTTTATTTTTGAGTAAATTATTTTCCTGCCCACAGATCAGTTATTTTTGAGAAAAAAGGAACTGTGAAGTGAATGGAAGGGCATTGTGGTGCATTTGCCCTTGGAGCACGTCTGTAAGCTGGCTGCAGGACTCAGGTGGCGTCTCAGAGCTCAAAATGGACTTCAGCTCCCTCCCTCACCCACAGCTGGGAGGAAGGACCGAAGGCCACTGTTAATTGGCTTTGTGAATGATTGTGGAACTGCAGAGAGGTGACTGCAGTCAGACAAGACCCAATGGAGTTTAAAGACCACTCAAGAGTTTCCAAAAGTGATGTGAATGCTACTTTCAACTCGAACTTGAAGCCTGGCTGAGGGAAATGCCAAAGCAACTGGAAAACCCCGAGTGTGCTATGGTTTGGTGATGCATCGGTTACTCTGTTGAGGCCCCATAGTGTTAGAAAATGCTTCTCCTGCACTTCTATCACAGACCCTCCATGAAGACTCAAATGTGCTAAATATAGTCTAATTTAGCATAGTTACACTTCAAAGTCTGCAGAGCTTTAAAGGAGCTGGCAGCACCGCATCAATCCAGGTTTCACTGATGGAGAGCAGTAGTACAAAGATGATGTCAATTGATTCATACTGTAAGGTGGCTGGGTCCTTTTGCTTCCTTACAATGAGCTGGAAAGTGTTAGCCAAATACACCTGTCTATAATTCCCTTAGTGGGTGAAAGTATCTTAGAATCCCTTTGAGACTGCAAGAAGGACAGTGCTGAAGTCAGGAGATCTGAACTAATTCGTGGTTCCCCTACAGATCTATCACAAATTCTCTCCGCACCTGTTTCCTCAGGTGTAAGATATGATGAATAGTATTTCCCATAATGGTGCCGTGAACTATAATTCATTAACTTCCACAATGAACTCTGGGCTCTTGGAAAGAAGGAAAGAAGTACAGTTTGGGTGTTGTGGTTTTGGTGGGGTTTTTTTGTTTTGTTTTGTTTTTAATATTACATTTGCCCTATATAAATCAGATCTCAAATTAAAAGTTTGATAGTCAAGAAGTTTGATGGTGGTAACAATAAAATTGTCTCTTTCAAGTGTTACAAGTTTATCTGAGCTGGTCCAGTGTGCCAAGGCTGCGAACAACTGTCATGTATTAGTCTTATTGCAATGTCCATCAGAAATCAGAAAAAGTACAACTCCTAATTAAAATATGCTTTCAGTGTAAGACCAGATATCTTTATTTTTTAAGAGAGACCTGACAATGTTTAAAGATTGATAATTAATTTACCAGAGGAACAATAAATATGTAACTAGTATTGGTTTCGATCATATACGTACTCTGAGGACATAACAATGATGACCCTTAAAATATAAATATAAACTTTTAAAAAATCTGTATTGAGGTATATTCTAATTTAACATAATTTTAAATCTATTCCATACACTATCAGATGCAATCCAGTGCAAGACTGGACTTACATTAATGGAACCTTTTCAAATTTTCAAATCTCTTGCATTTTTTTCCCAATTTCATTACTAATTGGCTATTTTTAGTGGAGAGCAGTAGCTGACATACATCCAGGAGGAGCTGGCAGAGTGTTATGGTTTGGGCAGGAGAGATTACTTTTAGATTTTTTCCAAGTTTCAAGTTTTTATAAAAACAAAAAAGTTGAGAATTGAAATTCCTCTTCAAGACACAGGCTAGATTTTACTCTACCATGGCAAAGTAAATTTCCTTAGCCTTTCTACAGATGTGTCAGCTTCAATGATGGGAGGAAATCTCAGATTCCACATCTACGAACATGTCAACATTTGGCCTGATTTAGTGATGTGTATGTTGCATGTTACTAGATAGGTAGAGAGACAATAGGCCAAAAATATAAACAGAAGCATCTAGAAAGTATTTCAATTAGAGAGGAATCATACGACGTTTAGAACTGGCAGATTTGTGGTTAGGATTGGAGTTCCACATTTCTGAAATCTTATAACATGTTTGTTGAAGGTTCACGCCTTTGTAAGAAATCTCTCTCATTTTTGGCAGAAAGTCTTCATTGGATGACTGTTCGACAACATGCAATCCAAACATTTTAAAATCCCTAAAAATAAAGATGACACTTCATGTATTTAGCTGTCTTGAGAAATAAACTGATGTTATGTGTTTGAACCCGAGGAGGGTGCCACCACTCCACCTAACACAGTCTGTCAAACGTAAATCTTGGATGTGAGGGCTATTGACCTTTTTGTAATTTATTGCCGTCTCTTGCTGAAATGTCTCACAAGTGATGGATTGTTTCCACTGGATTTACATGAGGGCTCACCCAAATCCTCAGCCCCCACCATTCTTTAGTCCTATTGCCACGTTTGCCTTCTCCCTCTCTCCCTTCAGTCACTTCAGCAATTGCTCTCTATCACTTGCAGGGCTGAACCTGAAGATCCCACAGCAAACTCTTCCCAGGGGCACATTTAACTTACACTGTATCCCTCCTCAACGGAGGCAAGCCAGTTTCAGACCAGGGCCCAGATATGTGGTTCACTAAATCTGACTTTGTGGTAACTCAGCACAGGATCTCCAGGGCTGGGGTTCATTATAACCAGCTCTGGTTGCTGTTGTTGCTGCAAGGACGTACAGCCAAGAACATGGGCACTGATGCTTGTGGCTCTGACTGCACATCTCCCCTTCCCCTCCCAGTGCTCAGTAAACCTGACATGCTCTCTCATGGTGTCCACACGCCAGCTTCTCTGACTCCATAAAACAGCCCAGCAATAGATGAGTGGCTTCACTGCAAGAGTGGCCAAGTTATAGGAAGCCTCTACAGCATCATCTCAAATGGCAGGCAATGTCTGTATTACTGAACTAACAAACCAACAAATCAACATTTCTACTCTTTTTCAAACATCTTTCATATACTATTTCATGCATTCCTATACTTTTCTATCTTTTTCCTCCAGCAACAGAGGGGACTGAAAAATTAGGCTCTCAAATCACAGGAACCAAACATCTGGCAAACAAGTCACATGTACTATGAGCCTGTATACCCGCTCATAAGCAAGAGTTCATGGCTTTATTAAAGCATTTGATACAAGATACCATAAGGTAGATATTACATGTTTTGGCCCATACTATCATCCTAATTATTACCAGTGTCTCTTCATAGGCCAGTACTTCAAAATATTCCAGATATCAAAACAGTTGTCAACAGCAGCAACTGAAACTTGTCACAACCAGGTGTCTTAAGAGTCAACAAGAAACTTGGGAACTGTGCTAGGTAACTTCTGTACATTTTTTTTTACTGTTATCTAAGTTGCTGCTATATTTAGAAAACCCTCATGTCTATCTCCATTAGGTTTTTACATAGGTTTTTATGAAATCACATTATAAATTCGAGGTCAGCAACCACTGAGTCAAGTAATTTATCAAGTCATTACCCAGATGCAGTGCCCAACATTAGCTGTCTTATGATGCAATCTGCAGTAGGGAAAACAGAATGCAACTCCCTCCATGAGGAACACAGTGTGTTTAACACCATGCAATGTTAATTATTCAAGAATACCTTTTCAATCATGATCATGTTAGATTAGAAGAGAAGCAAGAGCAGTTATGATTTTCGAAATATCCCTTTGTTTCAGAGGAGAAACAAATATTTTTACTGTATTTTAATATTCTGCCTTAACTGCTTCAGGGGCTTTTTCCTATCTGTTTTTTTGCAACACTCTGTTAGGGTTGCTGGAAAACATTATTTTTCTCCCTGTCCATTTTGTTCTTTTCTATTTGGCAACCATTGATCTTTTTTCTCTTTGTGTTTTCTTCAAAGGTAATATTAACATGGCTATTTCCATTTAACAACTTCAGCTTATACAGCAGCTTGTCAGAACAAAATTATTTTATTTGTTCAGTGGTGTGCAACCATAGGACCAATGTAACTCCACAGGATAGCACCAGTGTATGTAGAATAAAAATACATATATCATTTTTATTACAACTTATTATAGGAGAATTTCTCAGCAGACACACAACTGATTGATCGGCAAAGTTGAGGACAGATCTGCAGTGTGAACTCATGTTGGCCTTAACAGGAAGCAATGTTTCACAATCTCCTAGGCTTGGCACTGATGGTCAGTACCATACCTTGCAAACAAAATCTCTAGTTTCATAAGGTCTCTTTAACAACAGGTAGTGTAATTCATTGTGGTCAGTGATTGAAATTCCTCAGTAACCAGATTCAGCAGACCAGAGTCTACCCCATTTCTCAGGAGTGCTGCTCAGGAGAGATCAGGTTCTGTAAAATGGGCCATCAGCACTTACGTGTGACTCAAAAGCTTTTGGAGATCAGACAAGCCCATCAGCACAACCTCTGTACCTCTGTTCTCTTAAAAAAATGTCAGTGCAAAAGCAGTATAAGTAAGCAAACAGCTCCCAAGCCTCATCCCACAGACAAGGCACTCCAGAAACAAGACACATGGATTTTCAAGACAGTATGTCATCTGTAAGGCATCCTCAGATCCTTCAGGATGAAAATAATTTTGGATACTATTACTGAACACCACATGAATAAGCATTTTGAAGCTGCTTTCCCTCACCCATTTTTACCTCATCCATCCAGCTCAGCTATTTCTAGATCACCTAATATAATAGCCAGGTGTTTCCTTGTGTCAGTATGGTAGCTGGAAGATGCTGAGATGTTTCTATTACTGACTCGTAGATATTAATTCATGGGATATGAAATCAGGGAGTTCATATATAACATCCTTACCTTTAAAACACATTTCTGTTGAGACCTCACAAAGTCCGTATCTGCCCAGCTTTGGGCTGCAGAGTGAGATCTCTTAAATACAACTTTCCCAATTGTACAGATTTTATTGCATGGATTCTTTTTCTTGACAGGTGAAGAAGATAGGAACCAGGCTGCCTGTAACGTTTTTGGCCTCACATTAAGTTTCAGTATCTAAATAATACCCAGATACCATGGTAGATAGCGAGACTCTGTAATAAGGAGTCAGCATGGAAACTGGAAAAAGAAGCAATCTGGCAATCTAGAATATTATCACATACTGGAATTCATCTAAAATGGGAACAACAGTAGTAAAAAAGCACCTAACATTCTCATTAAGTGTCTGGAGAACAGCATAGTCTTTGCTTTAAGTGGCCAACAGTGGATTCTCTTAGACAAATGCCAAACTTAAAAAGAAACAAGATGCATATCCAAAATCTGCAGCTGGTGATACACAGGCAGACGAGGAACTAGTGGGCAGCTCGTCTCTGATCTGCATGAGATGGTCTCCTGAGCAAGTGCTTCATCTTAAAAACTGCACACCCAAAAAAGTGTGTACAAGCACAGATGGAGATTGTGAGTTTATGCCACTCGGATGTATGGGAGCCAGTAAAAGCACAAATTTCAGCACATTGTGTTATTTCACGAGTTCAGCAAGAGCCTTAGCTGAGTGAGAATTTACAAGCTCAAACAAAGCCCAATTTTATTTCCAGGCCCAGTGGAGCTCTGTAGTAATAAGCATTTGCTTTGTATTGTGAGGTGTGAGGAGCCAAAAATTGATAGATGATTCAATTAGATTGCAACAAAGACCTGAGCCATATTCTACATTGAGTGATATGTAAACTGTAAAGTCAATTGCTATTTTTTCCCACCACTCTGATACCTGGGATGGATAGACAGGTATCCATCTTCTTATGCATAAGTTATTTCCAAAAGCATTCTACCGTTGTAATTTTAAACTTACAAAATAAATGTTTGTCTGAATAAAAATCTAAATATTGATATTTAAAGTGAAAAGCAAACATTCAAGTAGGTTGATTGCTTTGCATAATTTTGTTAATTTAAAGCTTCCGCTAAATTAAATACACCTACATTTCACTATAAAGTAGTAGAGATTTAAGACTAATTCCACTTAAAATTTGTCTAATACTGATTTTAAGAATGGTTGCATTTATAATCAAATAAGCACACGACAACATCATAACAGTAATAATAAATTGTTAACTTACAAAGTATAAACATTGCTGCTATTCATTTCATGCTCCCATGTAATATTGGATGCATTAAACAAAAATTAAAATCCTGGCAGCAGTTTCTTGCAACTTACTATATTGAAAGTTGCTTAGATACAGACTTTCAGACTTATAAATATTATTAGTGTGGATAATTTTAAAAGATCACACTGGTTTAGAGCCTAATTTAAATCTGAAAAAAAAAAAAAGACATCTGATTCTGGCATTGTGTAAACCTGTGGGGAATCTGTGAAGAATGGAGATATGCATTGAGTAACACATGTGGACTTCCAGAGTTCGTAAAGCAGTCATAATTTTTCTACCAAATCGTGCCCTAGTGGATTGCAGGATGCTATGGTCAAAATTATAGCATGAAACTTATAATTGAGTAATGTGTATCTGTGTTTAATAAACAACTCCTTTAGACAAACATCGTTGTGTAACACTAAAAAAAGTAGCACTTATCAACAGAGTGACAATGCATGCAATCCTGTTAAAGATTTTGTGAAAGGAGAAAGCCTTCTAAAGAAAGACAACTAGAATTAAAAAAAAAAAAAAAAAGCCCTTCTATGAGTTGAAAAGGACAAGTGACTATAAAAATGTAAGCAGTCAACCCCCAACTGAGAAATAAAAATAGAAGAAGGGCCATTAGGCCCAGAGATGTCATCTGTGTCCCTCCTCTATATGTCTGTGCAGGGGATGCGAGGCAAGGGAGAGATGCATTGAACTGGCTCACCTTCCTGCCACAGAAAAGTGTGTTATGATATTATACCATCTGTTTTCGGTCAATAGTAAGGCCTCTTACTCCTCAGTTCCTTCTAACATGGCTTGTAAAGTGGACGTTGAGTCAGTATTTTAGTTCACTTTTCATGCAGAAAATAAAAGAGTACTTAACTATTAAATGAACACTAACAGTTGATAAATTGGGTAGCTGAATTTCAGGTCTTATCACAACCCTCCTCTTGAAGCTTCCAGCAGCTGACCTGGGTCCCAGTGCTGCAAACAGGAGCCTGCCGGGCTCCAAGCGCAGCTCTGGGCAGGGGCAGGCAGGTTTGTGTGCACACAGGAGTAGCCCTGGGCTTCTTTTGTACTGTTGCCAACCAGGGCAGCCGAGCCATGCGGTCTGTGCTCGATCTGTTTGGAAAAAAAGAGGGGGAGGCCATCAGGGAGAGAGGCAGGAGACCCCCAGACGGGGTTGTCCCCAGGGCAGGCGGGAGCCCCTGCTCTCCAGCGGCAGCTTTGCAGGGCGCTCCTCCACAAACACACGTTAATTCATTTCTGTCTGCTAAGCCTAACCACATTCCCTTCACTGTTTGTAACAGTTTTGTTCCCCTTGTAAATCTTTTCAGGATGTGTAAATGTAATGTTTAATATCATGCCTTGTAAAAGCTACACTCTGAAAATGGACAGATGTTTCCAAGTAGGTAATGAGTAACATCTTTCTCCAGCTTTCCTGGCAGACGCAGCTGAAAACAAATACATATGCACACGTAGGTTACACTCCTCGCAGAGAAATAGTGTTACCGGCAGTTTGCTTTCAGTGGCCAAGCTGGTCAAAGAAAATCATTTTCTCACAACATTCATATCTAAGTTTCTCCTTTAATTGGCTGAAACACCATAACAATCCCCCAAAAAGCAGCTCAAGCCACCACCAGCTTAATCCCATAACCATTTCAGTTTGAAGAACAGGAAAAATAGATGCTGCTTTCACGCTATATGTTCTGTAATACAAATTAAATCAGTCATGGGAAGTCATTCTGGTCATACAAATGAGCTAACAAGTCTCCATAAAAAAGGGGAAAAGAAACCTGAAGGTTGTTTATTTTTAAGTAGAGAAAAAGAAACATCAATACACTTCATAAAATAATACTGTCTCACACATTAATCTAACAGGCGGTCATTAAAAACACCAGGACAAGAATCTCTTGTGTTAAATACAAAAAAAACATTTAGAAAAAGAAGTTGCAAAACACGCTTTTGTAGCTCTAGCTATTCAGATATTATCAAAGGGGCTGCTTTTACTTAATCAAAGGTAATTAAAAGCAGTTAACCACATGCATTTTTGTATGATTTAATAAATATGACACAAAGTGAAATCAATTTTAAATATTTAAGAACTGGAGGTGAATTAAGAATCCTATTTCCTTCTTTCTTTTAACAAATATGACACAAAGAATCAAGCAACCGAGGTGATTCTTTGTCATCTGAAACAGTGCTGTGAAACTCCAAACAGGAACAAAGGAATTTTAAAAATCTCCAAAGAAAAAGCATTATAAAAGTCACCACAATCATAACCATATGCCCAGGTCCTTGTAGTGTCCTTGGCAGTGACCTCAAGTGACAGCAGCTTTTTTGGTCCACTTGAAGGTCTTGCAAAGGGGACTTTGCTCTGACTTGAGTTTACAGTGTACTTCCTTGCAGCTTTTACGTGGGTGCTTTCTTTTGAGTGCTTGGATTGCAGAAGGGGAACAGTGATTTCATGGTATGACCTTTGCTGAGGAAAGGGAGCAGGTAGTCAATGTATGTTCTGTGTGCTTCACAAGAATAAGCAGCTTTTAAGGCGGATAAAACATCAAATATCTCAAATCTGGCACATCCAAAATCACTTTGAAAATTGTGATGTACATAGTTAGTGCTATCTAATGTCCCAAAATTCCAAATAATAACCTCCCTGACACTTGTCTGGAATTAGGAGTTACACACAGGAGTCATGGGTGCTGCATGATGCATCATTTTATTAACAAATAATTTTTCCCATTTTCCCAACATGTTGAACACATTCAGCTAGTCCAGTTCCACTGTAACTTCTTTTTATTCAAAGCTTAGAACTATGGACATCAATAACTTCCCTACCATCTTTCTTCTGCCCAGAAAATTCCAGGGTAGGTTTGAAATTCACAGGATTGTTAATCAGAATTGCCCATCCAGCAAAGCACATTTTGTGCAGAGTTCAGGCCCTGAGCTATTCCCTTTGGTAATCAGGCTGCTTGCTGATAGGTGTGGCATATGATAGCTTATGTCAGATCATAAGCTACCATTTCCAGATGTCCGACAAGCCATTACAAATTGAAACCTGAGGGAAGTTGAAGTAGCCACCAAGGCCCACCCAGCATGAGCCTTCACACAAACATGATGATCAACCTATCTGGATCTGACATACTGAAAACAAAAGAGGCAAAAAAAAGTCACGGCTATGAGCCTACTTAGAAAACCATCAACAGAGGTTTGAATTATTTCAGGAGAATAACCACTTATAAACAGATCTTGAAGAATTCACACAGGCCAACAGACAGCTTTACTGTCTTTATGGAAGACAAACTAGGGCTTAACAGGAATAAAGTTACTTCTGCAGATCTTTTGCCGTATCCTATGGCATTTAAAAGAGAATTATTTTTCTCTAATGGAGGACTTATAAAGATCCATATAATTGATTCATTCCTTCCCTTTGTCTATGGCATTTTGGAGTTATGTCAACAAACTATTCTTGGTTTGCCTCCTACCAGCTTCGCCTGACACTTGCCTAAGGGGCTTCTGCATTTGAAATCGACAATTACAGAAATGTCCTTAAACTTTAGTTCTCTATCTTTATTTTTACTCTTCTCTTATACTGCCATAACAGAAGTCTGCACTTTGCTTTAAAAAACCCACTAGGCATGATTTACTTCATTTCTCAAAGTAGGAAAAAGTTTGAACTTTCAGGGAACTCTGCTGAATTTTTGAGCAACGCCCAAGTGACACATAACCTTATCCACCTGCCACGTCCCTTAAATGCCCAGCAGAACCTACATTGCTCAGCAAGACCCGAGGCAGATCTACTAAACACACCAGAGACGCAGCTGCTCTGTGCCCACATGCCAGAGGGGACAGAGCTGAGCATCCCCACTCAGCTGGGCAAGGAGGCTCCTCTCCATTTCTTCCTGCAGGTCTCACAACAGCCACTATGCACCACTACACAACAGGGTTTTGTGTATGTGTGTATTTAATTGTTTTGTGAGCCTGAATACTACTACTGCCTGGCTATAAAAATCCAAGTTAACCTCTAGCTACGCACTGGTTTGTGCTTATACTACTCATATGACCATACAAACACCATTATTTTATGTAGTGCTATTCCACGCTTTGTGTGACTCTAGCCTACAGAATACATAAAACTAAAAATTTATCTCCTTTGATCATCTTTTTAGATGACTATTTCAAGAATGTTTAAATATGAGTCAGGAAAGCTTGCCAATCCTTTAGCAAAAAAGCTTTACAAGTATATAAAACATAAAAACACTACTTCAATACATATGTTGCCGTAATCATGATTCATTTGATCCAGTTTCATCATGTAAACAGAAATAGGGGAAATAATTTTGTCTACAAACAGGCTTTTAGGAAAGAAAACATATAAGGAATATATTCCAGAGGAAGCCTTAAGAGATCTGCAGACTTGACTCCTCAGAAGGGAGGGAAGATTGGCTTTGTAGCTGACGTGCAGACCAAGACATCTGACCACATCCCCAGCTAGATCACTAAGACTCTGTGCGACCTTGGGAAGTTAAACCTCTCCAGTATAACCTTGGCCTTATTGAAATCAAAAGTAGAATTCCCATTAACTTCAACATTACTGAGACCTTACCTTCTGCATGGTCCTGCAGTTTATTGACATCTGTGACCAGGCACGCAGCCCCTCCCTAGCACACACAAACAACATGCAGATAAATTTAGCAAGTGTGACATGATATCAAATACCAGAAAGCACACACTTGACATGCTCATCTCAATGGAAATCACAACTGCCTCTGAAGCAACCTAGAATATTGGTTATTATTGTCCTGTTCAAGTGCCCAGTGTCTTTTTCTATGGACAAGGACCAAGATAAGGTTGTCGCGGTGCAGCTAGAGACTTCATTCTCTTATGCAGGGCTGGAGACGAACATTGACTGTAGAGGGGAGTAATGCAAAAGAGATAAGCCTGGCCAATGTGCTAAGTTGTCTTTTAGGCTAACTGCTGTAAACTTTTTTAGGCACCATGGCACATGATAATTTTAGGAAAGCCTTTGGAGCTGCTTCACAGTGATGGGGAGTACTTTGTGAGCAGAGGAAACAGGAGGGGAAGGATGCACACATGCCACTTGTTTGTAAGGATGTAGGTTTGAGCTACCGACAAACTGCCAAAACACAAATATTCTCCAGAAGTAATGACATAGCAATGAATACCAGCAAATAAAACTCTCTGCAATGTTTATTTACCTCTGATGAAAAGATATATATGGATAAAACACAGTAAAACAATTAGTATGATTGAGCATATGATGGGTTGTTAGTTTGTGTTCTGTTTATATGGAGTCTCTACGAGAAACTCATGAGCTTCCAGAAAAGGTTTCAATACTTTGGGGCTGACTGTGATCTAAAAGTGACAGTAAAAGAAAAAAGAAGACAAGGAAAGTAGTGGTTAATTGACCTTTATTGTGCCTTCTGGTTCATTTAGAAATGGAAATTAAATTAACATGATAATTTGGTCCTACTGTGTTAAGACTGCTATAAACCCATTAAATTTTATGGCCATTGATTTAACATTTTTTTCTATTAACTGGATTTAATTTTCAGTATTGTCATGCAGGTTCTGAAAAGGGGTAGCTTGGAAGAACCTGGGTGGATGAACCACTGTGGAGCTGCTTTATGCCAGTAGCTCAGTTACTGGAAAGCATGAGCCCAGACTCTCTGATTCTGGCACCCACCCTATGCAAAGCACAGAGCCCAGAAGTACATGGGCTTCTGTCATTTCCATAGCCTGCCTAGCATCCAGCACCCTGAATTTGGCATCAAAGAAGAGCTGTTGATACTTTTGATGACAGAGAAGCCCTGCAGAGGGATCTGGACAACTTGGACAACTTGGAGAACTGGGCAATCACCAACCACATGAAGTTCAACAAGGGCAAGTGCTGGATTTTGCACCTGGGACACAGCAACCCTGGCTGTACATACAGACTGGGGAATGAGATGCTGGAAAGCAGTGCTGCAGAGAGGGATCTGGGGGTTCTGGTCGACGGCAAGTTGAGCATGAGCCAACAGTGTGCGAGGGACAGCCGTGTCCTGGGTGCATCCAGCACAGCATTGCCAGCCGGGCAGGAAGGTGATTGTCCCACTCTGCTCTGCACTGGTGCGGCCTCACCTGGAGCACAGGGTGCAGTTCTGGGCACCACAGGATAAAAAAGATATAAAGCTACTGGAGAGTGTCCAGAAGAGGGCTATGGAGCTGGTGAAGTGTTTGAAGAGGAAGCCATATGAGGAGAGGCTAAAGCCACTTGGTTTGTTCAGCCTGGAGAAGAGGAGACTAAGAGGAAACCTCATTGCATCTACAGCTTCCTCACAAAGGGAGGAGGAGGGACAGATGCTAAACTCTTCTCTTTAATGATCAATGACAGAACCTGAGGGAATGGCAGGAAGATGTTCCAGGGGAGGTTTAGGTTGGACATTAGGAAAAGGTTCTTCACCCAGAGGGTGGTGGAGCACCGGAACAGGCTCCCCAGGGACGTGTCACGGCCCCAAGCCTGACAGTGTTCAAGAAGAGACTGGACAACACCCTCAGACGTATGGTGTGAACTGCGGGGTTGTCATATGCAGGGACAGGAGCTGGACTCGGTGATCCTTGTGTGTCCCTTCCAACTCAGGACATTCTATGATTCTATGATAAGTTAATTATTTTGAAATGGTCTCTGTGCTGATTCAATACACTTCATTCAAAATTTTTTGAAACAGGGCTCGCTCACATTTGGTGTTTGAGCTTGCTCATCTTTTCCATCTTCTGGAGAAGAAAATGCAGCCCACTACTTCTTCAGAAAGAAAAAATGTGATGTTCATTCCACAAGCCCTAATCTTACAGCTAACTCTATATAGATATATGCCTGTAGCTACACAAAGCCTGAATATTTTGTTATTCCTTTCTATTTGATTATTGTATTTAAATCATTCTTATGTATTTACAACAACTCAGAAATCAAGTTTAAAGTAGACCGGGTAGGAAATCTCTTTGGAATTTACATCCTACAGTCCCAGAAGTGAAGATTAAAAAAAACCATACACAACAGATTTAGGGAAAGGTTTTTTGGGTTCACTGAATGTCAGTGGCAAACCTGGAAATGTAAAGGGTAGTTTTCCAAAAATGTCATCCAGAAAAAGATGATGAATGTTATTCTATGCAGATTTATAGGAGTATTTTTTCATATCTCAAAAAGATGCTGTCCAGTGTTGCCACATTTTTGCAAAATAATCTTTTCTGGAAGCTCATAGGACTCTTAAAATAATATTTTCCTTCCTGTGAAGTAAAATTTAAGTGGAAGAAGACCCTAATTTCTACAATACTTTTCTTCCTGACCTACTGTTTATTTTTATATACATATTTTTCTTTGAACAAATGAAGCCAAATTCATAATACAAGCATTCTGTTTACTGTATGTTTTCCCATGGTGCAATGGTTACTCCTCACTAATTTCTCATAATAAAATGCTTGCTTGCACAGAAAAGGAACTTTAATGTAAAAGCACATGGAAAACAGCCTGTAACAATCCATAGGAATATATTACCAACAAAATCCCACACCAGCAAGAGTGGCACCAATCTATCCTTTCTTTTTACTTGCTTGCTTTTTTTTTTTAACTGAATGTATAAGTATGCACCAAACTCCCTGTGTACCAACACTGTTCTGATGTGACACTTGGCTCTTTAACCTGCCAGAGCTGGCAGCAAGTAAGGGAATAAAACTGTTTCCGACTATTGTTGGCAACAATTGCCTGTCTGTGTTAATTACACTTTAGGTTGGTATTCACTGTTCAGCCAACATTGCCTGCTTTGCAGCTTCTCCACAAGTGACTAAACCCCAACGGCGTCTCTGCTGACACCGAGCCATGGTGAAGCAGATGATCCCACAAGTAGCAGCATTTGGGGACTGGCCATGGGCATTCGTGGTGTCGAGGGCTGTCTTGTTTCCACAAGTAACTGCACACACTTCAGGTTTGCTATCACGTTGGAACTCAGCCCAGAGAGGTAAATTTAATGGTTTGGTTTATTTTTTTTTCCCTTTCATCTGAAACTTTGAGAGAGAAATGAAGTAACGAACGCAGTCATCAAATTAAAAGACAAATAGCAACAACAGTTAAAAAATCAATGCTCCATAAGCAAAGGGGACAAAGAGCTGATTCTAGGAGCAAGGTCTAGAGAAGGAGCAAGGAAGTTTTTCCAGAAAGATGCACTAACAGAACATGGTTTTGGGGAGGATTAGAGGAGAAACATGTTACAGAACAGGTGATATATAAAAATGGACAAGCTTGGCAATGAAGGATTGAATAGAAAACAGGGGCCTAAGCAGAATATCTACAGCTAAAACCTATGTAAGGAAACATGTGGGCATTATCTATTAATATTATCTATTATCTATTCCTGATTTACCTGAAAACTTAGAGATGCAGATTTATTTGGCTTTACCAGACCTGATTTCAAACAGTTTTCTGTGTAGTAGCTTCTAATTTGGTTTTCAGATTCTTTAGAGCTGCTTTGAGCCCTTTTTCCACTTTCTGGGTGCGGAACGCAAATATGTAGTCACATAATCAAATTCTACATCTTCTATCATATGCTGTGATTTACATGTGTTTGTGCATATATACCACACTCACCTTGAAAATTTTAATTTTTTAGACAAAAAAAAAGTCAAAACCAGAGCAATCCATTTCCTAGAAGTGACTGAAGTCTTGTATTTACTTTCTTTCCTATGAAAAAGAGTGCATTTTATATGATCAGCTAAAACACAGGGAATATTTATTTGTGATTGAAATTCAAAATGTTTTACTGAAAAAATTCTAAACCCTATAAGCTAAGAGGTTTTGAAGGTTTGGGACTTGGTGTAGGAGCTGTACAAAACCTGGTTTTGGTAATGAATACAATAACTTTCCTACTAGACGTGGATTTCCGATGAGGTCTAAGGCAACTACAACAAAGCTGCTTGTAAACTTCCATAATGCTACTTCCTTGGGACATTGCAGTGGTTAAGGGAAAAGCCAGGGTGAATCAAAACAAGATGTATCATGGGAGGTGGGCAGGTGGAAGAAAGGGCATAAAAGAGGATGGAGAGGGAAAGAAAGAGAAGAACAGAGGGTAGGAAGTTGCTGTATTCCTGAAGCATTCAGGTCATCCCAGTTTACTCCTGCAGTGCTGCTTGCAGGAGACTGAAGAAAATGATTTTATGTCCTAACCTGTTTCACAAGACCTGTGCATGAGCTGATCTGGGGACAAGAATTTGGTCCCAAAACTTGCATGCCTTTTATCAGCACCATACAATTTTATTGTTCTTATGTCTTTGAGCTTTACTGTATTTGCGGGTTTAAATCAAACAATTAGCAACAGAATGTGGTTTCTATTTGTGGTTTCATTCCAACATCTATTGTGAAATGTTATAGTGACACCATTCCCCGTGTATCCCAATTATGGCTGCAGATGTACATCTGAACCCAATCAGCTTATAAAGCCCTGCTGTTCGACTGTCTAAAACCAAAGACCGGAAAACAGGCTCTAATGTGTTTAAAATCTAAAAAAAAAAAAAAAAAAGAAGAAAAAAAAATAAAATAAATGTAAAGGGAGTGAGAGACAGATTTCTTTTAAAATTCAGTTCAGATTGGTGTTGCCCAAAAGCTGTTCCCAACAGCTCTACTGTAGCCTTCGTGGTAACAGTTGGTGGCCTCAGTCACATCTTCAACGTGTTGTTTTCCACAGTATATCTCCCTGTGACTAGCAGAAGGTCACAGGGAGGCTCAGCAGGAGGGCAGAGGGGTCCAGTCCCCACAGCAGACCCCCAGGCTCTGCTCCCCAACAGAGATGCCCAGCAGAGGAGTCAGAGCTGCTCACTGACAGCAGATGGGCAGAGGGAACCCTTGGGCCACAGGGATGGAGGATGTACAGAGGGTGCAGATTTGCATCACGCTCCCCAACACCTAATTCAGAGTCCAAGCCTCACGCATTGATGCCAGGCAGGTGCGGGTGGGTGCTCAGCCATGGTGACTTGCTCCTTCCCTGGGCTCTCGGGCACCCCGCTCAGCAGCACGCTCCCCCAGTCTTCCCCATTACCTCATTTTGTGGGCCCACAGTCATCACAGGAAGGCATGCAGCGACATGAATGACTGAAAAGTGAATTAATATTAAAATAGTAACTAGCAATTATTTTAATTAGCTCTTCTCGTGGCTGAATTTTCATTGCAAGCTTGCACAACTAAATTATTTCAGTGGGAACACTGTTTCTTTGTTTCGTAAGGGAGCTCCCAGGCAAAAATGTGCCGTGTGCTTCTAGCAAATATGACAGATCAATACTCATCTTTTTACAGACTCAGATTGATTAATATCCATGACATACGAACTGTAAAATGAGCATGGTACAATTAATCCTCCCTGTGCAACAGAAATAACCCATTAACTGAAGCAAAAATACACAGTGTGACAACACCAGCCGAAAGCTTAGCAAGATGGAGACTGCTGAGCTTGGGTTTGAATCTGACCCTCAGACCCAAATTTAGCAAGACAGGTAACAACCTGGAGAATCCATTTGTGCTGTGTAACGTCACTGAGCCCAGAACAGTCCTGTGACTGATTTCAGGGCTGCACCAGCCACGTTTCATCCTCACCATGCCATGGTCATCTTGCCTGGTCCTACACTGGGGAGATCTTTCTGATCTTCCTCTGGGGGATTTTTCTGATTGTCAATATAGGAGATGTGTGATAAATTCACCTTTCCTGTGGGCAGACTATTCAATATTTGATAAGGGTCAAAATATCTTGCAACTGAAATATTGCCTATTAAATTGCTTTGTTTAGGATTATATTCTTATTTTATTGAAGTAATGAATGATGCTCTTCAAATTAAGAGAATATAGTCACAATTTCAACTCTACTGTCCCAGTGCCACAGCCTGGGAAGAAAGACCAAAAAAAAATCATAGAAACATAGAATCAGAGAATCATAGAACAGTTTGGGTTGAGAGCAACCTTTAAAGGTCATCTAGTCCAACCCCCCTGCAATGAGCAGGGGCACCTTCAACTAGATCAGGTTCCTCAGAGTCCCATCCAGCCCAGCCTTGAATGTCTCCAGGGATGGGGCATATGTCACCTCTCTGTGCAACCTGTGCCAGCATTATATCACCCTCATAATAAAAAATTTCTTCCTCATGTCTAGCCTGAATCTACCCTCCTTTAGTTTAAAATCACTGCTCTTTGTCCTATGAAAATCTAGTGAGACAAAGACACAGAAGAAAATGATCTTCACATTTTGCCTTCCACAGCCAGACAGACAACCATAGGAACACATAGGTAAAAGTGCAGTCTGGTGACAGGTAGGGGCTTTCCGAGAAGAAAAGCTCCCTGGCCCCCAGCCACACTGCCCAGGTCTGGCACAGTGGCGCGGCACAGTGAGGGGCAGCTGCTGCTGGAGGCAGGTTCTCCTGGCTTCAAGAAGCAGGATGCCCACAGATGGTCCAGCCAAACACAGTGTCATTGCCAGCTACAGGCCAACAGCTGAGATACTGGACTCACCAGCTGCACAGATGTTAGTAGATGATAATAATACTATTACTGGTAATGAAGATTATACCTTTACTAGTAATAATAACAGTAAATAGAAGGTTAAAAAGTGGAAAATTTTCACAGGAAACAATTGACCACTTATTAAGCATGGGTAGATCAGAGTTGAAGAAATATTCCTTATTTTGCCTTTAACCCTCTTATGGTATCCAAGCTACTCTGGAAAACATTTAACTTTTACACTGTGACTGACCATCACCATATGGACCACAAGCTCTTGACAACTGTGAGGTCTCTTTTTGCAGCTACGGGTTGCTCAATAGAAGAAGACACAAACACAGAAGATTAAAGACTGAAAGTGCTCAGCTCTCTCTGTCTGGGAGCTAAGCTCTGTGATGAGAAAGCAAAAGGATCGTGAGAACGTTCTCAAGCCTGACCTCAGCAGTGTGGTATTCAGCATCCCTCCTAACAGCCGCCTGCCAAGGCTCCAAGTTTCACTCTTGATAGAGGTAGCAATCCAAAGCAAAAATTGGATAAAATGTCAAGGTGACGGAAATATTAATATTGCCAGATACTGGATTTTATGGCTGCTTCCTAAGCCAAGCGCAAACTTCGCACTAGCAACCTGAGCAGAGCCACAAGCAAAGAATTACGGAAACCTGGTGCAAATGTAACAAAAGCAGGAAAACTGCTTCCAACCCACAGGAGTCAGAGGGGATTTCATTCACATTATATCTTTCAGAAGATAAAAAGCTATTTTGAACCATGTTTTAATATGTTTGTCAAAGGAAAGATACAAATCCAACAATAATATCCCAAATTTCTCACAGATGGAAAATGGGAATCAAAGGGTTTTGCATAGAAATCTGTTGAAGTCAGGTTTTGTTTGGACAGTAATTCGTGCAAAGAATCAAACAACTTTCCCCTCCAGTTTTAACTTGGATAGAGCTCTAGATGTTGGAAGCCATCTGTCCTAGCAAATCCCATGCAGAAAGAAAATGATCCTGACTGACTTGAACCAGAAACACATTATTATTTCAGTACCCGTTGAAGACAAAGGTGTTGGGGTCAAATCATCCCAAGACAATTTTACCACAAAATGGCTACACCCTATTTAGACATTTGTTAGAGTGTGGCTGACAAAGTACAGATGGAGTTAAAATGCAATGTTGAGGAGAAGTCATATTTTATATCAAAACGTATTTCTTACTAAGTAGGGTGTGCAGAGGAGCAAGGGAGGAGAGTTTTGCCCTCACTGACTCAGGGAGTGGTAGTGACCATTTCAGCAATGGGGACAATGCCTTGGCATCTCTCAGGTAGGGAAACAGTGACTCCTTTTACTTAGAAAAATGGTCTGTCTGCCTCTCTTCTCAGAAAGAAATAAGTCTGAGAGAGAAGATGAATAACCCTGAACCACTAATGGACTAAAGAGCAACGATGGCAGGCATGGGGGCGAGGTGCTGGCTAATGGACATGGAAGGCAGACCCTCAGGGAGCCCCCCAGTGCCAGTCACCATGCCGTGGCTCACCTGCAGGGAGGCTGTTCCCATCTAAACCCCTCACAGGTAACTTTATCATATATCATTTCACATTTTTCAATTGTGCATCAATGGTTTATAAACATTTACAAGTGTGTTATGTGTTTTGGATGCTGTGAATGTTTTATTTGTTCTTAACTTCACCCTGGCTTGAGTTGAGAGTGATTTCAAGGCACCTGAAAAGAAGAAAAGGCTGAGGCTCTGAAGAAGTGTTCTATCTTACCAGTACATTCCCCAGAGCATCCAGAGGGAAGCAAAGCAAAGCCCCACAGAAGTTGGTGACGAGAGTGCAGCACCAAGACAGAAGTGTCCTCTGATGGCCAGCAGGCTCTTCGGCCTTCAGTGGGATGTTAGGGAGTCATTGAAACCTATAAGCTCTCAAAGGCATTGCTCACAATGATACTGTTTGTAGAAATCTGTATTTTCTACAAAGGGAAAAACAGAGTTTGACTTCTAAATTACTACTCCAAAGAATAGCATATGAGTAGGAAAAAAGCAGTTGGCATAAAGAAAAGAAGCTGCAAGATATGCAGGTGATTGAACAGAGCCAGATAAAATTACCGCCTGGAAGAGCCTGAAGAGCCACTCTGGACGGAGGCAAACCATGCAGTCCATACTTCACCAAGCTGCTGCTGGGACAAAAAGAAAATATCTTGATGAGGATATTGCAGTCTAATCCAGCCCAACCAAAGAAACTTCCAATTAAACTGATTTCAGCATCATTGTCCTGAAAATGATCCAATGAGAACTCTTTCTGTCATATAAAAAGTAAAACATGTGATTGAATGCAGAGGTAGACCCCAAGTCCCTTATATTCTCCATTGATTCAGTGTACCCCTGAAAAATAAATAGACAAAAATATTTTTTAAAAAAATCGTGTACAAGAAGGCTTTACTTTTGGCTTTCAATTAGCTTCTTTTTTCCTGGAGGATCATCACAGTTACCATAACTTAGACATGGCGCACTCTTAATATTTTTTTCACAGTTCCACACTGGTATCTATCAGAATACACTTCACTATTCGAAGTATAAATCCCAAAATAAAAAGTCTATCAGCATGTAGTATTTTCAGAGAATCATAGAATAGCTTGGGTTGGAAGGGACCTTTAAAGGTCATCTAGTTCAACCCCACTGCAATGAGCAGGGATATCTGCAACTAGATCATGTTGCTCAGAGCCCCGTCCAGTCTGGCCTTGAATTTTTCCAGGGATGGGGCATCTACCACCTCTATGAGCAACCTGTGCCAGTGTTTTACCACCCTTATAATACAAAATACCTTCCTTTTTTCTTCCTTTAGTTTAAAACCATCACTCCTTGTCCTGTCATAACACGCCCTTATAAAACATCTGTCCCCATCCTTCTCATAGGCCACTTTTAAGTATTGAAAGGCCGCAATAAGGTCTCCCTGGAGCCTTCTCTTCTCCAGGCTGAACAACCCCAACTCTGTCATCCTGTCCTCACAGCAGACCTGTTCCAGCCTTCTGATCATTTTTGTGGCCTCCTCTGGCCCCTCTCCAACAGGTCCATGTCTTCCCTGTACTGAGGGCTCCAGAGCTGGACACAGTTCTCCAGGCGGGGTCTGACCAGAGCGGAGCAGAGGAGCAGAATCACCTCCCTTGACCTGCTGGTCACGTTCCTTTTGATGCAGCCCAGGGTGCAGTTGGCTTTCTGGGCTGTGAGTACACAGCTCATGTCCAATCTTTCATCCACCAGTATCCCCAAGTCCTTCTTGGCCAGGCTACTGTAAATCCCTTCATCCCCCACCCTGTATTAATATCAGTGGTTGCCTCAGAAGAATGTACTGTAAAGGGAAACAAGCAGATGGGGATTCACAAAGCTAAGCACAGCCTCATTTTTTACCAAAACCTCCTGTCACCTAAGAAAAAGATGGTGAGCTCTTCTCCAGGTCTCCACCCTGTCTCACCTGTGCCTATTTGTCACCTTCCATTACCCACCCATTGGCCTGTGCTATGCTTAAGTGAAAACTAGCACTCTCCATGTTTCATTTTAACCTGAATCTGGATGGGAAATGTGAATATTGAACACCTTCAGAGAGTAAAGGATGTCAATAAAGAGAGATCATCCTTATTTTGTGACAGTTCATCTGGCCAGTCTTGCCATGCATGAAACATGAGGAACTGGGTTCCCTGATGACAACTTACCTGGCTGTCTCATGGAGAACTGGTTGAATGCTGAGTGGATTCGAGCCAGAAATAAGATAGTATTGTTCAAAAAACTCAAATATTTTGATTTAGAAAAAAAAAAATCAACTTTAAGTCTTTATTTTTACATTGAAAACAATTTGTGAAGAAACTTGCTGAATAAGAATACTGATTCTCAGGGATTTTGGTGCAGGGGAGGAAAACAAGACGGTGAGAGAGAAGATGTGGGGTTGGAGGGGGAAGTCATAAGAGAAAAGCATGGCAGAGAGCTGCCAGATTTTCTGAAACCTCTGCTGGTTTGCCAGATGAATCAGATCACAGAATATTGAATTAGGAAGATTTATGACTGGGAATTTGAGGAAGTTACCTGTGATACAAAATATGTTATGTGAATGAGATCTCTTCTGTTCTATTGACAGAAGCATATAATGAGCCAGGAGGCAGGTCCCCTCTGCATTACCTTTCCGGGGATGCTCCATTTGACTGACAGCTGAGCTGGAGCGAGTCAGCCACAGGGAAAACAAGGGCAGCATGTTCTCAGGAGCTACAGAGCGGTCTTCTGTGTGAAACTTTCTGAAACTTAGGAAGCTGAAAAGGAAAAAGAAAAAACACGTAGAGCAAATATAAACTTCCCTTCTCCACTTCCATCATTAAACTGACATATGCACACACACATACATGCAGAAGAGCCTCAAAGTCTTTCAAGCACCTGGGAGGGCTTGAGCAAAGGTCACAGAGTTCACATTTATTTACCTGGCATCTGCTGCAAGAAATACAAAAGAGTCTCCATTGGCACCTGGCAGTATGAAGAGCTATCAGGCTACCGTTTTCATAGAGGCTTCCAAAAGATATTGGGGGATTAGATCACACCTCAGCATCGTACCAACTGGGATGGTTGGTTGCTCTAAAAAGACAGCCAAAAATGCTTCCTATGTCAGGTAATCTACAGGCGACAAAAAGGTGTCACAGCCGCCTCTACAGCACCTTTTCCAAGCCCACTCCCCACATAGGGGCATGTGCCACATCTGGAGCAGAGACCGGGGCTCCTTTGCCCAGCGCCAAGGAGCCTGGCAGCGGGGAACACACAGAGTGCCCCTGGGGCTGCTCTGCCGCATCCTGCTCTTGGCAGCAAGCAGAGCAGCTTGGCTGATAATATACTGTGGGTTTCATCACTCAAAGCAATTTACAGCGACGTAATTAATATCCCCATCTTATACATGGGGTTTTCATCACTGGCCACAGGGATCAGACATGGACAAAAAGTTCTGTCTTGCTTACACCAGCACTTAAGTGGCACAGTTGCAGGGGAGCGAGTCAGCTCCCGGAGCTCACACCTGCATGTGCAGGATGCAGAGGGCTGGCTACCTGCTTTGCAACGAAAGCAGAAGCCAGTCCAGGGGCTTCCAGAGATTAATAACCCCATAGTTACATTTAAAGGGTGCATGGGATCTGACAAGACACTGGACAGCCTGCTGACACCTTTCATCCTAACTTCAACAACCTCTCCTTGCAAAATATTTATAATTATAACACTGTTTACTCAGACACTCAAGTGTTCTGCCTAGCAGCCAGAAAGCACCTGAATGTTTTATATAAGAACAAAATTAATCCAGTTTCCCCCTTGAAATGATACTTCTCTTACAAAGCTTTTGCAAAAAATGCTTAGCAAATATCTGTGAAATTGTCTTTTATCATATGACATACATAACAACACTGTGTTTCTCTTTGGGCAAATGCATGATGTTACCAAGAGCAAATACTAACAATGCACAGACGTGAGCGCTGCTGCGAACATCAATACTGTCCCCTAAAAAACAAAAACAAAAAAACAACGCTGTGTCTTCATAAATATTATGGGTTTTATGCATTGCTGCCAGTGAAAAAACAACATATTGAATGGTGCATTTTGAGACAGGATGAGTTTAGTAAGTCTACTTAACTTAGCTTAACTTCACCGTATGCTGACCTGGAGCCCTGTATCCACCACCCGAATGTTATTGCCTGCATTACTACCAGCATAACAAGGCAGGCGAAAAGGAGGAAATGTGTTTTAACGGCAAAGTGAGAGATGTCTTTCTGATTTATTAATTATTATGTTGCATCCAACACATTTTGCTAGAAGAAACATCACACACTCTTCTTTTGTAAAAAAAATATTTATTTGGTTGTTTCTGTTGCTCCAGGAAGGTGTAAATACATTGTACCCTACTATTTTACATTTTTAAAAGGTGACCTATACTTTCCATTTCAAATGCGGTTTCTTTAATGAAAATATTGTAATGTCAGTCCATGCAAAGCAAATGCATATTAATATGCGTTTACATCTGTCTCATATTAATATTCATGCCTGAATCCACATCCCTACACAAAGCCAATTTTCTGACCATCTGTGTGATGGCTGGTGGATGCAATGAATAAATTTTATTTGTGAGGGGAGTGATAAATCATGTATCTTCAGTTTTTCACCCACAATCTCTCCTCTTAGGTGCTAAAATATTTTCATCGTGGTTAAGAATTTTTAAGTAAACCAAACTGATTAACCCCTTAACAGATCATGTAGCTTCATTTGCCAGGCGAAAGTCCACAAAAAGCATACAAGGTACAGTCATATGACTGAGAAAGTGATATCGCGATTTTAGAAGTTTTAATTCTTTTCTTCTTGAAGTATTCGTGCCTCAGAATCACACTCAGCATGCTAGTATGGGCAAAATTTCTCACACTGTTGCTAAGGAGTACCTTAGTCTGCAAACAGCCTGACTGCTTGCAGCAGGCTTGTATTTGGAGTTAAATGCCATTCAAAGTAAGATTATTGTAACCCGAACTTCAGTAAAATCTGTTTCACATGGTTTCATTAGTGCTAAGGCTGGCTAAGAAACTGGCTGGGTACTAGCCAGTTACAAAAAAAAAAAAGATTGCTAAAGCACCGACTCTAAATGAGCTTCTGAGTTTCCCAAGTCCAAACTGACTCTGACTTTCTCTGCAAAGTAAGTCTGCTCCTAAATTCCCAAAGGATAAATTTTTACCTCAGTCACACCAATGTCCACCCAGAGTGACTTTGCTAATAGTGAGAACAGCTTTTTTTCTCAGACAGTTCATAATGTAAATGGAACACAGTCCAAAAACACAGCTACACAAAGCCAAGTGCAATAACTTTCAGGTTTAGTGTAGATAAAAAAGATAGTATTCTCAGCTAAGCCTGGGACCCAGGCAGCCATAAGCCTGGAAGGGTGATTAACATGACTTACTTTCCAGCACTCTCTAGCCCTGGCCATGCTTTTTTTTTTTTAAAAAAAAAAAAGCGGTTTGAACAATACCATTACCTAGACCCTTAAACGCAGACATTTGCTCTCACTTCAAAGCACAAGGTCTGAACAGACTCATTCCCACACCCTGCCTAAGCACTGCTGTGATTTGGAGAGAGGGTACAAGAGGTTCCGCGGTTCCTCTCCATCGGGCACACAGACATGCTGTCTGCACAGCAGCAGCAGCAGCAGCGCACTGGGTTCATCTCTGTATATACCAGCCCGGGGCACATTCACTGAAAACCATACTGGGGTAAAAAGTGCCAGCACCAGTCACCTTAGGCATGGTTAAAGCATTCACTTGAATAGCAAGAGACTCATATTGGAGTCTTTTTCCAGTTTGAAGTATTCAAATCCTGATTGCTGCCACCCCAAGGGAATTCCCTGTTCTTCAGGCTGTTGACTAGTCTTCACCTACTTCTTTTGAATCAGCTCCTCTGAAGGACACATGTGCACATACAAATTTCAAATTAAAACATGTTTTTGCCAATACTAAACTAAATTATTTCCTCTTGCAGCTGCAGTGAAGTCACTTTAATATCAGTTAACTGGAGTTACAGTGACACAGTTTGGCCTGGGATACCAAATTCTTTCCTGACACTGGACTTCTCACATTTTTGTAGATACAGATTATGGAACCAACAAAGAGGAAAGAGATTATTCTTTCTCCCTTCTTATGTAGGTCAAATCATGTCAGCAGCAAATAACCTACTTCTACCTTGACAATCCAGCCGTAGGTAGTTTGAACATTATTGTGCACTGAACTGGAATCTGAAAAAGGAATTGTGAATGAGCTTCACACTTCATCAGCATAATTGGCAAGAAATTACTTGTAGTTCAAATAAAAACATACAATTGCTAAAAAAGAACCTCAAATAGCACTACAGAAAATAAACAAGGTAGGCAGTCAATCACAGTTTCCAAGAAACAAAGTTTGTGAGGAAACCCTGGCTGAAAATATGTTTATATCTGATACCCTTTTGTCTTAGTAAATTGTGTTCTATTTACAGCACTTCATAATGTGAAAACAGGACACTTTTGGGGACTGCCCAAACCAGATGTTTGAATCTTTATTCCTTCATTTCTCTCCATGAGGCAAAGACGGGACAAAGCAGGAGATGGCATGTTTCATCATGACCTTGCCACTCAGGGCCACTAGTGGTCCTGAAAGATATTGTTGTTTTCATGAGTGGCAAGGGACCTATGAGAAATGAGCTAAGTTTCATCAAACTTCCCAGTGGAAAGCATCTGTGTTACAGATAATGCTGGGAAAACTAACTGGTTTCCATGACTAATGTCATTCATATAGAAATATTGATCAAAATACTTTAGGCTGATGTTTAAAGCATATAAATAAATATATTTAATATAAATAAATATAATATTTTATATTGATTCCTTATAAGGTTTAAAGCATAAAAATCAAATGGATACACGTATCTTTTACCCACTTGGAAAAAAAAAAAAAAGAAAAAAACATTTCAAAACTGGTTTTCACTTCTCTAGTTAGTTTCTTTAATTGCTCATCTCTGCTGAGACACATGGAAAATCTCTTATTCACAAAAACAGCAAGGGTAATAAAACTCCTGATGTTCACAGGGGCTACTCATATGCCAGAAGATATGAATGTTTATAGACGCTTTGCTAAGCTGTGGCATGAATTATTATTGTCACTTTTAAGATTGCAACTGGCCGGTGTAAAGGCTCTGTGTGCACAGAGGGTGCAGAATGAGCCATCAGAGGGAGCGAAAAATAAACATGGCTTGCCTGGTTTTATGTAGTTTCCCATTTCACAATCTCCATCCACTTTGGCTAATGGATGATCAGCAAGAAATTTTAGAAAGGCAGAAATCAGTTTTGTAATCTGAGGGCTCCCCAAATTAAGCCTAAAGAGGAATTTTCAAAGTCCCTGCAAATCCAGTGTAACTGTGCTGAAAACAGATAAAAGCCGCAGAATAACCACGGGACAAGCTCCCAGTTCCAACACATTCCCAGAGGTTCCAGGACTGCATTCAGCTCCAAACACCTTCTCTTCAGTCACCCTGTCATTCTTTGTCCACAGCCCCTGAAGAGAATAAGTAGCAGTAGCCTTATATGTTCTAAGCTTCAAAAGGTCATCTGTGTCCAAACATGAATAAAATAATTATTCAGATAACATTTCCAGGAGTGCCAACATGGGAGGGTTTTTTTCCCCTCATACCTTGGGCAAAAGACATATGCACACTTTTATTGCCTACAAGACCCTCTCAATAACTCCATCACCTCTCAGTGAGACTAATTACAAGAGAAACAGAGAAGAAGCTGGTGTTAGATCAGAAATTCAAGCCCAATTCAAAGAGCTTGATTCATTCAATCCTATTCCTAACACAAAGGTGGGGCAAAGCAGGTGGTAAAGCCATGCTTGTGCTCCAAACACTACATTTGCGTCTTGTTTGGTGTCAAAGCATGCAGAAGTGCTCGTGGACCCCACATGCTGAAGTTTCCACTGTATGGAAATCCCTGTGGAGAGAGAGCTGGTGGCTGCCCAGTTCCCACCACCTGGCTGAGCTCCACCTGGCACAGCCTCAGGTCCTGCAGCCCCATGGTCAGTGTCCTCCGGTACCGGCATGGGGAGTCCAGGCCGCAGCCACGGAAGTGAAAAAGGAGTGTGCATTAGTCAAGTAGTCCCTCTCAGGGCAGTTGCACTTCCTTAGAGTCTTTCTCCTCCACTGTATCCTTGTAGGTTGTTATGTTTTCCCTGGAGAATGAATTTTAATTTTAAAAGAGCCTCTGGTGGGTAATGTGAGAAGAAAACTCTTCCCGCAGGAGCTGATGCACTTGCAGTAATAATATTCATCCTCAAGGCTGAAAATGCTGACAAGTTGAGCTAGGTGCTCTGTTTTGGCATGGGCTGCCCATCGCCCCAATGTCATGCTCTCCTGTCCACTGTGATCAGTATCTATGAAGCTGCCCTAGGGACTGCAAAGACAGTTGAGTTTAAAAGGCAGTTAGATGAAATAAACTGGTAATTTAATTGACTCATTCCAAGTAAACTATGTCTGCTGTGGGAAGGAGATCTTAAAGGGCAATCAGGAATTTCTGGGTTCTCACCAAGCCAGTGCTGCATGAGTACACTGAAAGATCCATGGAGGGAAAGATGGGTTGAGAAGAAACCCTCATTAGCTTTCATAGGCTCTGAATCCAGCCTTTGCTATTGCTTCGTGTCTACAAACCTGCAATCATTTCCTGTAAGTCTCCAATACAGGATGCATTGCTATGTAATAAGGCTTAACTGGTAGTTTTCTGGCAAAGCAGTCAAAAAACACTACTTCATCTACATTAAAATATTTCATGGGCTTTATGTGAGCCTCAGCAAAACTTCTGCCAGCAAATCCTTTTCAGCCACAGGATATAATTTCTGGTCAAACTGAGAAAAAGGATGTTGTTTCTGCACTTGTAACGAGGTCACTTGGAATTGTGCACAACCCCAGCTTTCACACCTGCTCTACCTGACTGCGAAGAAAGACGAGCACTTAAAAGAGCCTTAGAACTGAAATGTTCATGCCCCAGGAGTGGCTCCAGGGATTTAGAGCCTCTGCTTGCCTTATTGAAGATGTTTCATCTCTATAAAAAAGCTGAATATGCAGAAGTGTCAAATACTCCTTGAACCAGCACAGGGGCAGCAGCCCTGTGGTTGAGGCTCTCGGCCAGCAGCTGGCACCATAGGTGAAGAAAGGTGGGCTTCCCCCCATCAGGCACACTGCCATGAACACCTTTCATAGGCACACACATATGTCTCTCTAATTTTTCCCAGAATGAAAAAAACTTTCAAATATTCGTTGTTGTGTTTGTTTTTTTTTAATCAAGCACAGAACAACAAGCTCCTTCCATCTGCAGAGGTCTTACAGGCCAAGGAAGGCTCCCAAGGAACTCACAGAGAGGTGCTTCCTCTCCCACCTCCAGCTCCGCCAGGAGATCCTGCCCCTTTTGGCATGCTTGCATCATCTTTCTGCCACGCTCTCTTCATGTCTGTGCTTTTCCTTCTTGCCCTTTGATGTTTCCATCAGCTCCGACCCACAGAGGGGGAAGGGGAAGAAGAGCATCACCCCTGCCCTGGGCTACCTCTCGTGTACTGCACCTCTGCCACAGCTTTCTCCACCTCCAAGAGACCAGAGCTAAGCAGCAGCATCATACCCCCTGTCCCAAATAATCCCCTTAATGTTGTTACTTCTGTGGGTGCTGTCTCTCTCCTGTTTGTCACACAGGTGCAAGGAATCTGAAGGGTTTTCAGAAAGAGTGGTATTAAAATGTTGCTGCAACTTAGAACTGATCGGTGCTAAAATAAGACTATTTCCAGGAGAAACAGCAGCATGTAGCACTGACCTTATTCTTACAGCTAATATAGGCAAATGTTCAGTTAACATTGTTTCTCCACTCAGTAACAGCTCAGGTGAAATAGAGACTGGTTGGCTTTTGCAAATAGATAAAATTTAACTGCCAAAACCCATCACTTTAAATAGAGAAGAGAGTAAAAATGAATTCTGTTTCTCTGTCCACACTTAAGTTTTTAAACTACATTTTCTCATCTATTAGAAATTCTGATTTCTCAAAACTCTCATCTTGCCTCTGCCAGTTTTCCTTTTTTCCACCCTGTTATTAGTTTTCTCTTCTATCTCTTCTCCACAGGGGCTCTGTACATGAGGACTCTGTGCCACCAGTCCAGTTTCTTTGACTATGTCAATTTTGAGACCAGTCGGAAGTTCTCAGACGGCAAGTTCCATCATCTGATAATGTAGAAAACCAGTCTCTGTAAATGTACTTCAAGAGTCTTTCAAAACTGGTTTCTTACCTGTATGGAGTCCCCAAGCCTTTTAATAGAACTGTACCAAACTATGGTCATAGCAAGATTTCCAATCTTTAAAATAAAATAAAATATTTCTATTCTTTCTCAACAAAAATCTTCAGAATTTCCCTTAAGTTCCCTCTTTGTACTCCCCAAACAAACTTAGTTATTTTTCCAGACCCTGGAATTTCTCAAAGATGGCAAATGCACTCAACAAATCTGATCAACTGATTAACCCTCTGTGTTTCACCAGCAGTCGCAATTCTACAGCACTAAACTCATGCTGGTGTCCAGGGAATTATATTTCGTGAGGCTTCATTAAATCCAGGAAAACAGTTTGGAGAATCATAAGCTCTTAAGACTTTAAAATCATTTAAACTCAGTCAGATACAGCTCAGGATTAACATTCTCAGCTGTGGAGTTCACTAGCTCCGCTCAGTTGCTGGACCGATGTCAACATGTGAACCAGTGGAAAACCTAGCTCGTAGTTACTGCACCTCCAGATAATCATCCAAATAAAGCCCAATCAGCAAAATAAAACTTCATTTTTAATTCACAAACAGAAAGGTCTGCACTTTGAGAAGGGCCTCATTGTTCTGAGCAACAGCCTTGAAAGACATTCTTTATTTGAGACATTTCTTGTATCACTTCACTAGTTGCAAAATGATATTAGTAAGAATCAGTTCTAGAACCAGAACGCTTCATATTTATTACCCAGTATAAATGATCTCCTTCATACCCTGCTTCTGACAGATCTTGGGTTTTCAGCTAATGTGCGCCAAAACCTGGCTCTCTAGCACTCAGCAATAACATACTGAATAATCGCAGGAACTCATTTATCATTAAAAAGTCACATCTCAAAATTGGCTGTCATATCATCTGGCATGTTGAAATAACTGTATTATATTTAACCCCTCAATAACTCAGCTCTCTAAATCATTTCCAAATTATTATCGTCCCTTCTCCTAGGCTTTCATCAGACTGACAGATATCTGTGTTGCTACCTGAGCTACAGGTTCCTCAGAACAAGCGGTCTTCCTTGCAGTGTTATTGCCAGCTGATGCCAGAAGCAGGATGAGCGATTTGTTTGCTTTGTGAGTCTGGCTTTCATCGTCCTGAACACAACACTCACATCTTGCTAATCCTACATTTAAATCTACGGACGCCAACACACCCATTTTTGGATCTCCTTACTGGGGTGTCAAAGGCTTAGGAAGGTTAACAATAATTTCTCCATCTGCAGGGCTCCCCAAAAAAATGATGATTAAAATATTTGCAGTGCACAGGTTGCAAATTATCTCTTTCTCTGGATATTACTATAAGTAATTATGCTTTACTTGGAGTGCTATGATCCAAAGGGTGGAAAAGATTAAAGGATTCATTTCTTTCTTGATTCATTAGTTCATGTTTTGTTTCTAAGTTACGTTTCTACTCTTTTTTATGTACTGAAAATGTTTTATTCATGGATCTTTAAATAATTGTCCACGACCATGGCACAAGATACATTCAAATGCCTTCATGCTTCAAATATACATCTCATTTTATACTGTTTAGGATTACACAGACATTAACTGCACCATGTTCTTATATTCTGATAGTATGACATCAAAACAGTTGAGTCTACAAGTTCAAATTTTGCAGCATAGTACTCACTTCCCCGTTGCAAACTCTACAGACACAGGATTCGGCTAAACACTCTAGAAGACTCTGGGATTGACTTTTGCCCAGAGCTTTCTCACTTTTTTTTTTTCATCCATATCTACAAAGTTAAAAGGGACATGGGGTTTGGAGTTGGGGAGGGGGAGACAAGCAGGAGAAAAAACTGTAAATCTACATCAAAATGTTCAATGGGTTGTAATATCTCTCATTGGCAGCTTTTCCACCACACTGCCAATTATTATTAGAATAAAAGTTATTTTTTTGCCTGGGTAAGAATTTGCAGGGCAGTTGAAATGGCACAAGATTCTGCTAATGCATTCATGCAAATGTATAGTCACAGCACACAACAAAACCTCTAATTAGTTCAGATATGACATTGCTCTCTATTCCAGTTTACTAGTAAAGTTAAGGGATGGTGTGTGCTCGTTTTGAATACATTAAACACTTTGTTCTGATTAGATTCTATGCACATTTCACAGAGGAAAATACATCTGTTCCATCAGTGATATAAAATGGGTATTTCCTAAGGGGTGTGTAAAGTGTGTATAAATCTCTGCATCTGCCTGAGATTTGCATAGATGCTGGTACACAGGTCACTTGTGCACTTGGTTTTCTTTGTGATCTGGGAGGAATGTTGGTTAGCTCTCAGTGCTGTAATGAGATCATACACATTTTTTGCTTACATGTGTAGAGCTTTATCCTACTGTGAACAAGGCTCAATGTTGCATTCCTGGTTTAGTCCAGTGGTTTTTATTTAGAATGAAAAGCACACTTTGAACAGTATTACTGGCCAGCATTTATGCGTGCAGATTAGTTTCACCCTTCAGGTTAAATTAATAATTCATATATTTTGTCAATCAAGTAAATGTAACAAGTCTGTATGTTGAAAATACTCATCACAGCTCACAGAAAAGCACCCTTTTGTACTGCCTATTGTCTTATATAAACTCACTTTTTTCCTGAAGGAATTCCCCCTGCAGCAATCCCCACTGTAAGCCATTAGTTGAGCACATCTGCCCACTCTAATGACCACTCTAGTGTACACATACCTGACTGCCATCTAATTTAGACATCACCCATAGGACACTAGTACTAATGTCTCCTGGGCCAGCTAAGTCCTAGATTATTGACTAGCTACAGTTATCACTTGATTTGGTCTTTAGAGGTGAACCAAGTGCACCTGAGGTCATAAATAGGTCAAATGATTACACAGCCTGCAGAGGAACCAAGTATTTTTGTTACCACAATAAGAACCAAAAATATACTTCTAATTTGTTTTGACAGAGAATCCAATTGTTTTGCCTTTATGCAATGTCCCCTTTGTGTAGCTATGAAAATGCAGCCAATTAGGCATAACATTCTTTTTCAATATGAGCAGCAAGTTAAATAAATTGATGCCATTTAAAATTAACACACAAAAAAGAAAGATAATTGGTGGCACTAAATATCTGATAATCAATCGTTTATTTTATTAAGAAAAGAAAAAAGGAAGAAATCAGGACTGCTATTTCTAATTAAAATAGTAAATAGAGATATGATAAACAATAGGGGTTATGATTGCTGCCTATAAATACATTGGGGGAGGTAAACACATGGAGAAGAAAGAGCTATTTAAGCTAAAAGAAAATACTGGCATGAAAACAAATGGGTATAAATTAGTCCTGAATATATAAGACTGGATATAGAAGAGTGCTTTGAGCCTTTCAAAGGGTGGTTTCTTGAACAGCCCTTTAGTATTACAGGGCAGGGGGGAGCAACAGGAAATAAAAAAATTATCAGAGTAAAATGGAGCTTGATAAAGAAGTTCTATAACCCGTTTTCATCTGAGAAGGGGAGACTGCACACAATAACCCAGGGTTTCCCTTTCAATCTCAAATGTGCAAAAATTGTGTTTGCACACCAGGTCAAATTCAGATCTGTTGCGGAAAACACAGCTAAAAAGATATTTAAGCCAATGCATATTTTTACACTGGAAGCAAATCCACTGATCTCTAGTAAAGCAAGAAATCACCTTTTTCCCAACCCTTACAGAAAAATTGGATTTAATACCAGTTCTGAACTTGGCCCATTGTGGAGCAGATTCAGACGTTCACATTTCTAATGGAAGCTGTCCAGCACAGCACCCTTTGGAGTAAATACTCAATAGCAGTAATTGAATGCAAAAGAATGGAAAATTCTGGGGTTTGTTTTGCTGTGGATACTTATATATGTATTAGTCTACATAACACAACCTCCATTCCAGAGGAAAAAATGAGGTAGTAAGGACTACATCAGGATGCAGTCTGGCTTTCAACAGCTGTAGATTTATGAGAGAAGATAAAATACATGCTTAAGAAACAATTTATTTTTGCACAAAAAACAGAGTGGTTGAACACATGAACAAATGCATGTGAGTTTTCATGTGAATCAGTAAATCTACACAACAGCTGAGTGAGTTCGATCCTATGCAACCCAAACTCCAATTGCCTTCAATGTGAGCTTGGCATTTCCAAGCAATGTTTACAAATGGATTCATGCCAAGATGCCTGTATTAAAAAAAATGTAAGCGGATACTATATTATAAAATAACATTTTGATAACAAAGTTTAAATATAAAAGAAAAATAATGTACCAACTCTTCTGTTTCTTAATTTTTGTTTGTTTCAGGGTAAAAAGCAGACACATGGCTTTCTTCAACCAAGTTGCAAAGTAAACCTGTATTGCAGCAAAAAGGTCAACACTACAAAGCAATGTGTTTGCCCTTACAATGCGTTTTCCTCTACTTTATCCTGATGTTATCAACTATTGTACTGAACATTGCATAAAATCCTGGGAAAGGATAGTCATTTATACGCATTTCTTTGTTAGGTGTTTTTCATTTCATGAAGAGTCATCAGCAACCTGACCCTCACCTGCCTTTGAAGCTGGGTGAAAGTTGGTGACTGTTGAAGTGTCCGCATGAGAGGGGATGAAGGCAGCAGCTGCCTCTTCCCCTGGGCCTCAGGAGAGCCAGATAAGATGTGTTGAGACAAGCAGAAGCCACTCCAAATGTGCGAACCTCCCTGTTCTCATCACACACACCAAGTTATTATAATAAATGGGGAGTGATGAGGCTTAAAAAAAAATAAATAAATAAAAGAAAAAAAGAAGAAGAAGAGGAGTAATATTGTTACAAATAGCAGCGTCATCCCCAGAGTACCACTGCAGCTCAGAGAACTGTTATTCTGGGAATGGCTCTGCTATTAGTACTAAAAATTAAGCAGTCTCACTAGATGCAGCTAACAGTTTTTAAACTGTCAAAGTGCTTCATATACAGCATCTCTGTTTCCCCATTCCATTTCCTCATTAACAAAGCCAGGAAAAAAATGACTGCAGTAATTAGTTCTCCTTTAGCTTATCTTTTTTTTCTTCTAATTACACTGGCTCCCCTCTCCCTGCCTGTATACATCAAAAAATACTCTCCAGCCTGGGGTGGAGATTTACGCAAGCCATGGCTGAAGAATCAGGACCAGTGTTGGAGCAAGGACATTCTTTTTCCTACACAATAGCAGCATCAGAGAAACAAGCCTGTTTCTTGAACACAGAAATGTTGATTGGAGCCAACACATTGGTTCAGCACCGCTGGCCATTTGTACTGGTTTTGGTTGGGATGGAGTTTCTCCACAGTAGCTGGTATGTGGCTGTGCTGTGGATTTGTGATGAAAACTGCTGGTAACACAGGGATGTTTCAGTTACTGCTGAGCAGGGCTTGCACAGCATCAAGACCTTTTCTACTCCTCACACCACCCCACCAGTGAGTGGGCTAGCGGTGCACAAGGAGATGGGAGGGGGCGCAGCTGGGACAGCTGACCTCAGCTGATCACAGGGATATTCCACACCATATGACATCGTGCTCAGTAATAAAACTAGGGGGCTTAAGGTTGTTGTGGGCTGCCATTGCTCAGGGCACCAGTTGAGAAATTGGCAGAGAGAAATTGTTTTATTTTGCATCATGTGTGGTGGTGTTTTGTTTGTTTGCCTCTCCTCTCCTCTCCTCTCCTCTCCTCTCCTCTCCTCTCCTCTCCTCTCCTCTCCTCTCCTCTCCTCTCCTCTCCTCTCCTCTCCTCTCCTCTCCTCTCCTCTCCTCTCCTCTCCTCTCCTCTCCTCTCCTCTCCTCTCCTCTCCTCTCCTCTCCTCTCCTCTCTCTCCTCTCCTCTCCTCTTCCTTTTCTTTTCCTTTTCTCATTAGTAAACTGTCTTTATCTCAACCCATTAATTTCATCACTTTTACCCTTCTAATTCTCCCATCCCATCCTGCTGGGGAGGAGTCAGCAAGCAGCTGTGTGGTGCCTAGCTGCCTATCAGGTTTAAACCACACCACCATTCCCAGGGCTTAGCTCCTTGCCCCCTCACTCTCCTTGCTCCCCCAGCCACACTCTGCTGCTGCTGAGCACAACAGCCACAGTGATGGACGCCAGTGCAGAGTGTACATCGGCGCCTCCATGCACTGCTCCTGCCTTCCCACACAGCTGCAGCAGCAGGTGTGCATGGAACAGCCGCACACCAACACATTTTTTGCACGCTGACTCCAGGCTTGTTAAGGCTTTTGTTAACACTGAGGTAAATAAGGATAATGTCCCTTCATCAGTGTTTTCCCTGATCTTTCCTTCTATTCTGGCTCCTCAACCACAAAAATGCCTGTTCTTCAGACACTACTTTGTCACTCAGTATTTCCAGGGGAAAAAAAAGAGAAAGGGAAGAAAATATTATTTTACAATTACCTTTACAAGATAGTAAGTGCATGCAAGGTGACAGGCTGAGCAATGATGGCAGTACAGCTGCTGCCTGTGCCTCACATCCCCTGTTCAGCCTGCACTCAGCCTGTTCATTTGACTTCCAGAAAAATACCATTTAAATAATTATGCACCAAAAAAAGCTCATTTGCACTGCACAATGCTAGATGTCATTTGATTCCACCAACCTGAGAGTTTTGCTGCATTGCATGGGCACCTATGCACCTATTCCTCGGATCAGCTGACTGAAGCCAGCTCTGCCGGAGCCGGGAGCGAAATCTCGAAGCTACAGAGGTAAGAGAGGGTAAAGAGAGGGGTTTCTGGTCGCGTTTTCGATTCCGCTACCCGGGAGTCCCCAACCTGATCTCCTTCTATGATCAGGTGACTCACCTGGTGGATGAGGGGAAAGCTGTGGATGTGGTCTATCTGGACTTCAGCAAGGCCTTTGACACTGTCTCCCATAATATACTCTTGCAAAAGCTGGTAGCCCATGGCTTGGACAAGTGTACTCTACGCTGGGTTAAGAACTGGCTGGAGGGCCGGGCTCAGAGAGTGCTGGTGAATGGGGCTGCATCCAGCTGGCGGCCAGTCACTAGTGGTGTTCCCCAGGGGTCAGTGTTGGGTCCAGTCCTGTTTAACATCTTTATTGATGATTTAGACGAGGGGATTGAGACCATCATCAGCAAATTTGCTGATGACACCAAGTTGGGAGGGAGTGTCGACCTGCTGGAAGGCAGGAGGGCTCTGCAGAGGGATCTGGATAGACTGGAAAAATGGGCTGATTCCAATGGGATGAAGTTCAATAAGGCCAAATGCCGGGTGCTGCACTTTGGTCACAACAACCCCCTGCAGCGCTACAGGCTGGGCGCAGAGTGGCTGGAGAGCAGTCAGACAGAAAGGGACCTGGGGGTGCTAATTGACAGGAAGCTCAACATGAGCCAACAGTGTGCCCAGGTGGCCAAGAAGGCCAACGGTATCCTGTCCTGTATCAAAAACAGCATGGTCAGCAGGACAAGGGAAGTGATCCTTCCCCTGTACTCTGCATTGGTGAGGCCACACCTGGAGTATTGTGTTCAGTTCTGGGCCCCTCAGTTCAGGAAAGACATTGAAGTGCTGGAGCGGGTCCAGAGAAGAGCAACACGACTGGTGAAGGGACTTGAACATAAGACCTATGAGGAGAGGCTGAGGGAGCTGGGGTTGTTTAGTCTAGAGAAGAGGAGGCTTAGAGGTGACCTCATCACTCTCTATAACTACCTGAAGGGAAGTTATAGCCAGGTGGGGATTGGTCTCTTCTCCCAGGCAGTTAGCAATAGGACAAGGGGGCATGGGCTTAAACTCTACCAGGGGAAATTTAGGCTGGATATTAGGAAGAAATTCTTTACAGAGAGAGTGATCAGGCATTGGAATGGCCTGCCCAGGGAGGTAGTGGACTCGCCGTCCCTGGAGGTTTTTAAACTGAGATTGGACATGGCACTTAGTGCCATGATCTAGTAAACGGACTAGAGTTGGACCAAGGGTTGGACTCGATGATCTCTGAGGTCTCTTCCAACCCAGTCGATTCTGTGATTCTGTGATTCTGTGTGAAAATGTCCACCTCTCACTGATACATATACATGATGTGCACGTACAAATCTCCATCCCTTCTTTCTGGAATAAATGTATAGCATTAAAATATAGGTGTCTCCCAGAATTTTTAGAAAGGCCTCAAGTCCAAAAAACTAACTAATGAGATGATGCCTGGGTAGAAAATCTTCGGCGCTATTTCATTACAAGTTTTATCATTGAGAGGAACAACAGGAGTGCCAGTCTGCACTAACTGGGTAAATCAGCTTAGTGGGAGTCATGTCCGTACACTCAAAACTTTCACACAAAGTACTTTCACGGAGACTGGCCAGGCACTGGATGGTTTGATGGCTGTTTAATTGATTGAGACACTTTTCATCTGGTAACCAAATAAGGAACAGTTCCACATGACATTATTAATTCTCTGAGTGCCCTATTAATTTCCCTGCTTTGCCGTCCTGAAGTGCTCAGTCCTCCTCTCCACTCAATAAATAAATGTCTGGAGAGCAGAAAAATTGCCATTGCTTGTGCAGACTGCCAGAGGATCCAGGGACCAGAGCAGAAGTCCTCTCTGGCATCTTCGTCTGCGTGTGAGGGCATTTCTTTCCACCTCAGCGTGCACAAGGGTGCACCTGAAAGCAGCCCCCTGTGCAGAGCAGCTGCAAGACACGGCTTTTGCTCTGTGCCCAGTTGCTGCTGGGAGGGCACGAACAGCCCCATTTCAGCCTCCGCCTCCGGTTCTGCCGTCTTCCACTGGCCTTGATCCTCTCTGCCACGGCCTCTCACCCCAGGAAAAGGGAGAGGAAAAGATGGGGGGGTCACAAAGGACATCTTCAGGGAACAACAAGGCAACCCTGCGAGCATGCCCCAGCCTGAGCTAAGCCCTCCTTCCGTCCCATGCCGGGGCAGCCACCGGTCATTCACTTCCACTGACAGTCACTGTACATGTCTTCTGCTGCCCTGCCTCCGGGTATGGTTTGCCCAGTCCTCAGTCTTCGGGAAAAGATGTGACAGAAAGCATTAGATTTTAATATAAAAGCCTCTTGACTGAGTTTATTGTGAAACTTTTAAAAGTTTTTGGAGGAACAGTCATACAAATGAAAGAACTGACCTCTTATAACATGGAATATCCTCAATTTACCATTGTCTTTGTAAATGCCTTTCTAGGAAGGTCACAGATCTGAGCTTAAAAAATGCAGACCTTTCAAGAAAAATACATGTTTTATTTTATTTTCTGTTTGTATCCCAGTTCTACAGACTGTTTCAAAAAGACGGACCTATTTTGAAATCACTATATCTTTGCAACCACAAACCACCCGTTAATGAAACTCTTATAGTCCGTACAGCACGTGGAGGGAACATAGAGCATTTATAAAAAGGTCACTAAAACTTGATAACTCATTGAACCCTTTGTAAATCTTTGTGTAATTGTAACATGCTGGATCTTTTTGAAACATCCTGTATTTAGGCAGGGTCTCATAATAATACTGTTGCTTTGAAACACTAGGTATTTTAAAGAAACAGTATTATACACATACTGATACAATCTTTTAACAGTATTTAGTTCAATTAACAAGAAAAAAATCTAAGATCCCAATATTATTAGAAGCATATATCTGCACCTGCTGTGCTCCAGGCTCCAGCTCTGTATGCAGAATTCTGCACAATCAGGATTTTCTAAGATATGAAAACAGAATGTTTTTCTCTTCAAATTTTGGTATCATAAGGAAGGCAAAAGATTTTTAAAATGTGCTAGATTTTGCTCTTCCTTGCACTAGTGAAAATCTAGAGCAACTTGAATTGAACTTTGTCATCCAGGACTTTCAGAGCAGCTGGGAGCAGAATGTACCTAGTTCTGCATGTTGCTTTGTATCATCACCGAAGAACTTTCAGCATTTTTGCACTTGTCTGTTTTGCAAAAATGTGCTTTTCTCTTTTTGTTTACAAAAGAAATTTAAGTAACACCATTGCTGAAGTTTCTTTGCCCATTTAGATGCAAGCATTATCACTGATGGTATCCGCACTCCACCAGAAATAAGATGTTTGGTCAAGAATAGAGGAGCATAAAGAAGATTGCTGGGAACTACAAACTCAGCTCCTTCCCCTGGTGTGAGAACTACAAAGCTCTCCAACTGTGATTAATGAGAGGTCTGGGCTGGAGCCTGTAGGGATGACAACAGGTTAGTGAATAACAAGGGAATGAGCTTATGAAGTAGAAAAGTAATTCTTCCTGTGCATTTCTCAAACTGCATACACCACACCTAATAAACAGCTAATCTATTTTAAGTGAGAATACTTCAGGAGATATTGCCTTTCTAATCACTAGGATGCCAGGCATCTTCACAATATCTTATGCTCCTTAGTTGTTCACCATCATTACACTTTCACTATGAGATTTAACTTTCCTCTGTCACACCAAGCAGTATTCTGAATTTATCTATATTTTTCGCTTTGCATCACTTGCCATTCTCAATAATCCAGTCCTCAAAGTCCAACTGGCAGCTTGTGGCTCAGGTTCACTCCACAGGTTTTTTCCATCCAACCTGCTATATCTTTCCTTAGGCAAAACAGGGATGGAGGTTCAGGCAGCAAATACAGTCCAAACAGCCAGAATTCTCCCCCTGCAACTGCCAGAAAATGATAGAGAGTGTTAGAGTGTGAAAGCATTTGCCTTTTTTATCTCTATGTTTCCTACTGGGTCACGTAATGTTTGGGAGGCAGAAGATTTCTGTGCTGTCTAGGCTGTACTAAAGCATGGTGATAGCCAAAGAGAGAAATTTGTGTACAGATCCATAACCTCCTATTTCCCTTAGTGGCTTTTGATAGTGACACCTTGTCATACACTTATTTGTAGCAAATAAATAAATATAAAATATTTCCCTTTTTTACTGCAGTTGCTTTCTGCTTTGGACAAGTGAGTCACTAACTTGAATTCTTCGGTCTGCTTGCCTGTGGGCTTCGAATGAAAAATGGTAGCTCAAAGAGGAGACTAAATTCTGATTTTCATAACAGAATTCTGAAATTAACCAAGATTTGAATGTGATCTGTGGGGTTTTTTTATTTTATTGTATTTAAATAACACCCTATTGCATTTCCATTCTACCATATTGACTCAGAATTGCCACCTTTTCTTTCCTTTGTCTTTTCCTAACCCTCAGCCACAATGACTCCATATTCCATCTGATGTCCTAATAAAATACAACTCTGTCATTTCAAATGTATTTCCCATTCCAAGCAGATGCTTCTAGTTTCAGTGATCTTACTAATAAAGAGTCTGACATCTGCATAAAACTGCCTATAATACATTTTCCTCCTCGTTTTCCTTTTAGTCACAGGTAGCATTTGGAAAAGCTGGACAATCCTAACAGATTTTGATAGTCAAATACCCCTCCCATGTCACTGTTTGAATACTGATCTCTTTAAACTCTTATATACATCTTTATCTATTCTGCACTTAAGCAAAGTCAGCAGTGCTTCCCAACAATCATGCAATAATGAATCCCATTACCTTCATCAAAACCCTGCCTTTCTGTAACTTTTGGAAGTCTCTGAAGCCCTTCAAAAAGCCATATTGATATTTCATTTGCTTTATTTTGCAGGAAAAATGCTAGACCTACATCTTGGATTGTTCATGCCCCTTTCCCTTTAATTTTTTCTCTTCCTGTTTTAATTTCTGCCTCCTTTTCTGCTCTCTAAGTCAAGTCATACAACAAGATTCAAATTATGTAAGCAGTCAAAAAGATCACACTCATATCACCTTTATTTTATGAGGCAAAATGGTTGTATAATAGTACCCAGTCGCTTCCTCCCATCATCTGTCTTTTACGTGACTTTTATCAGCACTCATCAAGTGCACCAGAGCCATCATCTAAACCCTGTACCAACTGCGACAGCTAATAACAAAAATCACTGCAGTCACCTGTTTTATGTTTGGGCTCAGGCGACAGAAATAGGTAAATTTTACATTGCATTTGTGGAAGGCAGGATCTGTTAATTTACACTTGTTCTGATCTACGATGCTGAAATCTCCCAGTCTTAGAGCTGGATTGGTGACACTGCAGGTTTGGTTTTGGGGTTCCTTTTTGTTGTTGTTGTTGTCGCTTTAAAAAAAAAGTTACACAGTGTTTAGCTTCATTCTTTTAACTCTTGGTCACTGACACCCTTCCAGTTATTAGCCTCTCCTGCAACACTGTGCCACTCAGTTGGCTGTCTCTCCTCCCGGTTTTATAGTTACCAACACAATTTTCAGCCCATCATCATCATACATTTATCTCTCTGAGAAAATCTACTTCTCTCTCCAATCCAGCTGTGAAATTTAATTTTCTAACAGTACTCACAGAAAGAAAAAAAAGTTGCAGGAACCTTTATAATCTTGAATATTTCTCAATATGTACAATAGCTTGTAGCCCATCAGTTCCAGCTGCAGTGTGCAGATGCCTAGACCACTCACTTTCCAGTTAAACTATACACTTTTTCATTCCTGGCTTGCTTATTTTCTTTCTCACCTTTGTGATGCCTCACTTCTGGTGTAGAGGCATCTTATGCATTTTTATAACTCTTGCAGAAATAACCTTTGTGCAGTTGCCAAGCCTGTTTTCCAAAATCACCCTAATCTGCAATTGATACCTGTTGGTTTTCACAGCAAAACTTAGTCACTCAAAAATAGTTTTAAGTACCCAGCTTCAGAATTACAATTAAAAAAAACCCCTATCATGTCTCTTTTTTTCCACACTATTACCTAGTCTGCAAGTTCAAAATTACATTGAATCTACTCATACTCAATATCGTGCAAGTACCTTTATGCTTTTCCTGGGTTCCTATTTGAAGAAAAAATCTACAGAGTGGCACAATTTATTAACCTCGGTTTACTGACTCAGCAATAGCAGTGAGGGTTCAGATTCTTACTTACTACTTTAAAATAAATTAATAGATTTACTCTCAGTTACACCACTTTAACACAAATCACAAAGCCTGACCTGATGTAGCATCTCAGGAGAATCTATAACACAAAAAAATCAAAAGATGAGCTGGCTTTCTTCCAAGAGGGAAGCTAAATGCCAAAAGAACAGGCAAAATTACCAGCATTAACATGTTTATAGCTTTTTATACTCTCAGCTGTGCCCAGGATCTGCTGGTTGTAGCTAAGGAAAAGCTGCTGCATAGAAATCAGTTTTCACTCCCTGACTCTGGATCTATTTCTACCCCACTCTCAGTTCCATCTCTATTAAAAAACACTTAGTACCACTCCAATTTTACATTTGCCGGCCTAAGACCTAAGGGAACATCTGCTAGTAAAGGGCAACCCCAGCAGAGCAGAGCCTCCTGATTCACAGAGCCCCTGTGATCCTGGGAGAGGGGAAAGGTTGGTGTGAAATCAAATATGCTGATCCTACTCCTCTAACATTAACGCCATCCCAGGAGAGGGCCACTTTCTGTGCTGCAAGGTGTTTTACTCAAGCAGATGCTGGAAACAAAGAAGAACCAAGGGTAGAAGCTCGATTGTTCCAGATCCTCACCAGGGGAGGCTGCATGTCTCTACAGCACAGTCACTGCTGGCTATCACAGCAAGCCACACTACACTTACTTACAATTATGTAAGCAGAACCATTTTTCTTTTGTTTTAGTTAGTTCTTTATCATGATGGAAAAAAAAAAAATAACTATTGTACTTACATTCTCTTTTATTCAAGAATTGGGTTCACAATTTCTGAAAACACGTTTTTACTTCATCCTCACATGGAAAGTTTACCCATAATGTAATAAAGCAAGCAGACACTTTTGAAGACTCTGTAAGGGTTTGAAAAATGAAACGTTAAAATTATCTGAAGTTTGAACTGGGATAATCTCTGAATTTAAAATTCCTAGTTATGCCATTAGATAACTTAAGACCATTCAAGACCTATTATCACCTATTGTGAACACAACAAAAAACTGGCTTTTAGGTTTAAAGCAAAACCGCAAAACCATCAAATTCAGATAGAAAAGCACTGCCCTTCCTCTACAGTGTGGGCAAAGGCAGGGAAGGGTTCCCCACAGTAGTCTATAAATATACCTTTAATCACAGACATAATGATGGCAATAAGGCTTGAGAAGTTAAACCAGTCTGTCTGCCAGCCAGTTCTTCCTTGCTCCTGGACATGCCAGCAGGAGTCCTAATTAGACAACACTTGTTAGCATGAGCCTGTGCAGGAAATGACATAAGGTGATCTAATGTTTCATGGCTGTGTGACTATAAAAACTTTCAGTCATCCAGATTCTGGATTTGAACAGACCTCCAAAGTTTTCTTTACTCCTTAATTCTCTAAGTCACCTACTCCCCCAGCCAATTTTAACAAGGTGTGTACTTTCACCACCTAAATTCAGGTTAACTCCTATTATATTCCATGGAAGTAAATGGGCTCTTCAAGAGAGTGATTTCTGAGGAATAAGGTTTGATTTATATCCATTTACAGAAATAAGCATTTAGGCTTTGAATGCTATATTCCAAGCCTAAATTGTAAATATTCAACAAAAGCTCTAACAAAAGGTAGACTACCTTGGTACCCTGTGTTGTTACAGCGTGAAGTAGGTGGGGAAATTCTGTGTCAACTAAAGGCAATAAATTCCTCCTGCAGTGCACACAGCCTTTCACTCAGTGAGCTTAGAAAGTTGTCCAGCCCCAAAATCTGAAAACCAGGGTTCAGGACAGGCACAGAAGCCACGTACCTGTTATGACTGCATGCAGTTCGATAAAATTGTAGGAGAACACAGATTTGTAAAAATTTTCCCAGAGAATAACAGAAAATTCTTAAAAATTATTCCAATCGTTTTCATGCTTGGATGGTATAAATTTAAAGTAACTCCACTGGAATTCATGGAGCTCCAGGGCTGTAAAATCTGTATCAGTGATCAGAGACTCCAATTTATTCATTTTGTGGCATATCTACCAAGTTTACTTCATGTATCTGACTAGACTTCTAGGTGTAATTTAACCAAGAGAATAAGCATTTTTTGAATTTGTAGGCTAAATTATTGCATGTCCTGGGAAATACTTCTGCCAGGTGCACTTTCATCTGAAGCAGATTTAGCTGTGGCATCACTGCTATGATTGTTGGCACCTGGCTCTTTATTGTATAACAATCTAGTAAGAGTTATGGCAAAAGAGAGAAACGGTTTTGAAACAGGTAGCATGCATTAGACTCTGGGTATGTGTAAACCCAACATATCCAGCTGCATTCTAGATGTTATAGAGTTATATATACCCACTGGAAATGTACCACAGTTCTGGAAGAAGTTCAAGAATCTCTGAACTTATATAAACCACAGAAGACTTGTTTAGTAACCAAAGTGGGGAAAAAAAGGGTTAGGATATCAGTAAATTTTTTTTGTTCTTATGTAACAAGGCCTTTTGTAAGCAATGAAACTGAATTTTCACTATGAAAGCCCTAAATTACCTTTCAAAGATGAAACTTGCAGAAAACCCATGCTGGAACAATCCCAGGAAAAAATTGGTCTAAAAGGCAAAACAGAGAGTTAATGAGTTAAAGAAAAAGAAAAATACATATTAATGGATATCTCAATTATATTTGAGAAGGGACATAACCCCAACAGTATATCAGAGTCTGTAAAACCGACAGCAGACAGAAAACAATTAAATACAAGAGAGAGTAATAATTCATTTGTGCATCCAATAAGTAGATAAGTACTTTATTGGTGTAAACTGTCCATTCCCAGTACATTAATTGAAATGAATGCATTCTATGCTGAAAACTCGTGCCACTTACAATGTCCTCTTCATTCCATAAAAGTTAGTAGAGCTGATGCAGCTCAGATTCTGATATGACTTACTCTGTTTTGACTTTGTATTTTTCCACAAACTCAAGTGGTTTTGAGAGCAGAATCAGCTCTTGTTGCTGAAGTGGTAAATCACACCTGAGATAGAGACAGATTAATTTCACAAAAGATAGATTAATTTCACAAGATACATCCACAACTATGCAAAGCCAAGTGCTGTTTTGTAACAGATCTCACCAATGTCTTACCCAAACATCTTGGGAGTCTTGGGGGCCTGGCAACGGTCACCTGCAAGGTCCCATGTGGATTCAGCTCCTTTAATTTTAAAGTTCACTGTTTCTTCCTTCTGGACACCTTTCAGCTTTCTTCCCAGTCCTGTCTTTGAGGCTCACTTCAGCAGTTGCTTTTACTTTCTCAGCTGTCACATTAGTTTCTATATCTTTCTAAGGACATTTTCACTGTATTTCCTGTTTTGTTCTCTGAGTTACATAACAGCACATGCCACTACCTATGCTTGACTTTTCAAGAAAAAAATGCTCAAGAAAATGTTATTATCTTAACTATAGCCCATGACAGCTGCCACCTGTTTGTCACACCTTCCTTGAAGGCCCTCTTGTAATAAATGAGACCATTATCAACGTCAAGGCCTGGCATCACACATGTCTGTGCCATTTAAGGCTTACTGGGTGGTGGCCAGTAATGGAGCCAACACTTCTTGGTGGCCAAGACAGAGGCTCTTTGGCTAAGACAGGAAGCACCTATCCAGCCCTGGTCCATGCAACAGGCTGTCGCTCTGATGCTTTGCTTGCTACAACCAGTAACGAGACATTTTTACATCAGTAGAGACGTTATTAGCATTATTAGCACTATTAGTACTGTTAGAAGGACCACAATGAGATCCTACAATGATATATTTGACATTCCAGCAGCTGTGGGTGATCACCCAAATAAAACCCCACTGGTGACACTGGTGACACTCTTCCATCTTTCAATTCATTTCAGTATCTGCCACTGTGATACACAAATATCAAGGCCATTCTGGCTGCTTCCATAGCATTTCTAATAGTTATTGAAAATTTTCATGTTCTAATATTTCTTTTACATGAGACAATTTTGTATCTGTTGCATTTGGGGTTATATTTTGATACTGGGTACAATATTTAGTGAGTAATCAACTAGAAAACGCAGGTGGTTTATAGAAAAATTGTGACATCCAATAACAGCTACACTGGAGTCGGTAAACATAGTTTGATTGGAAATGTCATTAATTAAATCATATTCACACATTATTCTGAAACACACATATCCTTTTCAAACATAAGCTAATGCTGTTTTCTTACACTTTTGCAGAGTGATCTCAAAATGCCATACCAGGCAATCACTTAACTGAGGACTTGATCTTGGATAAAAGTGAATAGTTTCCACCAGTCTGTACTTGCTACTCTTTATCCACAGCCAAATGCAACACAGTCCTTCTGATCTCAGTGGGAAGGACTCTGTCTCCATCTCAGTGCATCTGCTGGAAGTGCCATATGCCACAAGGAACAAGGGAGGTTTTTTTTTTAAAAAAAAAAAAAAAAAAATCTAATACTTTCAGTAATATTTGATCTTTTCACTTGTTTTGTTTTCCAGACAGGCAACACATCTCCTACTAACCACTGTTCCAGTACTATAGTTGGCTGTTGTTCAGTCAGGAGGCCTCAGAGGTCTTGTACAACACTGCAGCCTCCAGCTGATTGGCAAGGTCTCCAGCATTCATGCTCCTGGCTTGCCTGAGTTCCCCAGTTCCTGCTCTTCTCAGTGTCATGGCCAGCAAGTAGGATCAGCCAGACTTCATATATGAAGCAGGTGTGCAGCCAAGTCACCTATGCTGTGTCTAGGGTAGACAGAAAAGATGTGTCATGTAGCCTGAGTGCTGAGCATTGGACAAGTTTAAGCTTTTTAAAAAATTTTACTTTCATATTTCCAATATTTTTTCATGTGGGTTTCATACCTTGGCCAATCTGTGCCTCTATTTATTTGTCTTTTATTTAAATATGCACTAGGCTCTGACTCCTTTGTCAGTGTCGTTTCAACTGGGAACTATTACCTTTGCCTCTAAACTACTCACAGATGTGCAAGTTTAGTTAGGTGCATCCTATACTCCGTGCTATTCATCTACCAGCAATCAAAGGAAACCCTGAAACCACAAAAGTACTTGTGCTCAAACACTGCCAGAGATGATGTGAGGTTTATCATTTTCTCAGTTGCAGTCAGGCTCCATTTTCATTTTTTTGCAAAACAAAAGTGTAATTCGCAGCTTCACTAAAATATTTTCCATGCATTTAAATTTGAAAAATCGAACATTTTTTTCCTAGTCTTTCTGCCCCTTCTCACTTTTAGCTGGTAGGGCTGGCCTACTTGATATTTCTAAGTGGTCCCATTCTCTGAAATATCAGCATGTGTGTTTTTCCTTTGGCTCTCTGTTACTTAGTCTCCAACATTTCATTCTACCAGGTGCAACAAGCATTCTACTTTATCCGTCTTTTGAACATTTGCTTCTAATGTATGCCTGGCTACCTGGTGGTGTCTAGCTGACACTGTCTCTAACATGCCTTGAATCCATCTGTCTGCTAGACCATATGGTTGTAATTTATTTGGCAGCCACGCTCCTAATCGCAAATGGAGCATCCTCAAGCCTCTTCTGTTCCAGGAGATGCAGCAGTTCCTCATTCCACCATTAGGATTATTGGGAGAATCATATCTCAGGCTTTCCCTTGCTGCTTTACAGCCTCTCTTAGAGCCATCCTCAGCATTCAGCAGTTCTCTCTTGGGGATGTCCAGCCACATAAAGCCTTTGTGCGAACTCTAATGCCAGATGCAATCACTTATAATTTTTTCTGTGACATACAGATTCAAGTCATAGCCAGTTTCTGTCTGAGAAACATCTGTCCCATCGATGCCTGAGCAGCTGTGCTGGCTCTCCTGCTGTAAGCTGGAAATACTTCTGTCAATTGGTGAAACTATCACAAGTTTGGAATAAGAAGGGTCCATTTCACAATCTGTCTCATAGTCCAGAAATCCTCTTTTATTTTTTTTTTTATACAAGTTTATTACTTTTGTATGAGTACTACTAGTCATGGAAGTTATATTCTTTCTAACACACATCTCTACATCTTATCTTACACCATCATGCACAGCTCTGTAATGTCTGGGCTTTGTTGATTCCTGAATTTCCCTGTGGATGAGGTTATGCTATCAACCTGATTTGTGTGTGTTCAGGCACTGTCCAGCTTTTATATGTCTATAGACTTGTAACACCCTGCTACTTTCCACCTTAAATTTTCCCCTTCTTCCTAAATCAGAGAGGGTTATATTTCGTGCTTGCAATTCTGTCTTATCTGTGCTTCTTACTTGAGATGATGGACCAGGCTGTCTCTTAAAGACCTTTTGGCCTTGCATGCTGAAGCTAAAGGAAGTGTACTCTTTGCTGACTGCATGGCCTTTTCTACCAGATCAGGAGCCAGTTCTCACTACACAGTCTGAAAATAGGATTGTCACCATGGCTGATCCACCAGTGTGTCTTTCAATGCTGCCACCTGTCAGCCTGAGCATAAAGTGACAGCAACTTACCCTTAATCATTTTGCTCGTACTTACACTCACCATCACATGCCCCATGTGAGGTGTTCCCCCTCCATAGTGATCTGGCCCACCTATGAACCAACCAATGTACCTTCTGCTATTTTTGGCTCTGTCACTTTAATGGTGCCATCCAAAAAACCATGGTTTCTGCAGTTTTGGTTTGGGTAGGATGCACTCATGGTCTTCCATTCCTTTTGCTTGATCCATTACCAAGTCAAAGACAGAGACAGATTCAGAGACAGATCCTGACCTCCTGTTACAACCTCTATGTTCAGCAGAGACAGAGACCACTTGGTTAGCCCAGGGTTTGATGCATGACCCGTTTTATCTTCTCCTGACAACAGACGTATCACCAGGTATGCCACAGCTATGCCTCCTAGGTCACCACATGGGAGGGATATACATTTGAAGCATGAATTGCTAATTTCCAGTTATTTCCAATATCTTTTATAGTAATGTATGAGATAACTTCTCCTATTTCAAAACAAACTTATCTTAGCACTTGCACCTTCCTCACCTCCACAGAAGGAAATTGTGACTCTTCAAACCTCTAGTCCTGGAAGGTTATCTTGCTCAGTGCACTCAAGCTTCAAGCCCACCCAGAAACGGCCAATCCATTGCCAAAGTGATAAATGTGGGTAGTGGGCAGTCAACAGCTGAGATTAAAATGTCCATCCTTTAACAGAGAAGTTTTACTGAAACATACACAACTATGCAGAGCTAAGCAGTAATACATACCTTCTGTTAATAAAATCTCACCAATCTGTTGGCCGGATGTCCTGTGAGTCTTGAGAAACTAGAGATGGTCTACAGCAGAGATCATGCAGATTCAACTCCTTTAAGTTCAAAGCATTCACAAATTCTCTGTTCTGGTCACCTTTTCTATTTTTTTTTCCAGTTCTTTGTTTAAAGCTGATAATGCCTCTGCTTACCTCAGCGTCACTTTTCCTCCCTCAGCTGTTGCATTCCTTTCTTTATCTTTCCAAAGAGGCTTTTTTTGACTTTCCTTATCTCCTCTTTTGCTTAGGGAGTCTTAGATAATGCAATGGCAACAGCTACTCCTCTTCATTAGGGGAGAGGGAGGAAGGTTCAACCATAAATTATGTGAGCTGTTGCTTATGCTGGCTATAGGCTACTTGGCCTACAGCCTACTGACATAAAATGAATTCTAGACTAATTTCAGTTTAACTTTTAATTGTTTGAATCTAGTCACACTAACTCATTATTAACAACTCTTTGCTTCATCAGTATTTCGATAGACATCAATAGCTTTTAAAATCTAAGCAAATTGTGACTATATATTCTGTTTATGTGTTTTTCTGACAAAGTGTTTAAAGGATTCCTACTCTACAGATGCAAGAATTTCCTTTTATGTACGTGTCATTCATGTTCTATCATATCATATCATATCATATCATATCATATCATATCATATCATATCATATCATATATCATATCATCTGGATGCTTTATAACTATTTCTAGCTAGCATTTCATCCAGTTCATCTAATGCAAGTCTTATTGACTTTCCCAGGCTCATTCCCAAACTTGTTACTATACTCTTCCTTTGTGTGGTGGTTCTAGTTAGTGGCAGTTTCAATGTGAGTCACGTGTCAGTGCTGGAAGCTTTAACCAATACCCTCATTACTGGGTGTCTTCGCAATTCCTGGGTGTTCTCTCACACAGTCCTGCAGTTTTTTCACCTCTTTCTTTGAAAAAATTGTTCCCTGACAGTATTCTGTCTTTATTTGACATGAGTAAGATCCATGCAGTGAACTAACTCCCTGACATCTTCTGAAGGGAGGACCTATACAAAAAGTTATTCAGTTATTCAGCCTGTTCATCTGTCATAACCATTTGTTTAACTCTTCAAAAGCTGGTTAAAAACATCACTTCCTTTATAGATTTGTTATTCCTCATATAGGTTTCTTGTTGCTTGTGCTAATGGCTCGTCAGAGTGATTTACTATATATCATTTAAATAGGGGGGAAAAAGGTAAATCTTTAATTAGTATGTGCTCTAGACAACACAAGGAACAAATTCAAATATGTAAACACATGTTCAAAAACATGGAGAAGAAGAACATGCCAAAGAACAGCCAGCATGGATTTACCACAGGCAAATTCTGCCTGACTAACCTGATAGCTTTGTATGATGACATGACTGGTAGGGTGAGCAAGGAGAAAGCAGTAGAATATTAATAATTTATACCCTGACTTTAGCAAGATCTTCATCACATTTTTTTATGGGATCAATAGTGGGGCCAATACTGTTTGATGTGTTTATTAAAGACCTAGAAGACACTCTCAGTAACTTCACAGACGTGATCAAACTGAGTGCAGCGGTTGATGTGCTGCTGGTAGAGCTGCCATGCAAAGAGACTTGGACTGGTTTGAGAAAAGGGCTGGAAGGAATCTTAGGAAGTTCAAAGAAGCCAAATGCCAAGTCTTCCAATGGAGATGAAACAATCTCATGCAGCAGTACAAGCTAAGAAAAAACTAGGGAAAAAAGCAGCTTTGTCAAAAAAGACCTAGGTGTCTTGATGGGCAGTACATTGAACATCATGAACAGCATGGCCTTGCAGCAAAGAACAACACATGCCACTCTGTTCTAACAGGAGTGTATGCAGGAGGTTGAATCAAGTGATTTTTCCTCTCTTTGGAACTAGTGAGATCATATCAGAAGGACTGAGTCCCTTAGGGGTTCCCAATAAAAGAAAAAAATTGACATTCTGCAGGAAGGCCAGTGAAGGGCCGTTGATATGGTTGCACCTGGAGCACAAGATTTAAACAGAGAGGATAAGAAACCTGGCTTTGTTCCACCTAGAGAAAAGAAGGCTCAGTGAGGCATCTTACTGCCATGTTCAGCTACCTAATGGGAGGATACAGAGGTGAATGGTGATGCAACCAGAGGCAACAAACACAAGGTGGAACACACAAAATTCCCATTAAAGGTTAAGAAAACCTTTTCCACTATAAGGGCAGGTAAATACTGGACCAGGTTATCCCAAGAAGTTGTGGATCCTCCAACTCTGGAGTTGTTCAAAACTTGACTGGATGTGATCCTGAGTAACTTGATCTATTTGGACCTCCTTCAAACTTTCATGCCCACCTCCATCTGTAAGTATTATACATCCACCTTGGTAAGTCACAGACTGTTTCCACTTTCTCTGAGATCTTTCTTTCCAGTCCAAAACTCCCAAATGACTCCTATTCCTGTAACATGAATTTTTTTGCAATGGCAGGTGTGCTAGAAAGGAACTGGAAGACTGAGATGCTGCACCCCATTAATAAGATTCAACACCCCATTAATAAGATTCAAAAGTTTCTGAGAAGCAGGTGACTTCTCTGAGTCAGCAACTGAGTGCTTCTCAGCAGCTGTTTGTTATATATAGTCCCTATATATATTGTATCTAAGCTAAAGATGGATCAGGCATGTCTTTCTCCAAAGCAATCTTATTTCCTGCTAATATTTATGCCTAGCCTTCATCCTCTCCCATTACCATGATGGGTAGCACAAGGGTAGTGGGATAGTGACATAATTTTAGGAGTTCTCCTTTACACAGTTCAGATCTCATTCAGATCTCTTGTCTTTTGAAATTTTCCTCTCAGGCAATCCAGCACGATTTCTGAGTTACTCTGAATTTCCACTTTGGCAAATGAGAACAACACCGACTCTTCTACTACATCCATTCTCCCTCTGTTTTTATCATCACATTTGAAAGGAGAGAGAGATACCAGGTAGCTCCAATTGTTTACACAAGTTGTTATTTTTCCCCCCAGAAAAAAAAAAAAAAATAATAATAATAATTATATTAATACAAATCCTGTTAATCCAGCTACAATTCTTAAAGAAAAAAACATTCCCATTTATAGTCACACCTATAATGAAAAAAATAGCTTTCCATATCCTCAACAGTCCCTTTAAAGTTGGCATTACAATTAGCAAATCAATTCTCTTCTGACATGAAGAATGGATAGAATTTATCCAAATAGAGTAAACAAGTAGTTTTCTCTGCAATGGAGGCAGTAACCTCCTACTGATGTATATATCTCAAGGGGGGACACCTTATATGGGGATTCTTTGATGTCTTTTAAGAACAGTAGCCTTCCCTTTGGTCAGGTCCCTAAAAGCACTTCTTTCCTCTACAAGGATTTCTGTTTTTTTACAGTAGGTATAAGAACACAGTGACTGTAAGACTTCTACCCCTTTATTAAATTTGGAAGGGCTTGGTCACTAGATTGAAAAATTATTTGGGCAGACAAGCATTGTGACACTAAGGCACATGTATTCATACAAACACATTTATATGCCTGTTACAACATCTCATTTTCCTAAACAAGTAAAATAAAAATACCTTCACAGAAATGCACACAAAAAGTCCAGTGAATAATACTCATCCTCAATGCTTTCATTAGAGAAGATTATTTTCAACAAAACAATAATTTAGATATGATTATTAACATTTCATACAAGCAGACTACCCACCGCCTACTAACAGCAACAGCACGCAACTATGTTATAAAACTCCAGGAAACAACAAGAAGAAAGGCAAGGTAAATCTCCACCAAAAGTCTGTTATATTATTTAGTTTGTTATTTATATTATTTGTACTCTTCCAATTATGAAAATCCATTTAAGGGTTGACGAACCCAGCAGGTTTACAAAGGGTCTGTGTCAGCACTTCCAGCTACTCCTGCCCTCCCTGACAAACACACACAGTCATTCCTCTGAATTCTCGACTCAGCACTCATCACAATCACCCCCACTTCAGCTCTCCATCTAGCTGGAGAGGACTCCAGGCAGTAACATCGTCCTCTGCCCCCATGACCTAGGACAATATGGGACAGGCCACGACACCACCTGTGCCTGCTATCAAACTCATACTTCTAGCTGTACCCGTGAGGCAAGCATTAAAAATAGTTGGCAACAGTGACAGGTCTAAGTCAAAAATACATGGGAGGCTCGTTAAGTTTGCTCTGCTGTGTTTTCACTCAGTAATTTCCAGTCTTTCCTATGTCTGTTCAAATAAGCAGCCCATCAGCAAGTTTGCTGAGGATACCAGACTGGCAGGAAGGTTTGATGCACCAAAAGGCTGTGCTGCCATTCAGTGAGAGCTGGACAGGCGGGAGGACTGGGCAGAGAAGAACCTGATGAAACTGAACAAGGGCAAGTGAAGGGTCCTGCACCTGTGGAGGAATAACCCCAGGCACCAGTACAGATTAGGAGGAGACCTGCTGGAAAGCAGCTCTGCAGAGAAGGACTTGGGAGTTCTGGTTGACAACAGGCTGACCATGAGCCAGCACTGTGCCCTTGTGGCCAAGAAGGCCAATGGTACCTGGGGTGCATTAGGAAGATTGTGACCAGCAGGTTGAGGGTGGTTTTCCTCCCCCTCTATTCTGCCCTGGTGAGGCCACATCTGGAGTACTGTGTCCAGTTCTGGGCTCCCCAGTTTAAAAAGGACAAGGAATTACTGGAGGGAGTCCAGTGAAGGGCTATGAAGATGATCGGGGTCTGGACCATCTTTCTTACGAGGAAAAACTGAGAGAGCTGGGTCTGTTCAGCCTGGAGAAGAGAAGGCTGAGAGGGGATCTTATCAATGCTTGTAAATATCTCAAGAGTGGGTGTCAAGAGGATGGGACCAGACTCTTTTCAGTGGTGCCCAACGACAAGATGAGGGCCAACAGGCACAGATTGAAACATAGGAGGTTTCATCTGAATATGAGAAGAAACTTCTTTACTTTGAGGGTGACAGAGCACTGGAACAGGCTGCCCAGAGAGGTTGTGGAGTCTCCTTCTCTGGAGACATTCAAAACCCACCCGGATGCATTCCCATGCAATCTACTCTGGGTGAACCTGCTTTAGCAGATGGGTTGGACTAGACAATCTCCAGAAGTCCCTTCCAACCCCAACCATTCTGTGATTCTGTGATCATGTCCAGCCACTGACACATCTTCCCCACTGCCTGCTCACCGACCTGACCTTTTTGCTGCTGGTACCTTTGGGCAGTCCACATCAGTCAATGGAGACTGTGGGTGGTGACATCCATACAAACCAGACCTAGTCCTGGCACCGGGCTGAAAGGTTACCTTCTGTGTGTAAAATGAAAAAAGGTGAGGATCTTGAAGCACATTTCAGCAGTAAAACTTAAACCGATGTAAAAACTGATACAGGGGAATCACTGCAGACGTGTGCTGTGAAAGCTGTCATATCCACTTAAACCTAGCTTGCATCTTCTTTGTTTGTACCGATATCTACAAATCCTACCCAAAATTTAGTCAGTCTGAAAGTATATTTGCAGATAGATTTCTGCAGATTATGTAACAGTGCGACTTAAAATTGGCTTGGTTAAACTCATGTAGGTTTTGAGGCTAGAATAGGCATAAATTGCTAGTATGATCTTTCCAACTGCCAGAGTAGAAAAATTATATATTCTAAAGAATACTAATCATCTAAAAGAATTCTAAAATTATTCTAAGTGGAAATTATCATCTCTCTGGGAGATGAAAGTTATAGAGGAAAGCTTCATTAAAATGCATAATTAGGTACAGGAAATACAAAAGACTGATCATAAAGCAGCACAAACTAAAGCCCTGAACTACTGAAGGTATTCCTGAAGGATTATCCCAAAGTCTTAAAAAGGTGATTTGTATTTGATCAAGAGATTTTAAACCAGCAAAGAAAATGAGTAAAATTTAGGCTGCCGTTATGCCAATGGGAGCTTGGTAATTTAAGTGTTATAAGAACCTTGTTCTACATTTATAATATACAGTGAAATTTGCACATTGGCATTCAGGTTGAAAGCAGTACATATGCAACTTGAACTTATATTTATCTGCTTTCCTATAATTTCATAGCATGAAGGGTGTTCTTCCTCCAACCTTCCCTCAATCCATCAGCTCCCTCCTACTCAAGTCAACACTTAAAGTTCAATTCCATTATTTTTCCTTTGAGAAGTCTAGGGCAAGAGAGGTAACGAGAAGACACTGCACTGATGTATCTGTACCTCAGAGCATGCCCATGTTGCCCCGTTACTGTCCTTCTCTCTCTTCTCATGCATTCCCTGTTCTCTAGCATTCTAGCATTTGACAGGCATTTTATGTCATTGTGAATCCAGCTCTTAGGACACGGATGTGTTCTTGTTCTGGAAGGTGCCTGCAATATTCCAGATACTTACAAAATATGAAAGAAAATATTGTACAGCCACATCCGGCCACTTTATTTTAAATCCTTATCACCTGTGGCCAACAGTGTAAGTTTGGGAATTTAGCAGGGAGCTTAGTGAGTAAAGGAATTGATTAGAAATTAATTAGACCAACACACAACATAACACTTTGTTTGTCGGCCAATTAAAGTAAGTCCAGTTATTAGTTAAGCTGTTTACAAATCTGTAACTTCACTCTGAGTTTAGCTGAAAACATCTTTTACCATCAGGCTAAGACAAAGCCTGCTGAAGTTAATTTGGACAACAGCAGCACAGAAGAAAGACTGCAATTAAAGGAGCAGATATCACTTCCCAGGCTAAATTAAATACTGAAAAGATACCTGGGACAGGCTACTCATAACAGATTACTATTTATTTCCATCTTCAGTTTTTTCCTACTAGAATAACAGTGGTGCAGTTAAACAGACCATGGTCTATAGACATTTTAGCCCATCTTGTAGATTTTTTCACTGGTAATATCACTGTCTTTTGCATTTTGTGGGTTTTAGAATAATTTCTATTAAATATCTGTTTGACTAGTTTGACCTTACTCATTTCAACTCCCAGATTAACTTCTCCACGACATTTCAGTAAGGAAAGGCTTATTTTTGAGCCGCTGAAAGTGAAGTTGTTTTTGCTCTCTGCATCACAGAAGTAATTGAGTATCTCCTAGAGTCCCCAGTGCTGCGTGGAGAGCAATATGGTTCAGATCCTACCCCAGGTGATCCATAAGGTATGCTTTCCTTGAGGCTGTGGAGCAGATGCCAGGAGCCAGGACGCTCTGCACATATCCACAGGAAGCTTGCTGAAATAAGAAGGTGAGGACTGGGTGATTAAACTGTAGGTTTAAACACTTTTACAGGACTATCTGGCAAGGTCTCCACACTCCTACATCTCCACCAACCAAAAAGGAACTGATCTGAGCTTATCTTTCTTTCTGTGTAACACAGACCTCAGAAAACATTGAGAGTTCAGCATGTGACATAATTTTCTCTGTGCAACTTCAGTAACACAGCAGCTTCCTGCTTCTCCTGGGCTACATCTACACATTCTACTCCAAAGTAGGCTTCTTTAAGTGGCCCTTTGCCTTCAGCTTCTGACAATCCCACTCACCCCAGCTGGGGCTGAGGTCACAACCAGGCAGGACCACGGCAGCATCAGGCAGGCAGGCAGTGGCCCTGACACTTGAGCTATGATCATAAAACATTTCAGTGTCTCTGCCACAGCCTGCAAACCCTCACAAAGTGTATCCACATCTGCACCAAGCTCTGAAAGTACATGTTTGGATGTTAAGGGACCACCCCTTTGCCATTTGTTACATTGCATAGAGAGACACTGTATTTGATTTAAATATTTTTTCCTTGCCCTCGGCCTAGAAATACTCACTATCTCTTTTGTTTAATATTCTGTCTTAATGAAACTATTTCTATTTTACACATTTCATCCTGCTGCAGAGTTGTCCTTTTCTTTTACATACATATATTAGGTCTAATTTGCAAGTATATATAAAAATTCCTTGGGGATGAAAATCAGTCTTATCTTAAACTACACAGTACACTCCACGTATAACATTTTTCTAAGAATTGGTTTGTACTTCCCTACCTATCATTTATTAATAGGCTTATCGCCTGTATTCATCTTCAAATTCCACCAATTAACAGACTCAAGCCTGGAAACATTGTGGGTACAGCTTTCATAATGTGCAAAATCTGATAAGCAATCCATTTTACACTGAGGAATTTAACCCAATACCAAAGAGATTGTAAGAACAGATTTGTTGCAAAGACTTAAAATAAATTGATTTAGTTGGATGAGACAACTTTCACAGGCATTCACTTAAACACTGAACTTCACTAGCTGCACAGAGTTAACAAATGTGGCACAAAGCTCTTCAACTCCCACACAAGCTGACTCACACAAGATAACAAAACTATTAGTTCTTGAAAGAACTCTATATTTTTCTTTATTGTTCCAATGACTTCCCCAGTTCCGAGGGGCACAATTTCAGAAGTGTACACTATGGAGAAAGTGATGTTTGGAGATGGATGGGTGACCAGGTTATAAATCAAGGAAAAGAGTTGTGGTGACAAGTGGTTTATGTCACCATCCCAGCTGCAAAATTCATCTGAAACTCAGTAATTTATCCAGCTGTATCCATTATTTTTCCCACTAGCTAGCAGCCCATTCCAAAGCAACCACAATCATTGCCGTTCAGCTCCTTCTTTTTGCTGCATCCCTCTCATCTTTCTTTTTTTGTTGCTGTCATTTCAAAACTTGTGCTGCACATCCTCAGTTAATTTGCCCACACTAGGCATTTGTGGGTCCAAATGTTATTTTCTGTGACTCACATGTTTTCTTCTAATACTTTTTATCTCAGTTGCTCCACAGTGAAAGACTTATTTTTTCTGCTGGATCAGTATGGACCTGTCAAACACAAATCCTGAAGTTCATGATTTTTAAATGTCAAATTTAGATCAGATATGTCTTTGTCTTAATTTTTCTTTGTTCCTATTTTTGTTGTTATTCTCAATGAGAGTGCCTACAGTTATTTCTAAGAACATTATTTCTTTGCTTTGTGCAATACATCTGAATGTACCATTACTAAAAGCAGCAGCTTGCAAAGCAGGTAACATGAATGCAGCCTTGTGTTTTCCTTCTTTATTGTCTGACTTGGGTTCAAATAAAGATAAGTAACAAGACCAAAACAACAAAATCCATGGGTGTTCTCATCTTTTAGGCTGTGCCAAGCTGGGGGACCTCGGAGCACTTCCACCCTCCTTGGGCTGGAATATGAGCTCTGGAAATTTGGACTAGGGCAAAGAACAGGCACACACAGCAGCTCCTTCACCCTGACATCCCCTGTATTCCCTGGGGTGAAAGCCAGAAGACATGAGTCAGATCTACCCATGACCTGAACCTTCAGGGGGCTACGACTGTAGGGTGCTGCTGTGCCCCATGCACCGATTTGTTTACACACAGCATTAGAAAAATAAACCAAATTATTGAACTATATCAGATGGATTAAGTCTTATACAGGTTGCTCAACGAGAAAGTCAGGAATGCCAAATAGCAGTCCAGAACAAAAATGCTTATAAGAGAAAACCTAATCTTTTCCTTTCATGAAAGGAAGGACAAAAAACTGCTCAAGTAGAGGTTTGTGGAAAACCAACAGAGAGAGCATCAGAAAGGGGGATCCACAAAATAGCTGAACAGAGCAACCCAGGTGGCACCTGATGAGAAGCAGGTGCAGAAATTCCCTAATGTGTGAGTCAGGTACAGAAAGAACTGGTGGTATGTCTGAAATGTGAAAAGAAGGAAAGGATGGAAGAAAGAGATGGAGTTTGGACTGAGGTTACACTTGAACTGAGAACATAATGTGAATTACTCAAGGCTGGATGTGGTTACGGGGAAATTGCAGAAGGGGAGGGAGGGTATGCAGCAGGTTTTTGGATCCATCTCGTCATCAAGAATGAGAATTCTTGGATCAGTCTTGAAGAGGCTGAAGAGAAACAAACAAAACTCTGTGCTGATCTGTACATTGATATGTAGAAATAAGATTAACTGCAACTACCACTTGATCTATTGATTAGATGTCACCAGATGATGAACTGCGAGTTAATGGCAAGCTATTACCAAATTCAGTGTAGGAGCAGTGGAGTAAATCAATACATAGCAGATATCTGACTTCTTTTGCTGGTTTTGGGGGAAGGAAAACCTGCACGTTGCTACATTCTTTTAGGTATGTACAATACAGACAGGCACCTTAGGAACTGCATTTTGATCTTAGATTTCAGAGGACAATGAAATGTTTTTTCTCTGCTGAGTTCAGTGGGCTGACTGGACCATCATTATAACAGCCTTAATCCCAGAAGTATCAGCAGCTTCATTGTTCAAGCTACACAATGGATTTCTGTCTGAGAAGTAAAAAGCGGAAAGTCTGTACAGAAGATGCAGATAACACCTGGAACTTTTCCATTGCTGGAACAGCCAGCTAAAGTCAACTGTGGAATTCTCATTAAAATTCTGGAGCATGTGGCTTTCATTCTGTCCCTTATGCAGAGATTAGACCTTGCTGCCCTTTAAATTTAATTAATTTTGACAATGTTTATGACATTATTTCTACAAGGTGGAATAAGATCTCTTTTTTTTGCAATTGTCACTTTGAATATTTGGGGAGTTATAGCACTCTTATGTTGAAAATCCAGATTGAAGAATCAGCAATATCAGTGACCAGATGTCATACACTTCAGTGCTGGGAATAAGTATGATCTTATTGTCTCTCCAGGTTTAAAAACTCATTGAGATGACAAATATGGAAAGGAAGACATCAGTTCAAAATTCTATGGCTTCAAAATAACATATTTAATTGCAATAAACAATGGAAAAACATGCACATAATGCAGCAAGGCCAGTGAAAGGCCATCAATATAGTCAGGGGCTGGAGAACAAGATGTATGAGGAGAGGATGAGCAACCTGATTTTGTTCTACATGAAAAAAAGAACCTCAGTGGGGCAGCTTACTATTAATACTATCTTCAGCTGCCTGACAGAGGAGCACGGAGAAGATGGAGCCACTCTCTTCTCAGAGGTGAATGGTGATGCAACCAGAGGCAAGAGACACAAGCTGGAATACACAGTATTCCCATTAAAGATTAGGAAAACCTCTTCCACTACAAGGGCAGTCAACTACTGGACCAGGTTGCTCTGAGAGGTTACAGGTCCCCCATCTTTGGAGTTGTTCAAAATTTGACTGGATGTCACTCTGAGTAATCTGATCTAATTTGACCTGATGTCCATGAGTTTGTCTAATCTATTTTTAATGTGCTGATACTGGCTCCACAGACTTTTGTAGCAAGTAAATCCAGCAGTTTCCTGTCTTTGAAATAAAAAATGTATTGTTTCTTCTGTTTTAAACCAGTCTCCTATTGGATTCACCAAGCTCCCTGTATTTCTAATACTGAGCAATTAGCTAAAAAGCAAATCTGCATTCAGCTTATCCAACATCTCCAGTTTTCTAAAGCTTAATCATACTCCTACAGCTAATCATACTCCTACATACTCCTACAGTCTGAAGAATCATGGAACATCGAGAATCTCAGTCTTTATAGTTTCTCCTCATAATGCAACTACTCCATCCTCCTAATCATTTTAGTTCTCATCTTTGTACCTTCTCCATTCTGTCCTTGATATTCAGAGACCAGAATGGCATTCAGAACCCAAGATGTGGATGCTACAAGGTATTATCTAGTGATAAAATAACATCCCTTGACTTATTTTGGAAAACTCTTTCTGATGATTTCCAATATTCTGTCAGCTATTTTTGCTGATGCACATCAATCAAATAAAGAAATAAAATTATTTGGTTGAGTCATTAAACAAAAAATTATTAATCCCACCATGGTATGTATTAGTCTTCTGAGCTACACTGTGATCTTATTGATTTATCTCAGCCTCGGTCTTGATACCATCAAAGAGTGTCATGTTTTGAATATTTTTACAAGTTTTTCATGACAATGAACATATCTTCCTTTATTGTGAAGTGTCTGTGATAATCTTGAGTATCCTTCAGGTCTGATATAGCAGGAATCAGAATAGCAGGTAAATATGAAGTGTGAATTACTGCACTTTGGAGCTAACAATAAGAATTTTTGTTACCAGTTAGTTTACTAATACCAGAAGGAGAGAAAAAAAAAAAAAGACTTTTTTTTAACTGATTATATGGTTGATACTAATCAAAGGTGTCAACCCTGGAGGTGATTTTGTTTTGACAAAACATGCTATTTAGGATTAATCGGATAATGCAAAAAGAGGATTGGCACTACTGCCAATGGCAAATCCTGATTAGGAATGCTATGCATCAGCTCAGTATCTGTTTCCACAAAAACTGGAAAAGATGCTGGGATGGTCTGCAAGAACAATTGAGAAAGGAAAGAAAAGAAAGAGTCAAAGAGCTCAAATTATTAACCCAGCAAAACAAAGTCTCAGCTGAGATATTATTACCCTCTAGGGATATAAAAAGGGCAATATCAGAGCTGGAAAGAGCTATATAAATCAAAGCAAAACATCAACACAAATGGCCATGAATAAATTTACATCAGAAACTGAAGACCAGAACCAGAAGAAAGGGGGCAGTGGGTCACTACAAGAAGATTTAATGTGCAGTGACTTTTTAAATATTTTCCTCTCTCTTCAAGATCGTGTAGATTTGCTTGAACAATTCCTGAGAGGAATCACCTTCCTCAGCCAGGGACAGCCCGGCACCTTGACCCATTTGTCTGTCATAATGACTTTAACAACCAAACAGAAGTTTCTGCTGGGGGTACTGGCCTCATAAAGAGACCCCAGCAAACATTAGATGTCTAAAATTCCAGAAACTAGATAGTGAGGAAAAACAATAATCTCCCATAAAAGAATACAAGAAAGTACAAAAGGCTTGAAACAAGATGGATATTTTTAGCTTAAGGACTATGGATTGGGTCAATCTGCCAGGCCACTGCTGCCTGTATTTGTCCACAACTTGTTCCTCCCTCCCTCTAAAAATGATGCTGTGGTAGAGGAATTTTTCATCTCAGCTAGAGAAATTTGTTTAACTGCCTTCAAATAGAGAGATTTCAGAAAGCAGGCATGCACACACATGTGCAGAGAACCAGTTTTGGGAAATATCCTCTTGTGAAGGACAGGAGTGCTAAGCCTGCCCACCGTGCGGAGAGACTCTGACATCTGCTCACATATACTGACAGCCAGGACATCATGGAGAGTTCTTAAGTTCTTCCTTCCAAGCAGAAAATTAAATGGTGAACTGCAGAATGTGATTTCTCAGGAATATGAGAGGCCATTTACAGAGGAAGAATCAAGGATCTGGTTGTAGCAGTTATCAAACTAGAGACTCGATACATACCAAAAATCAAGGTGAAGTTCTGCTTTCACTTTAATTATTTTCATATTGTCTGCAAAGTTCATTTTTCACTCAAATATTTCACACCTCAAGTATGGAGAGGAGCATAAAGCTTGCACTATTCCTCTCCACATGCTGCAGAGTTCATTCTGGAAAAAAAGGAGGACCTTTAAATGTAAATTTTGTTCCTTACAGCTCCTGATGATTTTACAACAAGTAACATTCTGGAGCTTCTAGGAGAAACCAATAGCTTGTTTGATTCATTCTGCTACCCTAATTCAGTACCTCTCCTTTTTGTTAGAAGTTGTTGCAGCAAAATTATTCCCACTGCAAAACTGCTTTGTAACTTTTTCAGCCCTCTGTCTGTGCTTTTTAGTACATACAGCAGTCCTAAAGAAAACATGGGAAGGCAAATATCAACCTAGCATATCAGTTAAAGCCTACAAAGTGGGGACATAACAAGATAAATCCACTTTGGAAAGCCCCATCTTCAGATTTTTGTTTATTCAGTATTGCTCCATTCATCCACTTCAATAGAGGATTTCAGATAGTACAACAAATCATGATTATACATCAATTAAGTGCTGAAACTGACTCTTTCCTCATAGCCTGAGCAGGAAATTATCATCACTCTACTAAGAAATTTCACAAAAATCCTGTTTATTGAGCAATAGAAACTTTTTTTGGGGGGGAGGAATGTGCAGAATATCCTGTGAATCAGATAATTCTGCCTCTTGGCAACCTTTCAAAAGTTACCAAAATCAGGCAGAAAGTCAAAGTGTTATGAACTGGATGAGTGCAAGCCCTCCCAGGGAAGGAAGATAAAAGCTTGAGGACACATGTACGTGCCCTACAGGGAAGCTTTCAGATCAAGACTCCTTCTGACTCATTTCTGGTGTCAGCTCAGTGTAAGTTAATGATCCCTTTGATTTTTCAATAGAAGCCAAAATTCCTCTCAACAGATTACTAAAGCTGTGCATAGCATAATATTAGCCACATAATGGCCTGATTCTGCCAGTAGAAGCAACCAGGCTTGCTGCTCTGGCTGCATCTCATAAAAAACATGGGAGTTCCCTGTAAGTGCAAAAGTCTGCTATGAGGACTGCATCCCATAGGATCTGGGTGCCTTGGTAGGATCACTGATCGCTGAGGGAGCCAAGCTCAGATGTGGGGTCTCTAGTCTTACCTTCCTGCTGCTACAGAACTGTGACCGACACTAGTCATACACCAGAAACCCCATGAAAAACAAAACCTCAACTTTCAATTTCAAAGTTATCCTTCGCTTCGTTGCCTTCAAAAGAATCCACAGCAGTTGGATCTATTTTCCTGACTGCTTTCAGCTCTAATTTCATCCATCAGCCTTCTTTTGCTACCCAGCATGCCTCCTCTGTACTGCACTCAGCCAATGCAAAGCTGGCCGGCTGCCCACTAGGTCTTGCCTTCAATCTGTGCCAGCCCGGACAACTTGCAACTACCGAGGTTCAAATTCACAGCTCTGGCACGACACGTACACACAAAGCCAGTGTTCAGCAGATGCAAAAATCTCAGGCCTAGCTGGCTACCTGAAAGGAGCCAAGAGGGCCCCCCACAAGCTGCTGGAGACAGATCTCCTGCTGCACTCCCTGGCCAGCTGGGGCTGCAGACTTGTGCCTGTCAGCCTTGAAAAGCAAAGCCCACGGGAGGCATCTCAATGATCCTTCTCAGAAATTTGATGGCTGACTGGGTCCGGAGCAGAAGAAAAAGGGAGTATCAGGTGACTCCTTGGCAGAAGGATAACTGGTGGGACCCCATCAGAAGTTTCCCAGCCTTGCACAGAACGTGTCTCCCCAAGAAACAAGCTGCGTCCTGGAGCCCTCCAGCACCTCCAGACCTCTACACCCAACCAAGACTTTTCAACCTCTCTTGCCCGCCCAAGCCTCTTGCTCCTTTACAGCCAAACTCCCCAGCATCTCACTGCGCTTTCTTTGTGGTCATTGAAGTTACTTTCCATCCACAAAGACGAATATCAGTAAGTGGTCATACAGCTGCAATTTGAAAATAAAATGTAACTCCCCCAAAACAAACTAAGTATACTGATGAAACAGGCAGTTAGTTTAATTCAAAACCTGAGTGAAAATACCAAGCTCCTACTCGGAGAGCACAAGGTTGGCAGAAGAAAAAATCCCGTCTAGTTCCATTTTCTTTAGCAGACGAGTAGACCCAGTGCATCAAGTATCATTTATTATAATTTAATTATTCAGAGAAATGCCCTCTCTACTTTTATTTGATGCTACCCCAATAAAAGTCATTGAATTCTTTAAAAAATTAAAGTTAAGAACTTGTGAGCTGAGATGGTCAAAAAAAGAAACAGTATTACCTCATTTAAAAAAATAAGAAATAATGCTTTATTTTAAATAACATTTTATTATTTTTTTTAGCATATCATGCACTTTCCTGTAAAGCATGCATTCTTGTTACTATCCAATATGAAGTTAAATTAACACAAGCGTCAATTTATTATTTAAATGATACTCAACAGCTGTAACATAGTTCGCTCTCTTTTGCTTTTCTGATCAATTCTTAGAACTCCTTACATATACAAGCAAAATTAACTTAATTGAAGCTCAGCTTTAGCAGAATCAGCCTTTAGCAGATTTCTGTAAACTGTCCAATTATGTTTGCATTAGGAACAGATCCTCCTGCTGCCATTCTAGAGATAAGAAGGGACTTTGTGACTCCCAAAACAAGCCCAAACACTCAGCTGAATCTCTCAGAACCCACCATATTTCCAACCATGCTCATAATTTACTAAACCATCAGCGTTTTTTTCAAAATCACTTTCCATTTTTTCCCTCTTTTTCCATGAAGTGTCATTTACATACAAATGCCTATGGCAAAAATGGTCACACTTTTTGGCGGAATTCACATTGAATTAACAAATTATGTCTTAAGCTTCAGCATACACAAAACCAAACTGTTTCAATTTTAAAAGTGTATCCATAGAAATCTTTTGGTATATTTTGAAAGAAACGTAAGTAATAAAATGTCACTGGAAATACCTCTGTGTTTTCCCTATTTTCATTTTCCTGGAAGGATATAAAATTGCAGTTGTACAGTTCGTACCTAACAGCAATTTATATGAGATAAAAAACATTTTGAGTTTCTTTCAATTGCACAATATAGAATTAACCACCTTGTAGGGACATGCTGCATTTTTTCTTCGTCTTTAAGCCTGACAAAATTAAATCCCCCTTGTAATTCTTAAGCTCTTTGACAGATGCAATGTAGTATATCAAAACTTAAATTACACAAGCTCAAGAATAAATAATAATGTAGCTATCACATGTATTCATGTATTATGTAGTACATGAACTAAACAATTAGTTGAAAACAAATAACTTTCCAATTTTCCATTAATCTGTATATACTTTACTTCAGCATTATCTGTTACAAATGATACACTATCATGATGATGCATTATCAAAGTTCAAAGTTTGGGTGTAAATCTCTTAGAGCTGGAGACCCTACTAATGGGGTATTATTAACATCTTGAAAATAATCATGCATATGGTGAATGATTCTGCTTTAAACTGTTTAGTTAAAAACAATTAGGGGGAACATTTTGGTATATCCATTATTTGAGTTCAAAATAAAAACACACCCACTTCAAAAGTCTTTGTTTTCTCAGTTGAAAAAAGGAGCTAATATACTCTTAACATACTAAATGTCTGCTGTGCCAAGATTGATCATTTTAGCTAAGATAATCTTAGAAAAGAATACGAGTTTGTCATCTATATCACACAATCTCTGCAGGTGACTTTAAGTACTTTTGTGCATTTTTTGTTGACTCTTAAGCAATAACCTTGCAATTTTATTTTTATAGCCCTTGAAAAACTTCCATGCAATTTATTTGAAGCCACACTCAAACTTTTAAGACCTGGTTTTGCCTCACATCTGCCAGTTAGTCCGCTACGTTTAACTGAGAAACTTCTGCAGAAGGTACAGCAAGCCTGCAGTGACACGCTCCATCTCTGCCTTCACTGAACCAAGCGGCTCATTTCTCCTTTCCCGCTTGAAAGAGTTGAGGGTTGAGCATTCAGTACAAGGGCGAGAAGGGGACAAGACCCCTGCAGCCAGGGTGACAAACGCTCTGGGAAGAGCACAACCTCGAGAAGGCCAGGCCCAGCCAAAACAGCCCTTGGTACCGCATTTCCAAGCCTTGTGCCAAGCACTAGCTGAACCTCTGCAGTAAGCGCATTCACACAGCCATTAACACACCTGTATTTTTATTGAGCAACAGTTCCCTACCTAAGTTTAAAAAAGCATAGAGGCCAGGGTTAACACCATTTTTTAAAAGGCAAAAATGAACAACCATTTATCTTTTTTGTGTGGACTTTATTGCAACCTCAGCTAGAGACAAAAGAAAAATCTTTTATCCCATTATTTTTAGGGTATGGCATTTTCTTCTTAGCTTTGAGTTTAGTTTTTGTCAAAAGATTTTGGTTCTTTGGACTGCCTTGATCACTGAAAACAAGGTTTAAGCAACAGTTCAAATGCTTAGTGCTGCTTTTCAAGGTTTGTCGAGTCAACTTCTACCTTAATCATATAGCAAACCAGAGTCTGTTAAAGTAAGGAACCTGTAGAAAAAGATAGTGTAGCATGACTTCTTCATTTGATAGTAACATCTCTAGTAGAATTTGAAATGAAACCTTGTAGACTGTATAAAATAAAGTTATTTTCAATGTAATTAAGAAAAAATTATCTATTTTAATAAGTTTCTTTTTTAATTAGGAGGGGTTTTTTTTTAAGTTTTATATGTGTGTGTGCCTGAAACTCCAGCATGTACACATGGATAGTTTGTACATCATGGATAAAGTGGAATGAGTTTATCACAGTTCATGTTACAGTACAGCAAGACTGCCTCCACATGTGCTCTGTGTGAGATATTGGATGGATTTTTTAGGAAACTCGAAGCAGCAACAAAGGCTGATATGATTTCTTTCACTCCTGTCAGTCTGAGGAGTGTTGGTTTGTTTTTTATTGGCTTGTGAAAATGACCAGTTTTATTAAAGTAGAAGAACTGGCTTCCTGCTTGTTTTCAGTTTTATGCAATAAACCGGGAACCGATCACAACCATTTCTCTGTAGGAAACTGAAGCTATCTCCCACCCAAAGAAAGGTGCCTGTTGCAGGGACCTCCAGGCGAGCTGCCCTGTGCACAACACACATGTGTGCAGGGACACCCGGTCACATCCATCGGCCGCCATGGCCAGCGCACACCTGACGGGCCAGCTCTCGGAGCCAGCGCCGAGCTCCACACCACCTGCTGCACTTGCAGCTCTAAGGCAGCACACAGCAAAGCTGTCTCTTGTGCCCACAGCACAGCTCTGCCCTGATATAGCCATAAACTGGGAAGGTATTGACAGCTCTGAACTTTTTCCTTGGTTATCTCAGTCCTTAAGTTCCCAATTGCTTTGCATTTGAGCTCGTGCCTGTCAAGCTGGCTTAGTCACCATCTTCTGTATCAAAACGAAAGCATGGCTCTTTCAAAAGGGCTGACAACAAAATCCTCTAAACTGAATGAAAGAAAGCAAAACTAAAAAAAACCCAAAGACTCGACCTCAGCATGATCGTGTCTCTACAGCACGAGAAAGAAAAAAGTCACAGCAACTCCCAGATTTTTAAAGTATCCTCACTGATTCATGTTGAAGCCATTGCTGAAATGTGAATAAAAGATTGAGTCTGTTTACTGAGATCTATTCAAAACTTTCCCGATAGTTTAACAAATAATAACTATGAAAAACTCAGCTGGGTGGCGGCAGACATCCCCAAAGGTGTCTTCTTAATAAGGGAAGAGTTCACAGAGCTGCCACTGGGCAGCATATTCGCCCTTAAATACACCAAATGTGATTCCTGCAGGGGGAACGATGAGAAAAGCACCAGCACAGGCACTGATTCTGCTGGTGCTGCCCCACTAAGAGAATGGCAGATACAGAAATTTATTTTTAGCAGTCTGTTACGATTCGACTAGCACAAGGAACTTATTTGTTGAATTATCTTAAAATCAACACAATTCAGAGTAGAACCACACTTTAAACACAGGAAATGTTATTCGTTGTATATGTGTTGTGTTATTAAGCATAATTAAAGTTGAAAGCCACAGAACCACACTCAGTGCTGCTGCAAGACTATAGAACATTTCTGTGGCCAACACAATAAAATACCATATGCTGAAGACATCAGCAGCCAAGAAGTAATACATTTAGTAGCCTAAACTACAGCATGCTGTGGGCCAGTATCTGTACAAATATTTCAGAAAAAAAGTAACAAATAATTATTCCTAGAAACAACTACACCGCTGCAAACATCATCATTTCTAGATACACAGACTGCCAAAAACTAAACATAAAACTTGGACAAGAACAAAAGCTCTCTTTTGACGAGTGCACAGTTCTACAGTATTTCTCTATTTAAGGCATCTCAAAGATATATCCAGCTAAAGTATCTCACTGTTCGACTTTTTCTAGAAGTCTTGCTGTGATTTTTTCAGGCACTAAGTCACACAGAATATTCTATGTTCCCTTTGTACACTTCAGAAGTAGACAACAAAAGCTTCCCTCCCTCCCCCTTATGTTATGTTTTATTCATAACCATTGAAAAGAAAAATTGAAACTATGGTGAGAATCACTCTTTAGACTTTACTTGAAAATTGAATCAGAACTGTAAATGGTTACAGACACAGACACCCAGTACCAGAACTGAAAACAGAGCAAGAACTGATGCAGACCTGGAAAAGGCAGTTCCAGCACAATTTTTTAACAATGCAATTAAAATGAGATCTGGCTGGCAGCAGGGTTGCCACTGCAATCATTCACTGGTGAAAGGGGTAAGAGCTATCTCCGAGACAAAGAAAATACCTGTAGGCTTCATTAGACTCCAGAAGAGCCACAGTTTACAGCACGCATCCTTCTCCCAACAGTTCAGGACCCCAAGCACCTTCAAAAGAACAAACTCCTCTAGGAAAGGCCATCATTGGCAAGGGTTCCGTGAACATGACCCACAGTGGCTGCCCCTCAAGCAGAAGTATCCAATCTGATGCTCTGGGATGCTCCTCAGACAAAAGGGTTTCTCAGTCTGCTTTGGAACAATCCCATTTCTTGACCTGCATAACACTGACATCATGACAGTCAGAGCCTGATTCTTTTATATTGACTGTTATTTCTTATACTCTGATAACTGGTAACAATGCCCTCTAGGCCAGAGGATATACAAGCCGTGTTCCCAGCCAACAATGCAGATTTTGCATTATCAGAATGTACCAAACTGTGGCTGTTTTCAGTCTTCTACGTTCATAAGTAGCCATGAGGAATAAATCATACCTTATAGAAGCTTCACAGTCTCATCAGCTTGTATCTGCAGCCAGATTGTTCCCTACGTATGCGGAGAACAAAACTTAAGTTCTTCACAAACAAAGGGCCAAGGAGATAAAGAAGTTGCCATCTGACCAGCTCCCATTCTTCTAGCTCTGCACAAATTCAAATAATGTAATTTTGAGAAGAAACTGTGGGTTGTTTCTATGAGAAAAGGAAATCTAACTGAAAGTATCACAGAGGCTACAAAGCTAAAACAACTTCTATAGAGACAGACCACTGACCAAGAAAAATATTAATGTAATAGCTATGAGATGTTTAGGCAATTTATCACCATTGTTGTTACACTACTGGTATAAGCTTACATGTGAATATATTAGTGCTATGGTAAGGAGGGTTGTAGAAAAAGCTATGCATAAATAAAAGTAAATAACATTTAAAATAAAACTTTTACCTACCATCTTTTTTTCTTTTGACTGAATTGAGCAATGCTTGTTAATTTTTCAGTGGTTTTTTTTTCCAAAAGAGGGGGCACCCCCCAATATTCTCTATTGTGTGGGCAGAGAAAAAATCATTCACGTTCCTTTAACTACCACAAACCAAAACAGATTAAAAAACCCTAATGAGCTAATATTTGGATAAATACTATTACAATTATGTCATGTACTTTTTAATATCAGATGAACTGTAGTCTCAGAATGTTAATAAAAACCATAACATTTGCATCCATAGTGCACTCTGCTTAAAACAATGACTGATAACTGAAGTCCTACATATTTTACGCATGCTACTGATCCACCAAAAAAGTGGCGGGTGGGAAGATAGCAAGGAAAGCAACAGGGGCCTGATCCTGTTCCCATCAAAGAAAACGGGAAGTTTGCCATTAACTACAAAATGCTGGATTGTGCCTTTGGTTTGCTGGCAGAATTGTATCTGAATTTCGTAATTTCTCTTGTAACTAAAACACAGTCATTTGCTGCCCTCTAGAAGAAGACTGATGCATATACTTTGGTTTCCTTCACTACAGGCTTGTTCTTAGCTGTAATTTTTTAAATGCATATAACAAACATGCAGAACAATATCGAAGGACTGGAGAGATGTGATGAACTACAAATTTTAAAGTGTTCTCTGAATTCACAGTCATTTGATAGCATGCCTGATTATTCTGGTGGAAATGTGGAATGCTCTCATGTATTGCTCCTGGGATTATCAGAGTTAACTTCCAAGAAGAAATTAACTCAGATTATTTATTTACTCTGTTTAACAAAACTGAGGATCATGACTGCATTTTTTAAAGCACAACGCTCACCATACCAATACAGGCCACAGAAAGGAATGAGAGATTTATTGGATTATGCTGAAAAAAATCATTAAATAAGTAAGCAAGTTTCAATTATGTGGCATGTTTTAATAGTTAAATAAGTTTAAGAAGTGCTGGGAAGTGTCTGGTTTCCACCAAATCTCTGATGACCTAGAAATGGCTAATGAAATGTCCTTTAAATTTAAAGAAGACAATCTTTTAACCTTAGCTGCAAGCAGAAGTCAAAAAATCCAGGTGTGAAAGCAATTAATAAGATTCAAATTTCATCTATCATTCAATTATTGTTGCATAATCAATTAGAAGAATATACAGTTTTCTTCGGTAATTTCTTTTTCAATTTCACTACCATAACAAGTGGATTTTATGGGTGAAATATTCAAAAGTAGAAATATTATTCTTGTCCCATTCCAAAAACTGCCAAATGCCTTTTATTTAGATCTCACACCATGCTCATTACTACGTTACGTTCCCCAAGGTGTCTCACAGACCAAGTCTCAAGCAGCTGAAAACTTATTGGTTCTCCTTAGATCAGACTAATACTATCAGAAAAACTGCCCACTTAAGGATATCTGCACTAAGCTACCAAAAACCTGATGTATTCATATTTACCAGCCATTTTTAAAAAATCTTGTCTTGCCTCTTTTCACACTACTTAGACAACAAACACAAGGAGGATGGGCTTACAACTTTAAACCTGTAGTTAGGTAGTCATGAGAATCAAATTGCATGAGATTGTTGTGCTATATATCATTTTAGAGACAGATAGAGACCTCCAAATTAAGATTTTGGTTGGTGAAATATATTGATGATATCTCATTTAAATGTCAAAATTAGGTAAAGAAGCTGTTTACATCTCCCAATAAACATTAAATTATTAGTAATGCTAATGTTACACACTTTCCAGAATGAGTCTGAATATTTTGCTTTTGAAAAGTGCAAATGCAAGATTCAAGAACTCATTTCAAGTACACTCTCCTCCTAACCAGATTGATGCTACTTTTGCTTCTAATTAACTCATCAAAAATCAAAGTTTGTTTTAAACTGAGGTACACAGCAAGGTCAAGACCAAGGGTCCAACAGTTTAAACAAGATTTCAGTGAATAAAAAATAGTTACACAGTCTTCCAAATAACAGGACAAATATAGAGCTTAATTACTTTACTTTGATTATTTGAGTCAACTGCAAGGTCAGTAAATGCGTATACTCCCACACTAAAATGCAAGCAGAAGGTGGGTCATGAACATGTCAAGCCCTGAGCATACCAATCAAGACTAGCGTAAAGTTAACTATTCTAAATACCCTTAAAGAATGTCAAGCCAGGAACTCGGAAAGTTTTCCCAGCTTGCTGGCTGTGGAGTTTTAGCTAAATAAAGCAAGGAGTGGATGCCACCAAGTGGTAGCTGTTGTCATTTACCAGTATCTTCAGCACGACCTCACTTCAGGCTGCCCTTCAGCTGCAGAAAAAAGTATTCCTGGTACAGCAGTTTGTTGGGAACAGAATACTATTATACTATTATAAAAAGTGCTAATGACAGAACTGTCACGGACTTAAACAAAACCAATATCAACTTCCTTTTGAAGCCTTACAAAATACCTACAATCTTCTGAGAGCAAATCCAAGGTTGCCTGAAAGACCAGATCTGCAGTCTATGTGGACAGTGAACCTTCAAGAGGGCTCCCAGGTGCACCTGGAGGTTGCAGACCTCTAATGGATTATTTGAGTATATCTACACTGCTAAATGTTATAGGCCCATGAGACAAAACCAAGTATTGCTACTACTGGTGCTTCCAAATTGTTCTCTCTCAAGCAAAGTACAGGCACGGTGCTGGGAACAATTTACTCCATGGAATGATCACAAAAGTCAGTTGGTTGAAACTGCACCAGGTTTGCTGTGTCCGCTCTGTGACTGACTCCCTCCATTATCTACCATCCTCCAACATTATTGCAGCAAATTTTGACCCTCAGATCTCTCATGAACCACATGCCAGGACATATATAGACTCAGTTCCATGCTATAAGATCGCTCAGGAGGGCTATCTCATGCCTTTGCATAATTTCAGCCACAGCGGCACCACAAGAGACCCAGAAGAGACACCCTGACACACAGTATGGATGCAGCCGGCCTGCTCTACTACCAGTACTGAGCTGGTAATTACGAGGGTGTAAGACAACCCCTGCCACTTGGCGTTGGGGCCTCTGGGAAGCAGCTGCTTATAGGAGAAGCAATTTAGAAACATGCCCTGTCTACAATCACGTTCTTGAAGAGTGGTGTAGACATGCTTCAGGAATCCTGCCACGACCACCAGTATGAGTCTGACATTGAAGACATGAAGAAACTTCCACTGAAGATACTGCACCTGGTAAATGTTGCAGACGCTTGGTTCAAACACGAGGACCATCCATCTCGCCACTCTTCCAATCTCACTTCAGTTGTGAAGGATCTAGGAGAAATTCCCTGTCTGATGAACGGGGCAACAAAGAACTCTTTACTCTCCGATTTGCTTCTCAAGCAGCAAAGTGACTTGCCACCAGCTCTATATTTTAATATTAAATTGAAAAAGAATAATTCCAACTTGCTTGTTCTTGTTGACTCATACTCATTTCAACAATAAAACATCCAAAAAATAACAATTTCCTAATTGAAATTATGTACTACATTAATAATACAAGTGACTATTTAATTAATGTGTGTATTATCACAGTTATCTGAAAGCAAAAGGCAGATCAGGTTGCTTCTGGCACTAGCCTGAGGGGAATGGCAAAACAGCCTGGCTTCACTTCGTTCATCAGAGCCCCGGAAAGCAGCGCGGGCTGCTCCAGCACTACTACCACTGAAGGAACAAGGGATGGTGCTGCAGAACGAGTAGCAGGCCCACTCTCCAAAGCTTCTTTTGCTCACTGTCTATATCCTAATTTCAAATAAATCTTTTGCTTCTTACTAAAGATCCCCATGGAGAGGTGCAATTACAGTCTCCTTCCAAGACTCCCCTCTGCCCTGTGCCTACACAGCTCAGGAACCTTGAGCAGCCTTCAGTAAAGCACTCTGACAGTCTCATCTAGGATTTCTACAGTGCAACCAAAAATAACTGGAGCACCATTTGTTGACACTAATGAATTTGAACATTCAGAATCATCTAGACCACAGATCCAGAACACAGATGTTTTCCAACATCTACCCTGGCATATGAACTAGCACTCACTACACATAACTGAGATCATGGTCTGCATCACAACAAATGTGATTACCTTAAATAGAGTATTACACATCATAAAACAGTGTTGAGACAGAACATCTTCATCTGTCAATATTTGAGCAGTAGGTTGGTATGATAAACCAGAAACAATGTGGACTGGGGAAACTCAAGCAGATAGGGTCCTACTACGTAAACGAGAATCTTGGAAAAACAAGTCTGAAAGTGTCCTATAAAAAAAGTGACAGTAAGACTGACACAAAACCTTTATTTCTGACAGAACACTGAAAACAAGAGACATTTAAAAAAACTTGTATAGCAGCATGTTTCAGACATATTTTGCATTTCACCCTTGAACTCAGTTTGCATAAAGAGAAATGCAGGAGCAGAAAACACCCAAAGGTTATCAAGGAAGCAAAGAAAAGAACTCCTCTTAGTTTACAAAAAATGTAACACCGTGAAAGAGTGAGTGCCTGTACTGAGCAAGACCAAGATCCCACTAGCCCAGCATCCTACCTCTGACAATGGCCAAAGTTCTTTCAAAGAACTGAGAACACAACAGGCAAATGCATAAATCATCAAGAGGCTTCTACACTCGAAACAATATTGACAAAACGAATGACAGAAGGCTATACCAGCCTACGGGTATTAGCCTGAGGTAATGATGTTTTACTGTTTTTCTAATTATGTTGTCAATTTTTTCTCTAACAAACTAGCTGATTTTTAATTAAGATATGCAGAACTTGGTATTGGAGACCTGTGCATCAGGGAAGGACAGTTCCTGTAGCCTGCCTCTTGCTCTTGGGAAAGCACAGAGCCAGGAATAAGAGCCGGTCAGTTCCTGCATTAAGTAAAGGAACTGCAGATCCAAAGAAGTGAAATAGCAGAAAGAGAGGAACTGTCACAGCAGAAGAAAACACTTTAAATTATTAAATCTCAAAGAACAATCCCCAGCCCCCTATGAGCTAAACTCATGTGCTAAAATTGATGTTGTTTAACATCCAAGGTCCACAGTGACTGCCTTTCTACACATGTAACGGGATTTGATAGCATAGGTGGGCATGAAAATGCAAAATTATATTTTAAAAAAAGTTTAAATATTGTGAAAAATATTCTAAAGTTACAAAACACACTAGGAGAAAAGTCACACGAACATATAGGTAGCTCATCAATTATATACAGAGAGTTAATCACATAAACTGTAGTGTACAAATGAAACTCTGGAGCTGTATGGATGAGTTTCTAATTACTAAAGCATATAAATTAGTATCAGTTAACTTAAATGAAAGTGACTGAAATTCTTTTGGTATTTTACACATTGATCTAGGACAAACTCACTGACAAAATGTGAAATTCCAACCCAGAAAAATGGTTCTACCTTACCAATGACTAAAGTGTTCCCTAAATATTACAGAAGAAATTCTATCTCCATTCATGTTCTTGAAGTTTCCACAGCCATTCATACCCTGGTTTTGCTACCCAGCAATAAGAGGCAATTCTTCACCATTGCTGAAGATTGCTGGAGTTTTATACTCTTGTTCAATACAACAGAGAACTTACCCAAGTTCATTTAAGTCAGGAGGACTTTGTTGCTTATGCTCTGGAAGAATATTGGAAAACACTGTCAATTGGATATATCAGAGCTTCCTTATCTTCAGAATTTGTGATTTATAAGATGTCATCATCTTTAGTATGTTATTCAGGAAACTTACTTAGAGGTAATGAGCAGGAAATTTGGCATTACTTTCAACATCATTCTCCATAATTATTTCTAAATCATAGTACAAAAATATTTTTCCACTCCATGATTTATGCAGCTAGTGCTCTTGTGCACTCTCTGATGACTCAAAATTTCAACAGGCACTCATGACAATTTTTCAACTTTCTGTGCGCAGCTGGAGCTGGTGGGCCAGACATTCCAGGACTATCCGCAGCATCATATTAAGAACTATTAAGTCATATGCAAAATCAGCACATACAAATTAAGCTTCTTTAATGTCTATGCCAAGTCTTATACTTCACGACTGAAGCAGGTTTAGTTTGCAATAGCTGAAGATGAGCTGTAATTCCTTTTTTGTGACTTGTTCCAGTGACAACAACAACTTTGATTTTAATCACAAGTAACTTTTCCTTATTTTTCAAGTCTTTTACTCTCTCATTAAGTATCAGTCTCTTTTTCTCATTGGCCCATAATTTGAAGCAAGTAACTTTGTACTTCTTCTTACAATATTTATATAGCACCTCATAAAATATCATTCTGCTGTTTATTAAGAATTTCTGGGTGTTCTGGTACTTGCTTTGCTTGGGCTTGCCTGGATGATCAAGTCTAAACATGCTCTAAGGAGAATAAGTGTTTTTAACTTTCAGAGCTCTTAAGGGTACAGAAATAGGCTATAATTTGTGTGCCAGAGGTCCTGCTGGAGTACAGGGCCTCCTGAAAAGACACAACCATGGCAGGAGACCAGGAGATTGTCCAAAGAACATGTCAAAGGCAATAATTTGTTATTAAGCATCTAAGAGCAGGATACTATGAGAGCACAAAAACAGTGAAAAAAACACATTTAACAGCATAAGTCTTGCTCTGGTATGTAAATTGTTTGCATACAGGATAAAGTACTTAGAGTTAATTGGAGCTAGGTAGAGGAATCAGGACTAAAATGGAATGGTACGTCTCAGAAAGTGTGCAAGGTAAACAATATGCAGACAGTATGAACCAGACAATTGAAGGGGAACTTGGGGGATTTTCTTGGAGGGAAAAAATTCAAAACAAAAAAATCCATTCAGAGACGGATCATATTGCACCCAATAGCAAGCAGTGTGACATGGCAGAAAGATGGGTGGTAGAGCTGTCATTCAGTGGTAGTTGTGTGTAATGAATAAGATTTAAGACTGATAAATTCACATCTTGTTCCAGTGTGAGAAATAACAGAATTGCACATTAATGACAGTGATGTCACTATTACTAGGTCATTTACCTGATCTATTAGATAATTAATTATGGATTGATTTAACAATAAACATCATAGCCTCTCATCTCAAGCCTGCAGGCCTAAGACTTTAAGGCCTTCAGGTAACAGTGGTCCTCTCACCCCAACAGCCTCTGTCTGAAGGACATTTTGGGATTAGATGTATTAGTCTGCTACGTCCTTAAGGGCTGCAAACCTCTGGGGTGAGTTTTACCATTTCACAAATTTTCTTTCAGGAAAAAATGGCACCACTTCGTTTTAGCTTAGTTGGTGCAAACCACTGAAAAGATCTAAATAGAACCTCATTATTGGAAGAGTAGTTGGCTTTACATGAACTAAAGCTTCAGCTTAAGTGATCTAAATAATCAACTTTTAACAGAAAAAAATTATGAAAGGTTAAAAAACGCATCTTAACAAAATCAGTTTATATTCACATGTTCAGACAAGCCTATAAAATCTTCCCATGCATGCTTACACTTGTCTAAGTACTTAACTCTTGTGCATTTTTTAGTATTTTTGAGCGTGTTTGCACGGGGCACAGCACAGTTCTGCCCTCCTTCCTCCAGAGCCTCTTCTGTGTTCACCCTGCACAACCCCTGCTGGGGCTGACCCCGCAGCCTTGTTCTGGCGTTGAGGCAGGGTGATAACCACACGGTCCCAATGCATTATCCTTACAGAGAGGGAATTTGGGATTTTTTTTAAGTGCTTTTGTTTGTTTGTTTCCTGTTTTCAAAGACCTTTCCTGGTGCCCCATGGGATGTTCCCCCACGACCGCCCAACCCCAGCACTGTCCCTCAACAGCCGCAGGCCGCTGGGCTGCTTCCCTGGTGCTTTCTCACTTGCCCAGCCAAGACGTGCCAGAAAAACAGTATTCACCAAAAAAAATCTGATTTTTTTTTTTTTTTTTTTTTTTTTTTTTAAATGAGACAGTCTCAGCCCTTCCTGCTTTCTGTCCTATCATGATGAGGGAGCCAGGGTCTTCTCCATGACAACCAACGAGGGGCAATGGGTTCAAACTGTAACACAAGAGGTTCCACTCAAATAAGAGAAGAACCTTCTTCTCAGTGAGGGTGGCAGAGCACTGGAACAGGCTGTCCAGGGGGGTTGTGGAGTCTCCTTCTCTGGAGACATTCAAAACCCGCCTGGACACATTCCTGTGTAACCTCATCCAGGTGTTCCTGCTCTGGCAGGAGGATTGGACTAGATGACCTTTTGAGGTCCCTTCCAATCCCTGACATTCTGTGACTCTGCTACTGCGGGACTTCTCCTGGGGCAGCCAGCTCGGAAACGGGACGGCTCAGCCCCTGCCCACCGGCGCGCTCGGGCCCTGACGACCCTTCGGCCGCCGGAGGGGACAGAGGTGCGTGTCTTCATAGCCCGGCCAGCCCCCCCAGCCCGCCACGAAGCCGCCCGCCCTTACCCAGGCCTGCGGGGCGGGGGCGGGGCGGGGGCGGGGCGCGGGGAGGGCGGTGTCCATGGAAACCGGGCGCACGCGGAGCGCCGCCCTCCTTCCCGCCGGGCTGCCGCCGCCGCCATGATGCTGCTGGGCCGCGGGCTGGACGCCAGGTAACGGGACGGTGAAGGGCGAAGGAGGCCCCGGGTTGTCGCCGTTTCGTCGCTTGTTGCGGGTCCCTGCCCGCCCCCGAAGGGCTGCTCCCGGGGGGTGGCGGGGCGGGGGCTGGCTGCGTGGCCTGGCCTCGCCGGGCAGAGGGGGAGGCCGTGTTCCAGTCAGGGTACCGGGGAGCGGCGTGGGGGTCTGGGGCGATGCGGGCCCAGTTCCCCTTAAGGCAGCTGAGCGCCGTAGGGGTGGGGGATCCGCCTCTTTTCCTCCGGTAGAGGCCGCAAAACTTTTCTAGTTTAACGGGCTGTGCAGAGGTGAAGTAAAGACTTGGCGATTTTATTGGGCCTCTCAGTGACAATTTTGTGGCTGCCTCTGAGCGGTCACAAATAATTAGGAGGGGAGAAAATAAAACCTTTTCACACCCTCATCTAAGGAAATGTAGTGTTTCATGTCCCAAAATTCATTGTATGGGAGTACTGTGAGATCAAAATTGTAAAGCGGGTGAGGAAACATGCTTGTGGCTTCCCCCTGGGAGAGGAACACTTTCTGACATGAAGGCCTTACAATAAAATAGGAAAGATGTACCATTTTTGAGAATTTACCACATAGTATTAATTTTGAAAAACAACTGGGCTGCATCAAAAGAACTGTGACCAGCAGGTCGAGGGAGGTGATTCTGCCCCTAAACTCTGCTCTTATTTGGCTCTGGGGCTCCCAACGTGAGAAAGACATGGACCTGTTGGAGCGACTCCAGAGGAGGCCATAAAGATGATCAGGGGGCTGGAACAACTCTGCTTGAAGACCGGCTGAAAGAGTTGGGGTTGTTCAGCCTGGAGAAGGCTCCGGGAGCAGCCTTCCAGTACCTAACAGGGATCTACAAGATCTACAAGAAAGCTGACTCTTGACAAAGGCATGTAGTGATAGAACAAAGGGTAGTGGCTTTATACTGAAAGAAGGTAGATTTAGATTAGCTATAAGGAAGAAATTCTTCACCATGAGGGTGGTGAGACACTGCAACGGGCTGTCCAGAGAAGCTGTGGATGCCCCATCCCTGGAAGTGTTCAGGCCAGGCTGGATGGGGCTTTGAGCCACCTGGTCTAGTGGAAGGTGTCCCTGCCCATGGCAGGGGGTTTGGGACCAAATGATCTTTAAGGTCCCTTCCAACCCAAACCGTTCTATGATTCTGATACTTAATGACACCCTTACTTTCCCACTCACTGGGTGAAACCTTTCCTGTTCAAATGGTTCGATGCTCAAGCATGCCCTGGAAGACTGAACAACTTATTTGGAATGTTTTTTCTTTGAACAAAATCTCTCTTCAACAGTCTTCTAGACTGCTTGCCATGAAGCAACACAACTGGGATTTTGCCAGTAGAAGATCTTTGTCCTGAAATATTTTTCCCAAAGAGGTCTTGAAGAAAGGTGTTCTTCATTTGAATTGACTGCATTGTTATTTAGTCTTAAAGTATTAAATTTCTTCGTTTTTTTTTCTGATTTTCATGTGTTATTATCTTAAGTCAATATTTAAATATTGGTCAGCATTTGGACTTGAGATACCTTAAGGATATGAGGGAAGTTTTCATTTCTGTCCCTCACCAAAACAGTGGTATGAGTGAATTCTATTGCTGAGAATTCTAGCACTTCACATGAATCACCTCATGTAGACCATGGAGACTTCTTAGGACCCAGTATCTGGCAGTTACTATTAGTTAAATTATCCTGTAGTTGATTCAGTCAGATCAACAACAACTGACATTAATTCACTGACACTGATTTGGTTTCATAGTGTTAATATCACTGAAGTGTAACTAAAGCAAAACCATCAAATTATGTAGGACCAGGAAAGCAAAATATAAAGTGATATATGTAATTAACATTCAGAATGACTTATCTAGATCATTAATAATGAAACATACAGGCATTTGGTTCAAATAAAAATGAATTAAATTAATATGATTTTTTAAAATAATTTGATGCTGTGATGAATGTCCTTTCTGCATGTTTTAAGGTTTCACCTCTGTACTTGTGTCCATTCACTTTTCTTCTCTAATTCTCAGGGATATTTATCGTCTGTAGTGCTGACCAGGAGCAGTTTGGTACCTGTTCACAATTTAAAAAACATTTAATACCTTCACAGATTTGCCCTCTACAACCTATTTTCTCCAACCATTAACTTATCTGTTGAGATTGCAGGCTCCTGCAGGAAGCTGTATGACCTGATCTTGTTTGGACTGGCAGGTGTTCCTATGTTGGTAATTAATACCAGCAGTAATAGTGAGCTTTTGCTTAACCACAGGAGGAAAACTTCCAAGCCAATTTTTGTGATTTGGATTTTCCTCTACTGAATCTTTAAGTATAAATCCTGCTTTTTTTGTTTGTTATTCATTAATAAATAAGCACATGTTACATATGACTATTAAAACATTATAGTTTTACAAATAGATTTCTGGTTTGCACTGAAGTGAGATGTCCAAATAATGTATAAATTATTAATAGTGAAATTATATAGATTTTCTTCTGTATGTGTTGTAAACACTTGTCCTCTCCTTATTTTCCACTTATTTATCTTTGCTATCCAGGGACAATCAGACTAGACAAATACAAGATGCTGTTTCAAATGTGGAAAAACATTTTGGTGAATTGTGCCAAATATTTGCTGGATATGTACGTAAAACTGCCAGACTACGAGACAAAGCAGATCTTCTAGTGAATGAAATATATGCATATGCAGCCACAGAGACACCAAACTTAAAAGTTGGACTGAAAAACTTTGCAGATGAATTTTCCAGACTTCAGGATTATCGCCAGGCAGAGGTACAAAATTAAAGCTGTACATGTTGTGTTTGCCATCTGAACTTTTCAGTTACTTATCTGTGATTAAAAGGGAAAAGATACATTCTGCAGTCACAAGAGCAACATAGGAGAAAACACATTTAAATATATTAGTTGCAGAGCAAGGTAGGCTGTCAAAACATTTATCATTTACTCTGCTCTGGTAGCTTTAGTGAAAATTCTGACCAGTCCTGTTGAAGTCAGTGAAACTATCCATATGAGCACACACAATTTGAGACAGAGCAAATCTTTTGTTGGTCTTAGACTTTAGATGATGACTTATGGTTAATAAAGTGTTTTTTCAGTTTTGTAACTTCAGTTGTCTAGCAGCAGCTGAGGTAAAATCATTTTCCTTTTGCTGAGTCTGCTACCAGAAGTATGGAACAGAATACTAACTGGAATCCTTCACTGGGCACTGACAGCTTCTCTGAGTTGCTCTCAGGGACCACTGTAGATTGTGTAAGTCTGTAGTTCAATACTTGAAGTACAAACTTGATTTGGACCACATGTGAGAATTATAGTCACATTTCTGCTAGATCAGGGAGAGTGTAAAGAAAAGTGTTTATGCCATTTATGTGCAGGGGCAGTCAAACTGTAACTTATGATCTAGAATTACAAATGCTGAGACTTAAGAAAAAAATAAATTCATTTGCATGTATTCAAACTAGTTTTTGGAGTACATATATTACAGTATATGGAGTACATATCTTTCAGTAGGGCTTAGAATATTTCCATTTATAGTTCTGAAAAGCTAAGAACCACTATAATTTTAAAAAGAGACTGAAGTAGTTGACATTCTTGATGTTTTCAGATAGCCCTTTTTTTTAAGAAAAAAACAGCATTGCAAGGCATCTTTTTATATTAATGAAGTAGGGGAAAAAAAAAAAAAAAACCTGCCTGGATGCCTTCCTGTTAACATCATCCAGGTGTTCCTGCTCCGGTGAGGGGATTGGACTAGATGATCTTTCGAGGTCCCTTCCAGTCCCTAACATTCTGTGATTCTGTGAAAAAGGAAACCTTTTAATGAAGTTAATCTATGAAGTATCCAGTCTGCTAGTAGAAAGTCTGAAAAACAAGAAATACGCATGGATCTTTAACAAAGTCTGTAGGGACAGATTTTTAAGAAATAATAAGAACTCCAAGGGTGTGGATAGTGCAAATTTTTTATTTTATTTTTATTTCCCATAAACTCTTAAGCACCTGGTTCCAGCTGAGCCTCACATAGGTTCTTATGCTTCAATTGATGTAATAGCAATTTATCCCTCTGCTAATAGGATAAATTATATTATGGTCAAAGGTGTATGTGGAGTGGGACTACATCATCTCTCTGTCAGTTTTCACCTTTAAACTATGAATCTGTAATATTGAGGTACCTATGTAACAACTTGAGTTTTTCTTTCCATTTTTAAGTCTGACATTTGGCCTACATCTATCTACCCTGCCTGACCCCAAACCAGCACTGCCGCACCACTGCCCTTTGAAGAAGAAAAGGTGGAAGAAGCAAAGGAAAAGAAAAGCTTTTAGCCTTTAAATCAAGTTCTCCTTTCCTCATTAAATCCAAATATATAATCTCAGCTGTATTTCCTTTGGGCATCAGGTTATATATATTGACAATGAGGGCAACAGAAAATTAGCTTATAAGGGTTGTCAATTTCTGCTCTCCAGCTGCAGTGCTAGATACATAAATGCTGAGGTGTGAGGTACTTTCACAAAATGTGGAAGGGTAAGCAAGCAAGGTGGACAGGTTATTGATATGTCCTTATCATGTGCTTCATTTAGAACCTTACTGCCCTGTTCAATCTATTCTACTGGTAGTATAAGTGAAATTGTTTGATGGTGCACTGTTAGAGTGTAGTAAAGGAGAAATATTTGCTCGGTTGGCATAGATTTTGCCTGACTGGTGACTGCCAGTTTAGAGGGGACTGTATGCACCTGCAGTGTATGTAGAGATGTGCACTTTGTCCTAATTTGGACATAACAGTGATGGGCCAGATAACTTGCTGGCTTATGCTGGGGCCACTCGGGCAGCATTGTCAATTTTAACAAGCAGGCAGGTTTTATCCTATTGCCTGTCTGACCATATGTAGCTGTTTTTCTAACTAGGAGAGCTGAAACAAAAATTTAGATGTGCTCAATCTGTGAGAGCATTCATGCATTTTACAAAACCTGTTGTTAGTATTTTTAATATTTTCAGTATCTATGATGCTGTTTCCGTTATTCTAAAGAGCAGAAGTGTTGCATTTCATACAGTATATTTGATAGCAAAGATGGCTTAGTCCATAATCTATCAAGAAGTGTAGAGCAGATACACTGATCTTTAGATACAAAGCTACGGATCTCCAGGATGCAGTTTTTGATATGTTTAGTACTCAGTTGTTAGAATCTCTGTGTTTTATTTATCCTGATGTATTACCAATGAAGAAAAAGGAATTCCACTAGAAATCAGCTTGAGCTCTTCAAAACACAAGTGATTTTCTGGTTAATTTAATTGACTCTGTTTTTTGCAATAATTTTAAAATGTCTATCCCACTATATTTTCAGCATATATGGACTAAAGTCATGATAAGATGAGTCAGTAGTAAATTAGTTGTTTCCTATTTCTGCACACCATAGACACGGATGATTTTAGTGACCTTATGATTTCTTTTGTAGGTTGACAGGCTTGAAGCTAAGGTTGTTGAACCTCTGAAAAGTTATGGGACCATCGTGAAACTTAAAAGGGTAGGTTAAACATCTGTTTTCTCACAAGGTACAATTTGGTGTTCTGGCCAAACAGTTGAAAACTTCTGCTTTACAGGGGGGAGTGGTTTCTATTTTTCATATTGCAGTACTCAGTCTAACTAAATTATATAGTAATGCATCTGAATTGAAGCTATATGTATGTTGCAGGAAAAAGCTTTGATGTGAAGACAAGGATATTCAGACTCTTGGAGCACAAGCAAATGCTAAAAAATATGCATTGTGGATAGCATTAAACTTCCTGGATAGTGCAAATTCATGAAGTTTTTCTTTATAAATAATGTCATTCTTGTTATTATTACTACTATTGTTATTGTTGTTATTATTCAGAGTTCCAAAAGGTGAATTACATGTTTTATTTATCCTGATATATTACCAATGAAGAAAAAGGAATTCCACTAGAAATCAGCTTGAGCTCTTAAGTCATCTATATGCTGCCTTTAACAGCTTTTCTAACTTCGAATTGTATTCTACATTGAAGCTGCTGAATAGGTAGTGGACTGAATCCCTCTCCATCCTGCAGTCATCAGGATAACCTGAAGAGACACCAAAAAAATGAGGTCTCTTCATTCACTATATTCTGGAAACAGTGTATATAGGTGTTTGAAATATTCCCACAAAATATCTGTAAATTTCTTTCCTCCAGGAGGGATAAGCTTGAGCAAGTAAATTTTAAACAAGCAAATACTAGTTTTAGGATGAAAGTAGTTCTTCGTAATACTTGGATATTACATAGAGGATACCTTCATTCTCTAAATTCAGTCTGTAATTTATGTATATTTCTGTATCATAATCTACAAATCAAAAGGTGAAATGATGATATTTTACATACAAAAATCTTACAGTGTGTTCATCATGGTTAATTTGAGCACATTGTGGCATTGTATCTCAAACTAACATTTTTCATATGTTCTCGTATCTTTTCAATACGGTGAAGAATGGAGTACAGTGTTTGGAACTACTGCACAGCTATCTCACATGGTTGTTAGAGAACAATTAAGAAGGAAATGCCTCCTGCACTTGAGTGTGGTAGTCCTTAGCAGAGTTGTAGACTATAGTGCCTGTATTCTAGAATTTGGTATTTAATAGTCACTCTGAAACACAGTTTGTGAGGCCTAGAACTGAGTATTGTATAGGTCATAAGGTTGAGCATGGACAAGAAGTTTCATGTGGGTGTGGCAATAGAGTTGCTGAAACACAGAGCACTACAGCAGTGCTTGGGGCTTCAGAAGCATTTATGGTGCTGCCTTGAGGTGCATGGCCAGTGACAGCGAGAAAATCCTGAGAACAGAAGCAACTGGAGCCAGGTCATCCCTTGCAAGAGTGAATGGCATTTCCTGTTGTCTTTGCCTTTCAGAATGCCAGAAACCATTACATGTTTATCTGAGCTACAGTGAGGGGTACAAGAGCATTGTTAAACTGTAGACGTGATTAACTGTTTTATCAACATGCCTTTGAACCAAGAGAGACTTCCCTAAAGATGTAGGCCATTAAATTATTTTATTTCTTTCCCCCTGCCCATTACCATAAACCTTGGTTAAAACTTCAACTGTCTAATCTTCAGTTATCATCTCTAAACACTGGGACATTTTTAGTGAAAAAGGAAGTTTTTTCACTCATGTAAAACTAGCACAGGGTGCTAGTTGTAGGAGCACCTTACCTGTAACTACATTAGCTGATGGAATAAAACCAGGGTGAATATGTCATTATAGTACTTTTTTATAACGGGGACATTCGCACTGGTACTTATTGGATCTGTTCCAGGGTGTACACGAACTATTTTAGTGCTCTTTCTAAAAGGAACTGTTGCTATTTCTGTGGGGTAAGACATCAGTGTCCCATGATAGTAAATGTTTTAAAGAGACCCGGGTCAATCAGAATCGTGTTGTCCTTTAACTGCTAATGCAATACAATTTTTCATTCACATGTCCTGGTTTACTATGCTGAGTAGCTCTCTGGGGCAGGATTTGGCAGCTTCAGCGGATGCTACTATACTACTCTTGTCTTGTAATTCAGCTTAAATATAGGATTTTAGGATTTCTTTCTGTTTCACTGTTCTATGTATAAATCTTCACTTTTCTGCTTTTTGGCAACTCTGTTCCTAGTTCCTTTCCTTCATATAAAACAGGACATCATAAAACCAAGGTGATCCACGTGCAGAAGAAAGGATTGGTTTGCTTTAATAACTTCAGTGACTAAAGCAGGTAACAGTACAGTGATGAGTATCTGCCAGCTCATTGTCTGGTAGATGGACTGTAGCTGTACTTCTGTATGGTTTGAAATTAGATGGCTGGCCAGGGTTCTTACATGTGACTTGAATTCATAGTTTAAAGCCAGTGGGACTATGAATAATGTTAGATTCTGTACCTGTCCTTTTTCTCACTAGCTGTTACATTCCATTCCAATTTTCCTTGTAATTAAAGCATATTTTCCAAAGACATATAAAATCTTGGTCTGAAGACACTGGAGGGGAATGTATGACTGTTTGTTGGTAGTTAATCGTTACTTGACGTTTGTGGTGGTTTGTTTCAAAGAAAGACTTCACCTAATCTTGTTATATGTTCCATTGAAATTGAAGAGCTCTGTGATGCTCCATTTCTTTCTGGATTAACATTTAGATGCCAGGAAAACCATTTTTTCTTTCTTTTCAGTTAGCTGATAATGTAGACCTTAATTCTTTCACCATGACATTTTGCTCGGTGTTTGAGTATTTTTAAATGTTTTTTTCTGCACCCTTTTCAGTTTTTCAACATCCTAGACAAAATATGTATGTAACTGCACCCTGTCATTGTACATCCAAAACTTGTCTATAACTTCACCGCTATAGCCACAGTAACACCGAATCTTTGTCAGAGAAGTAAGTTTGATGGCTGTTGTTGCTACGGGTAACAGAGGTAGAGGACAGAACAGTGCAGTCCCTGAATTTTATAATGGTAATTTTAGAGGTTACCTTAGCCTTCTCAAGTATACTTTGCATGAAAGTCAGACGCTTTCTAGCCACAGCGTTAAATCTGCCTGGCTGTTCTAAATGGGCCTAGAAAGTCAGTGCTGTTAACAGGGCCCAGTCATTAAATAACACTAAACATGCAGCTGTGACCATTTGATACAAAACTGCTTTGTTCTATGGCAAAAAGAAATGTTTTTCTTTTCTCTTTCTCTACCTTTAATTTAAAATTTAAAATGTAAAGCAATATTTTTTTTTCTATTATTGCTTTTCTTGCATCAGCATGGTTTTCATAAGGGAGATAGTCCTTTCCAGCAGTCTTTCAGATGGCCTTAAAGGTGGTGTAAATTCCTTTTTGAAAGAACAGCAGCAAATTAGTTTTAGTGGGCTAAAGATGCATAATTTTTTTTATTATCAGAAACCAGCCCTGTGTCCCAAAAGATGAAGAAAAATGACAGTCACATCCACAAGACATACAAACAGACAGTAAGGACAGAAACAAGGAAGAAACTGTGTGTCTTGATCCTGACCTTATGTACAGACTCATTATTGAAGAAACAGCACTCTGAAACTTGGCACACTTATGCTTGTCAGTGACAACTGGTCACAGGATCACAGAACTTTTTGGAACAGACACATTCTTGGTTGCATGTCTTTCTGTGTGGATGTCAGAATTCTGAAATCTGGGGAAAGAGCACAGACAGCGTCCTGAGATTACAGTTTTTAATAGCTGGTCTTTTTAGAGAAAATGATGGTTTGAAATGCATGCCCTGCTCACACCTCAGATTTTGTTAGACTGATTCTTTTGGGTTGCCTTTCCACTTGTTCTAAGATACTGTTTCTTTAAATTAGAGCATTTCCTACACCAGGGTCAATGGAGTGATAAATATCTGACTGACAATTCTAGATTCCATTTATGCCAAACTATTTGCAAAACACAGTTTTATAGCATGAACAAGAATTTCAGAGTGGTGTGTTGTCCTGGTTTTGGCTGGGATAGAGTTAATTTTCTTCCTAGTAGCTGGTACAGTGCTGTGTTTTGGATTTTGTATGAGAATAATATTGATAACACACTGATGTTTTAGTTGTTGTTAAGCAGTCAAGGACTTCTCGGCTTCTCACACATTGCCAGGTGCACAAGAAGCTGGGAGGGGGCACAGCTGGGGCAGCTGACCCAAACTGGCCAAAGGGATATTGCACGCCACATGACATCATGCTCAGTATATATTTTGGGGAAAGCTGGCCAGGGACTGGCCAGGAATTGGCTGACGGGTGGTGAGCAATTGCATTGTACATCACTTTTAAAATATATTCTTTTATTTTTGTTGTTGCTGGTACTATTTTCCCTTTCTTTGCTATTAAACTGTCTTTTTCTTAACACTCAAGTTTACATTTTTTCTGGTTCTCTCCTCCATCCCACTTGGGGGCGTGGTGTGAGCGAACAGCTGTGGGTGGTGTTTAGCTGCCAGCTGGGTTAAACCACAGCATATGTAAACATTCTTAAATTGTCTCAAATCTTCCTTGAAGTACATCCTACTTCTCCTTTGTAAATGAGGAGCAAAAATATTTCTCAACAGTTTCTGCCTTTTCTAGATAAATAAATTTTATCTTCACCACCTACATCCTCACTAGGATGTATTTTGTTCCAACACCTTACTAACTGCATATGTAACTATGCAGTTTAACCTTCTCAGCCACGGATTTTCTATAACACCTTAAGCTCTGTGTAGCAGTTTCACATTCCTCATAACTTCTGATTGGTATTGACTGCAGCCTGTTTTCGTATTTTTCTTACTGATTTATTTCATGCCACTTTTTATTTCTAAATGCCACCTTTATTCCATTGCTGACCCTGGAATGGGCCTGTCTTTTTACTGCTTTTGGGAATCTCAGGTTTTGACTGTCTACAGTAATTTTCTTGGAAAGTTGTAAATATATTTTTCTGGTTTTCCCCACATTTTAGATTATAGTGTGTTCTACAGAAGGTTGTGCAAGGTGCTAAACTCTCTTGGTTCCATTTGACTTCTGTTTCAGGGGATCATTTAACAGCATAAGATCAGTAAAACCTGGTTTTGTTTAAAACAGAGGTCTTGTTCATGTTTTCTAGGCAATGCATGTATGAAAAGTGCATTTTGTGTTATCCTAGCTCTATTTCAAACATGTCTAAAACATTTTATTTCCAGGATGATCTTAAAGCTACTTTAACAGCAAAGAACCGAGAAGCCAAGCAATTATCTCAACTGGAAAAGACACGTCAGCGGAATCCATCAGATCGACACATTATTGTATCCTATATTTCTAGTGGTTATAAGAAATACTTTTAAAATGTCTCAGTAATTAAACTATTGTGTTTAGAAAGTAATAAGAGAAGACTGCTCTTTAGAAGGATTGTTTCCTGTGTTGATGCTGAATATTTCTTAAACTTTAGGATGAATTCCAGTTTATAATAGCTGCTTTGTTACTCACTGTCTTTTTGACTGAAAGGAAATGATGAAGTATTTGATACGCAAGAGAGGGAGATTGCATGTAGGAATTTGGAGGTTTTTGAAAATAAGTGTGATCAGTCAACTCCTTTTTTACTTCCATGATTTGTTTTATTGTTTTTCTCCCTGACATTTTGGTGGTTGTGCTTCCTTGTACCTCGATGGGGTAGGAGTTTTCGTCCAGCTGTGAGGTGAAGTGTGAAAGGAAGAGTCATTATTCTGTTAGTAGAGTATTTAACCAGACTCTTCTTCCTTTCAGAAGACCAGTGACCTTCCCCAGTATACTGTTCCATATCACAGAGAGAAAAATTAAACCTCCACATAATTTCTATTAAAATCTCATTGAAGTTTCAAATTCAGAAGCAATCAGAATATAGGAAATGCCGAAACAAAGGGGATCAAGGCAATCCTATTTCAGTCCCTTTATGCTTGTTTATTATGATATAGCATTTAAGTTCATGATGATGTGCTGGTTTTTTTTTTTTCCCCTTACACTCCAGCACTGAACTTGGGGTGAAGCAGCCCTATTCTTTGTGTGGATTACATCAACTTCATTTCAGATATTAGGATCTTTCTAGAGATTGGTGCATGGGACTGCAGAAAGCAAAAATTATTCTGACAGTCAAATGCCACCTAGGAGAATTACCTTTTACTTTTGTCTCTGCCAAAGAATTCCCACGTAAAACTAATCAAATCAGTTAAAAACAAGTTATGACTAATTAGAGTTCCTCATGTCATGAAGATACTCAGGTGTCAGCCCGTAGGGTTAGAACTTGAGCTGTAATGCAGAGTTCTCTTGCATTAGAATTAAGGGAGTAAATGCGAACAGTAAGGTATTCTCCCCAAAGGTAGACTGGTCCCAGTTTTCTCCCTCTTGTGCTAATTCCCAGTTGATTTCATGGGTATATGGCTGGCATCTAGCTTGTTTCTTCTTGTCTCTTTGCTAAGCTATTCCCAAATATCCTTCTGTGGGTTTGCTTCTTGTAACACCTGTGTTTTCTGTACTTAAGACTTTGCTTGGAGAGTTATTATAATAAAGCTCAGTACAGTCTGGTTTTGCATATGGCCAAAGGCAACAAATGCTACATATTTGCATTTTAAAGTGATCAACACAAAATACATAAAAAGTATTGGGAGCAGGACTATGTTCATTTGCTTTTGAGGATGTATTCATGTCAGCTTTTAGGTCAGAGAAAGGCTTCACCAGGTTAGTTAGTGTAGCTGATGGGCTCCAGCAGTGGTTCTCTTATTCATGAGCAACAGTTATGTTTCAGCAGCTAACAGCTATGGTCACAGAAAGCAACAGACCTGTACTCACTCCCAGATTTCAAGTTCATCTTATAAAATGAGAGTGTAGTACAGCTTTAAAAGAAAACCTTACCAGCTTTTTTTTTTTCAATGTAAAAATGCCTCTTTTTTTCCTCTTTTTTTTTTTTTTTTAATTTTTTTATTTTAATAAATAAATAACCAAACCCTCAGCCCAAGACAAACAGCTGTCCTGAAATATTTTGGCCTGGATACTTGAATTCTAGTAAAACTCTAACAAACTCTATGTCTTAGAGCAGGAAGGTTCAGACAACATAATAGCACCCTTCAAGTATACAGAAGTTTTGAAATATCTGAAGTAAATACTCCACAATATATTAAAAGAAGTGAAAACATTTATGAACATTGATTGTTATTTTGCCATTTTTTCCTTGACTACTATTTCCAGTCACAGGTGAGTGTTCCAGAAGAGAAAATACCAAACTGCTGTTTTGCAAACTATGCAGGTCCTGCAAGTTTAGACGTTTCACTCTACAACAAACAACATTCCTTTCCCAAAGCATCTGCGCACAAGATCTGGCCAGTCTATTTAAGATGGATTGAGAAGATACATTTGATTATCGTAGAAATAACATGCTGTATTCATATGTGTAATGGCTGCTTATGTATAACAGCAGCGTTCATTTACAGAAAGTGACTGATTGTGATAATTGAGAATGCACAAAATGTCTTTTCTTACTCTGTTTCCTCTGTTTTGGGCAAAGTCAAGACAGGGAGGTGAACACGTGATCTTATGTACTACTAAAGATCATGAGCCATTTTGTTTGCTCAGTAATGGCAGAATTATGTCTATGACTTCAAACCATTTTTGTAAGGAGATAGTTTGAAACTGATAATCCTGTAACATAAGGTTACCAGATTTCAATCAAAGAAAAAGAAGTAACAGAGCATACCTTATGCCTTAGGGTTCCATATACATATAACACTAAAAAAACTAGGTCATGGCAACTGGGCCTGTGGTGTTTATTTCCATTTCTGGGGGGAAAAAAAAAAAGTTCCTCTTATGTTGCAGTGTTGGAGAAATGGAAGAATCATACGTCTTGATCGTAGGATAAAATTACTTGTTCCATATACCATTTCCAAATCCCAGGACAAAATAGATTCCTGATGATACTCACTGACAAAGCTTCTAAGTAAATACTGGTCAAACATCATAGACTAGCCAAGACAGTAATGTATGGAAAATAAGTTTAGACACAAATTTTGCAGGCTTCAAGTGCAAGCTCTTACATCTTTACGTCATTATTTTGTAACGGTACACAGTTCTCAGACTTTACTTAACCAGAATATCTCCCATATCTTTATTTAAATGGTAGTGTGCATTTTTATACAATTCATAGCTCTATCTAATTAAAATACATATCTAAAATGCTTTTTGTAGTAAAAAAATAAGACAAACTCTTCATTTATGCAGTAAGTTGGTTGGTGTGTCCTCTTCCCTGTGCCCTGCTCAATGTGTTTTTTATAAAGTATTTTAATAATATAAAAATACCAAAAATATTAAATACCTGAAATGCTTTTGGATCTAAAAATGATATTAACTCTAGCCTGCTGATGAAGCTGCTGCTCTGTTGTCTATTTAAATAATTTATAAAAACTTACTTAGATGAGGTTCAGCACATGACACTGGAAGAGATTTATTCTAGACCCAACTCGTTGATTTGCACTTGAAAATAAAGGGTTATCCTTTCCACTCATCCACCACTCTGGCCTGTGCACTCCTGCCCCTTCCTTTACACCAGCTTAAAAAACCACAACTTTTATGAGTTCTAAACCCTTGTGCTGTGTTAATTCCCAGAACCCAGTCACTGTGTCATCAGCGGAGCGTCAGGGCCGGCTCAGTGGAATGAGCAGATGGTTATTACAGAAAATGGATTAGGGCAGCAGGACTTTCCTGACTGGCTGCAGGTAGTAATTTTTCATGTTTCAGATCAAAGTCATAGTGGTGTAGAAGGCATCTTTATTTGTTTATTAAGCTACAAACAAATTTACAAATACAGTAATTCAGATGTGCAGTATTTTGAAAACCCAGACTGAAATGTTTTCAGGGCAATTAGAGCAAATACCTTTGTATCAGACACAGGACTAATTTCACCTCTGTGTTACTTTACCAGGCTGAAAGTGAATTGCAGAGAGCTTCACTGGATGCAACTCGAACAACTCGGCAATTGGAGGAAACCATTGATAATTTTGAGAAACAGAAAATAAAGGACATAAAAGTATGTGTGCTCGTACTTAAGTATATGACATCACATTTCATCTTGCATAATAAAATTACTATAGTTACTCTTTGGCAAGATTAGCAACATTTAGTATTAACTTAGGCCTACATAAATATACATCTTGTGGTACTAACGAGTATGTAATAATCCAAATATCATTAACTTTGTAGTTAAAAAATCAGTTCATTATTCTTACAGTTTTATTTAATTCAGAATTATCCTGTATCTGATTAATGTCTGCACTTTGCAATAGTTGCTGTATTCTGCTTCACTGGTAGCTGCATGTGTCAGTGGAACAATATATGTGGATTAATATCAGCAAAATTAACAAAAATAGTGATAAGAATATATTTATCCATGCTGAAATTTGTGTTGGTTACTGCAGTTAAAAGTTCTGATGCAGAAAATATGAAATGTTCAGTGACTGCAAGTAATCAAAGCTTTAATTTCTCCCTTAATGTCAAACATTAAGTGGCTTAACTCCCAAAGACTATAGTGAAAAACACTTGCATTATGTGATGTCAAATTTAATTATAAAATTGCTGAAGTGAGATACCTTTTTATTGCAAGAAAAACTCACACTACATAGGAAAGAATGAAAGATAGATAGTTGAAAAACCCAACCAAACCAACCAGCACTTGATGTTAGAGTAGTATGGAAGAGTTGTGTGAGTTCTGAAGATGTCATCATTAAGTGTCTTTTAATATACAAATAGTATTACACAAACTATATAATTATCTGTAAATTATGTGTAGAATTTACAGATAATTTATCCCCAGTTAAAAAATGTTGCCTTTAATAAAGCAAAAATCTACTGACTACATCTCGCAAATACCTATCAGGGAATGTCAAGTGAGTTTTCGGCATGACATTTTCTTTATTCCTAATGAGCCTCCTCTTCGCTTTTCAAGCATTTACATAGAATTTAGTATGAAATGACAACTGCATAAGTGACAGCCCAGCCAGCATTTATGTTTGATTTCTAAAATTCAGGTCTGACTACTTAAAAGTACTAGGTATTGTGCAGTTAATTGTATCATATAAATACCATGTACAGAATTTAGTAATTTCTTGTATTTCAAGTGGAAATGTACTTTATTGTATTAAGAAAGCTTTTGTTTTCATTTGCTTTTAGAACATATTTTCTGAATTTATAACTATTGAAATGTTATTCCATGGGAAAGCTTTAGAGATATATACTGCTGCCTACCAAAATATCCAGAATATTGATGAAAATGAAGATTTAGAGGTAAGAGTGATTAAGATTTGCTTTTCAATTTACTTACTCCAGAAAAAGAGTTTTCACACTGTGCGGCTATACATATGCAGGCAGAAAATGCAACTTATATTTCAGGTTCCCAAAACAAACATCTTGTGTACCAAACCCTTTTTTGCACTTTTGCAGCAAGAGCATGCAGGTTTATAAACTCAGAGATTTTAAAAACTGAGAAGAATTGCAGTGGCAATCTCATCTTTCCCACTAAATACAGATAAGAGACTTTTCCTAAATTAACTGTCATTTATACTTCCTATAGAAAACCTCTGCAGTGAATCTTGTGCAAAGATGCACAGTAAGAGAGAATGTTACACTGCTCTGATAAGATGTTCTAAAGATTAATTACTTCATTAAAAATCTCTCTATTCGTTCTGAGTTTTGTTTGCTTGTTTTCATATTTCAGTTGTTTTTTTAAGACTGATCTAGAATTAAGAGACATTTGTTATCAAATTGCTTTTTTTTTGCCTTGTGGCACTTACAGCTTCAAGTCACCCTTTCTGTTCTCTTTAAGTTACATTCTCTCTTTCCCAGGACATGTTTTTCAGTCCTTTATTCATTCTTGCAGTTCTTCTGGATGTCTGGCCTATAAACTTACTGCCATGGAAATGTATGTTTTGTATATATGTTCAGCTTGTCAAGAAAGTTGGATGATTTTCAGTCTTTTTTTGCAAATCTTATCAGTCCTAATTTTATTTTTTCCATGGCAAAGTTCAGGACCAAGGATGGCATATTCAGTCAGCACAAGACACATAAAACCATGATTCTTCAGTGACAGTCACATTTCAGACTACTTGATATTTTTACTTCATCTAAATGATGCCATAGCAATTTTGTACGATTCTAGCTTCTTAATTATGATGTCGTATGGCAACCAACTAAAAAAATACCCTTTAAGCAAATATTTTACCTTTCACGACCAAATTTCTGATTTAATTTTAAATTTCCTGATAATTGGACAATATTTACTTTCCATAAATATATTGACTGACCATAATTCTACCATCTTCCTTGACTTTATTAATAAAGTCTTGCACAAATAGCTTGATTATTTTTAGTATCAGGCTGTTCGTCTTATAATTTACTCTTTTTGGCTATTGGAAATAACTTTTAAATATAATAGATATTATAGTCTCCACTGTATTCTAAGCGTTTTCCCAGTTTTTTATTGAGCTTCACATCGCCAGAATGTTTCAGATGACATTTCTCTGATGCAGCTGTGACTGGCAGCAAGGATTTGCTTGTGAAGGGGCTAAGAGTTTATCTTGCCAAGAAAGAGAGAGCCTGAAGGGAGTTGGCTGTGGTTCATATCTCTAGGCTAGCCTGAAACGCAGCTACATATGTTGGTGGGAAACCATTGCAATTTTCCACTTGCAAATCCCTTCGGATCTCTGAAGAACGTTTACTTTGACCACATAAGTGTGTTGATATGTTTCAGGTTGAGCAAGGATGTTGTTTCAACTAAAAGTGGTCAACGGCACCCAAGTCACAATTTTCTTCATTTGAACAGGTTTTTCGGAGCTCACTTTATCCGCCAGACTATCAATCTCGCTTAGACATAGTTCGTGCAAATTCGAAGTCGCCCCTGCAAAGAACTGGCTCCTTAAAGTCTTCATTGAGGACAATACAGGTAAGAAAAATTAAATGCTAGGTCACTGTATGACAAGAATGTCTTAAGTAGAACCTTTGCTAATGTACATAAATCCACTATCTTTACTCAGTTCAGGACAGTTAGGTTGAGACTTTCAAGAGCATAAAGATCATATTAAGCTTTTAATAATGCAGCTTCTAAATATAATTTTCATTTGAGGATGTCATGGTTTAACCCCAGCTGGCAACTAAGTACCACGCAGCCACTCACTTGTGCAGCCCTGGTGGGATTGGGGGCAGAATCTGAAGGGTAAAAGTGAGAAAATTTGTGGGCTGAGATGAAGACAGTTCAGTTAAAGCAAAAGCCCCACACACAAGCAAAGCAAAACAAGGGATTCATTCACCACTTCCCATGGTCAGCCAGGTGTTCAGGAAGGCCAGGCTCCATCACCCATAACAGTTACCTGGGATGGCAAATGTCATTACTCCAAACATCGCCTCCTTCCTCCTCCTTCCCCCAGCTTTATAAACTGAGCACGATGTCATATGGTGTGGAATATCCCTGTGATCAGCTGAGGTCAGCTGTCCCAGCTGCGCCCCCTCCCATCTCCTTGTGCACCGCTAGCCCACTCACTGGTGGGGTGGTGTGAGGAGTAGAAAAGGTCTTGATGCTGTGCAAGCCCTGCTCAGCAGTAACTGAAACATCCCTGTGTTATCAACACTGTTTCCAGCACAAATCCAAAACATGGCCCCATACCAGCTACTGTGGAGAAAATTAACTGTATTGTAGCCAAAACCAGCACAGGGGAAACAACAAAATCAGCAGGCAAGGAAAAGGATGATAATAAGTGAAACAGATGGAGAAAGTGCTACTACCTTGTGGAAAAATGTTTGACATGTTTGCAGCAATAAACTTGCAGACATTGCAAATGGCTAAATTTTTTTTTTTTTTAATTGAAGCCCTAATCCTGTAAGATGACTCTTACCAGTGTTTCAGTTAAAGACAAAGATGGCCTGATTTAAATGTATTCATCTCACTTTTCTTCTTTGGATAGAATCATGCAGATATTGTCTAATACTAGAAAAGTTTTCTTGACTTCATACATACCACTACCCCTTCTCTGCTTTCAACACAGAAAGGATCAGTTATTACAGTTGAGTTATTCTGTTGCTGAAAGTTTAAGTTGTGCCATCAGAAAAAATAAAAGAACCCAGTGATTCAGTGCATGAAGACCACCCTTAACTTTGAATAAGTTGCCTGTCCCCTCCATCAAACAAGGAATTTTCAGTTCAAGCTACTTCAGAAAATGCTTACCCACTCCATTTCATTTGAAGACCAGAGGAAACTGTCAAAAATCTGTTGCCATCTTCCCTGAGAACTTCCTACAGTGCTGTAAAACTGTATCGAGGGTATAGAAGCACCTGTAATTACTTTGAAGTACCACAGATAGCTATGTTTTGGACTCTCTGAGAAAAACAAACAAAATAACCCCAGCCCTGAAAGGATGTGCACTGTGATTTCTCTCAGAGATGGAGTGGAACTCAATTTTTACTAACTTGCAAGTTTACGTTATTCTTCTCCTAGACTTCTATTTTAGCTATAACTTCAGATGTTCATGTTCTCGTAACCTCTCACTGGAATACTTGAAAAGAACAGGAAGTTATCTAGACCTAGAGGGAACTGCAGTATATTTCAATATAATGTCTTACTGGGCTATGCAGTGTACCTGCAGAGGAGGATCACATGGCAGAAAAAAGGGGTGAAACACCTTACAAATGCAGTCACTGCACGGCACTAAAGAAGAGGCAGGCACCCTGTTCTGCACACGCCCCACATTGCCTTTCCTGATTCTGCATGCAGCATGATGCATCAGGATCAGTACCCTGTATTGCACCAAGGGCTCTAATCTCTGGAACCCACCAAACATCTCATTAGCAAAAAATGCTGCATTCAGAAAAATCTCCAGGTGACTTGTTTTACCTTTCTGTGGATCTTTCACTCTGAAAGTTTTCACAAGTTTGGTTTATCCTACATAATAATTTACTGACCATAATGCAGTACTCTGGAATTTTCAGTTTAACACAGTATAAATAATATGGGAAGCAGTTCACAGAATCAGACTAAAACTAGAGGGGCGGGGGGGAGGCAAACACTAACCTGTAGGTGGGGGGGCGGGGTGGAAAGTCACTGCATACCAGATGAGATAAACTGTGCTAGCAACACCAGACTTGTCTTTCAGAGGATTTAGCACATACCATCCTTCAATTTATTTCTGGTTCTGTGGAGTACCTTTTTGTATTATTTTCATATTAAAAATCTGAAGTAATTCCTGAGCTTGATTCATTTTTCACAAAGAGCTACTTCCTTTTAAAGTTCGGGTGCCTTAACATTTATGTCATATCACTTTGTCAAGCAACATGATAATCTAAGTGTGTCCTGCCACTCCTGGAGTGAGTATTCTGGAAGAAGTACAATATGCTAAATTATCAAAAGCAGGAATTTGCAAAGACCACTGATATTTTTGTATCCATCTTAATGCTTCTGTCCCTCAAGTCTTTTCCCCCTCAATTTTCTTTTTTTTTCAGCTCGCACTCAGACTAGCTGAAGCAATTGAGATTCTACTTTCTCCATCCTACCTGCCAGACTTCATTTAGCAGACAGTACTATAAAACCACGAGGAAAGGAGCAATGGGCAATCTTGTTAGAAAGAATTCATGTCCCAAGCTGCACTGACAGTACAACAACTTGCATTTTTTTTTAATTTCTGTGCAATTAATATGATCCAGAGAAAAAACTTCTGTGCACTAGGAAAGCAGTTTTTCGTAGATGGCTCTCCACTGTGAGAAAACCTCTTCAGGGATACAGGGCTTTTTTTAAACATTACTGCAGACACTTAGTTTTATTCAAAGTTCTGGAAAGGTTATTTAAGTTTTCACATCAATCCTTTGTAAATTGCTTCATTTTGCACTTGGCAGTTTATCTTCAGCGTTTCATTTTACAGATTCAGGTCGGTATGCTATATTTTAGACAGAACTATAGTATAACTTAACTACACAAGTTTTATCCACATGCATTTAATATAGCCAACTGTTTTGCACCTGCTCCTTAAGACAGCAAAGTATCTTCTTAACCATGGTTGAAAATGTCTGCACCCAGGTGTTCCAACACTGCCTGCTGTGTAAGATATGGGGAGAGAATGACCACATGCTTTCTGTGGTAGCACATGCAGTGAACTATGCAGTTTAACAGCTTAAGCAAGGACCATCATCACCCATGTGCAAACTTAAAATAATTCATTTTCACATAGTCGTTTATGATGAGCAACAAATTATCAGATTCCATTAATTTTTTATCCAATTATTTTTTGAGCATTAAATAATGTAGAAAAAAAAAAAAAAAGTACTGGTATGTTCTAGCTTTATGGCAAAACAACATGGGTTTAAACTGCCTAATTTCCTTTCTCCCTGTCCTCACTCTGATCCAGTTTGGTTCTTAGGTGCTTACCACCACCTCATTGCCACAAGTGATAACATTTAATTTACTATGTAGTTAATTACCGCATGGTCAGAGGTATTTCAGTAGTAAGCAGAAAAAAAGCCTTAAAGCCAAAATAGCACCTCTTATTTCAGGAAAGGGGAAGTTTTCATTTATAAATAAGATTGAAGTTCTACATAAGAATTTCAGATGCTCGTGTCTAGAAAAAAGAACTTGGAAAATTAGTCTATCATCTGTTGAAATGAAGCTACCTTAACAGACTCAATCTGCAGCACTCCTTAATCCCCAATTACAAATCAGTGTCATTGTCATTTTCTTCTTTCACAGAATGAAAAATTGCTTTTCAGGCATTTAGACTCAAGTTAACCCAGCTTCATCCAATTATTAACTCAATTTTCTGTTATGTTCAGATATTTGTAAGCAAGCGTTTGCTTCAAGCTAAATTATGTACTTTGTGAGCATCAACAAAACTAAGGATTTTTCTGCTTTCATTACTTCAATGATTGCAGTTTGCTTTATGCACACACAAAAAACTTTTGTTGCATACATAGTTCTATGAATTCTGAAATCTCAGAAGTCAATTTAATAACCAGCATTTAAGGACTTTTAAAATAGGGGGTTATTTAAAAAAAAAAAAAAAAAAAAAAGAGAGAGAGAGGGCAAGTTTTGTCTTCAATACTGAGTTTTATTATATTACTGCATGTGAGAAAACTCAGAAAATATAACCAAAATTAGAGCTACAGATGCCCTTGGAGAACTGCTGAACCTAATATCATTTTTCAAAAGCATTCCAGATGACTTGGATAACTATCTTTGAGTTTAATGTTCCTTTTCTTATGTGGGAAAAAAAATACATGTATTCTACTTAAAATTGTAAATGTTGCATCTTCTGTGAAGAATTTTTCTTCAATAGCAATTAAATTGAGCACTCATTAGAAAAAAGCATAGATGGCAGAATCTGTCAGATGAGATGAAAGCTTGGCATCTGGCACTTGTTTTTAACATTTAATGAACAAAAGAGGCATTCAGTATCATTCTGAAGGGCAAGTGCTGATAAGGAAGGAAAGAACTTCATATATGAATTCTGTTAAAGTTCTCAGAACTACATGGATTTTTTTTTAGTTTTTAAAAATCATTACTGTACTTGTATTCCATGCCATATATCATTCTGTTGGCACATTAATAGAAGTTGAGGGGTTAAGGAATAAAGAACTTCCTCCCTACCCCTAAACAAAATGCCTACAAGTGCTTAAACTGGAAATGCCAAGTGGAATTGTTTTTCTTTCGGGAGAACAAACACTTGATTTGCTTTCATTGGATTTTTGTTTTATCAGATTTCCAGCAGTATGCTAAGAAAAGATGAAGAAGAAGAGGAGGAAGAAGAAGAGGAGGAAGAGGAGGAGGAGGAGGAATTAGATGCTGCTAAGGAAGTGAGATAACAAAACTGTTTTAATAGGCTTTTTTTGTTGTTTGTTTGGGGAAAAAAAAATCTTTACAGAAAAGCTTTCGCCTGTTAATCAAAAACTTCACTGAAGCTGTATTTTTAAAACTCCAAGAGCAGCGAGAATTGGGACTAATACGGTAGTGCCAGAAATAAAACAACCAGTTCCAAAGAATGGAACAGAATCTGCTGAAAATGGACAATTTCAGTAGCTAGAAAATGAAATACTTAAATAGAATCCTGTATTATATTTGCATAGATGTTATATTGCAGTCATGTTTGCTTAAACTTACATGATGAAGTGTCCAAAAACTATACTGACAAGCGGTTATGAACATAAGGGTTTGCTTGTTAGTTTGCCAATACATTACCTTATTCTCTAGCTACACACCTCTTGGATTTAGTAAGTCCTCTAGCTATACATATCATAATTGGTTTTATACATCCGAAAGTAACTGTAGTACTCAAGAAACTGATTACAGCAACAATCCTGTTACATTTCATTACCCACCTTGGATGACAGAAGGCAGGGTGAAGTGTTTTCTCATTCTTGCTTTCCTCTGGCTTGACTGCGATGACTTTTGATTTCTTTACCCACACAGAATGAACATGAACAAATACGGACCTAGTCCAGTATCTACTCTTAATGCTGCTTTGCTTTTAAATAAAAGTGCCTTCATAATAAAAGTAGTTGATATTTTATACAGCTCACATTTATTATATTAGTTGACATACTATATATAGTTTGAATTTCATGTGTTTAACTGGTTGATTCAGTTACCAATTCCATCAGACATACAAGAAATTACACATTTTGGTGTAACTTCTTATTCTGTTTGGAGATGGTAGTTATGCACATTCATTTCTGTGTGGCATACAATTGTCTGCTAGAAAGCTGCTTCCATAGTTTATCTCCAGCTTTAGTATCTCCTAAATGTAGAAAGAACACATGTATAAATCTAGAATTTAAACTTGTAACTGGGAAAACAATCAAGTTATAACCAAATATTCTTTCAGTTAAGGAAATAAACTACAGAGTGCATTTTTAATACTGATGCTGCCTTTATCCACTGAAGCAAAATATTCCAATGCATACCTGTTTTGGCAGGTGAAAAAACAGGTTCTGCCAAAAAATTAATGTGAGGAAAATATAAGTGAAACTGTAAAAATATAGGGTTCTGTTTTACAAACCAGAATTACATACTATTGATACTGAACTACTGTTGACAAGGAGTAGAATGCTAATGATCAAAATTTTAAAAATATCTAGGTAACTAATTCCCCTCTACTTCAGTGAGTAGAGCACTTCAATAAATATTTGTATCACAACATCAGAATTACAATGATCACCACTTTACCATTTCATATTCAGTGAAGTCATGTAATCCAAAACAGATGGTGAACTTCATGACTACACCAGGTTTTCATATAATACAGATATATGCAAATAGCAATTATTTCTGTACTATGCCTTGAAAAAGGAATTCTGAATAAAAAAGGAAGCAGTGCTTAGCTTAGTTCCCACTAAAAGATTAGTAGCTAGGATACAGAAAGAGAATTTTTTTTTATCCTCAGCAACTTCAAATTCCTTCTCCTCTTCTGCCTTCACAAAAAAAGTCAACTTTAGGAATTACAAAAAATAGAAAAATACCGTGTTGGGCAACTTTGTCCTGTATATATGATGTCATAAGTTTACATGTTGGACAAAAATTGTGTGACCTCAAAACTATAGATGAAAAAGTCACCAATTTAATGTATTTTAAAACCAGAAGAACTCAGGATGTAGCTGCAGAATTAAATATTACCTATGACACTTTTGCAAAGATTTTTGTCATGGCGTCAAGTGCTGACAGTACTCCATTTGTTCATATATATTTTGACCACTGCCATGTAGATGATGCAGGCTTGTATCCATTCCTGCTAAGGGTATTTTGCCGCTCCACTGAGCATACTGGCCCATCCCTTTGGGACTAAGGATATTTTTTTTGTACTCACCAGACTGTCATATGGTATGGATTTCTTGAGTGCCTCAAGCTTTTTCTGTACATGATCACTATTGCTAGTTTTTGATGAGAGAGACTGTTCTCTTTTAAGTCATAACTTCTGGATTATGGTAGCAAAAGCAACTTCAGAGTAAGCGTAACTAAGGAAACTAGCTATATTCTTTATCAGCATCACAAACTGCAGCATGTCCTTTGTAATTCTTTTATTATGTGGATGGTACTTTAAAAGGAAGAGCAATAATTCAAGCCATGTAATCACAGACTGTCTCTGATGTGTCCTGAAAGTACAGTGCCTCCAAACCATTAAATACCTAATTCTGAAACCCTTATTATCAGGGAATGCTGTCACCACACCGTGCACCTATACTACCTACTCAGACAGAATCAGAATACCTATATATGCACATATACATCCCAATTGGGGAAAAAAAAAACATAAAAAAACCGCAAACAAACACATACTTTTTGCCTATCAATCAGACATTTCATAGAGTAGACTAGTCATAAACTCTAATCTGTATTTAAATTAAAGACAAACCAGCTATAAGGCAAACAAAAAACATTTTGAAATGCCTTAATTATGACCTCTGTCATTATAAGCTCTGTGACTTTTTATGCATTCAGTAGGGGAAAAAAAGAAGTTCACCATCTTCAAAATTAATGGTACTTTATCAGCAATTACTCAAACTTTCTTGATAATAGATAATGCTTTTCCTAAAAGATAGATAATCTCACACTTAACCACGAAAATCCCTACAAGATTCCCCTATCCTTCCAGCCTCCAAATCATTTTCTTGATTACAAGGATTCATGTGTGTGTAGCAGCACTACTTGAAAAGCATGGTAAAAGTTTACCAATTTATATAAGAAATTCAAACAAATCATCTAAAGTTGATTAACTTGCATTCACATTTACAAAACAGCTGATAATACAAAGGCCAAAATTAGTAAAGATGTTAGCTTACAAAAATAATCACAATGTTTTCAACATGATTAGGTCACACAAGTTTATTTTCAGGATTCTTTTAACAACTTCTTTTTCCCTGAAGTTTCTGTCTCCTCAATCTCTTTTGTAACAACTGTGAATTAAAAGCACTAATTTTTTGAGGATTTTTAAAATTTTAATTCCATTTAAATTCAGAGGGGGGTTCAGAACAGTATATTCTGAAACTAGTTCCTCCCAGACAGCAAAAAAAAAAAAAAAAAAAAAAAAAAAAAAAAAAAAAAAAAAAAGTAAGTGTTCAGAATTTGAAAATTTGGCCATGTTTTTTTTTTCCTCAGAGGAATTTACATATACAGACTTGGCATTCTCATTCAAAATGCCTTTTTCCTAGCACTTAGAGAACAAATAATATACAGAAGAAGTGAAGCTACACTGGCCACTTAAAGATTATAGAACAAAAAAAAATTGATTTAGTTTGCTTCTACTTAAAAGAGTTTACATGGAAGTTTAGTAAAGATGATGACTTGACCACAGGTGAGGGTGATCAGTCACTGGAACAGGCTGCCCAGAAAGGCTGTGGAGTCTCTCAAGATATTCCAAATCAAACAGACATGGCCATGAACAACTTGTAGTTGACGCTTTGAGAAGGGAGTTGAATTAGAAAGCTCCAGGTCCCTTCCAACCCCAGCTAATCTATGAATAGTGTTTTGGTACTGCCTGAGCAAAGGTTAAAATAAGTTTTCATCACCCAGTTGCAACTTTGTCATCTTAGTTCGAGGGAACTAAGAGGTTTATAAAATTCTTTAGTACTCCAAGTACTGTCTTATACATTTGCAGTGTCAACAGTGGTACAAAGTCCTTTTCCACACAACCAGTTTCCTACTAAGCCTGAATGTTGAAGATGCAGTTTTTCCTCAGAGGCCAGCCTTTATTACTTCTTAACATTTAAATATGCTAGTACCAAACCAATCATTCTCACTACTGACATAAACATTTCTTTTCTTAAAAAAGAAAATAACATAGTTGGTTGTCAGCTTAGTTGCAAGTGACAGATGTTAGTTAAAACTAATTAGAGATTGACCTGGAATGCCTCCAGACATCATTATCAAGTTAATATTCATATTACAAGCATGTGGAGACAAAACAAAGACCACTGTGAATACCCAGGCTGAAGATAGAATTCTTGATTTAATTCCAAGGTTTGTTTTCTGCCTCAAGGTACTACAGTGAGGCAAACAAGAAAATCTATCTGACTGATTAATACAGATTTTGCAGTCTTTGTAACTATACCTATTCATTGCTGTGTTTAATAAGTTCACTCTTACCATAGGAAGCAGCCAGCATCATTCTTGCCAAGACCCATGTATGCTGAGCATAACAGTTGAGATCATTAACTGTACAGGTTTAAAATATAAAGACACATTTAATGGCAATTTATTTTTTATTAAAAAAAAAAAAAAAGTTGCAAAGCCAGCTAATGTGAACAGGAAGCTCTTTTTTCTTCTTTTAATAGGAATGCCTGCAACCACATAAAATCAAAACCGGAACAGTTTACACCAAACAGTCATTTTTAATTTTATTAAGCTAACCTCAGCAAGAAGCATAATCTACTAATGCAGTAGCACTGAAGTTCTTCTATTTAAACCGTTTGTGTGGTCAATCAACCAGCGCTTACATTTTTATTTGATGCAAAGTCATGAGACATGGAATAAAAGCAAACTAAAAAAAAACCCAAAGCATTACAACTCCATGCCTTTATGCCTCCATGTAAGACATTCAATGTCCTCTAGAATTTCTGGGCTCTTCTCTGCCACAAGAAGTAGGCACAATGCAGTCTTATATCTCAACCATACAGATATTTCGACCAAAAGCTAAAAAACCGAACTAGATATTATTTACAACCGTTGATGGAAGCAGTTTCTTCTGCATCTTCCAGTAACTAAAAAAGTGAAAATAACTGTCAATACTGTCAAATCTAGAACGTCTTATTCTATAACATCTTTTCCTCCTTTACAGCAAGCTCAACTTAACTTTCCGTGGACCAATTGGCCTATCATTCAGTTCATTAATAGCCGCCATAGCTTCCTCATAGTTTGTCATAGCAATGATGGCATCACCAGAAGGTAATCCTTGTTTGTTGTACTGTACACAAACTGACTCTGGTATGACTCTGTAGCCATAGAAAAAATCCAGAATCTCATTAGGAGTAGCTTTAAAAGGTAAATTTTTCAATCTAATAGGAACACCATGTTCAGAACCACCACTGAAATTTGGATCCGGCATAAATCTTCCTTCAGGAAAACTTCCCATTTTATTATTCCCAAACTCCATTCTGCCAAAAGGTTCACCATCACCACCCAAATCCACGAGGGGTGGTGGACCTCTAAAATCCTCAGGAGGGCACATGAAGTCCTCAGGGGGGTGTCTAAATTCAGGATGCCTAAAGTTCCCAGGGGGACCAAATGAATGCATGCGTGGCCCTTGTGGTGGCCCGGGTGGTGAACCAACTGGACGGGAAAGCTCATCTCTGTCATAAGGATGTGAATGACTCCGCATGTCATTTGGTGCAGAGAATGGTACAGTTACACCAAACTTCTCCATCTGATCTTCAGATATAAGTCTTATTAATATCTCCATTCCCAAGAATCTTCGACGATTTAAATTTTCTGCTTTCATGGCTTGTTCTTCAGATTTAAATTTCACTAATGCTTCTCCCAGCCCAACTCCTTTGTCATCACAGAGCAAGTAAATATCATCTTCGTCAATATCAAATCTCACAAAGAACTTTTGCACTTCAATTTTTGACACATCAAACGGAAAATTCCTTACATAAACACATGTCTTAGGGCCAGAATGACCTTCCCGGTAACCTTTTTCTGGTATGGCCTGTCCAGGATGATCTCTGTCCTGTGATCTTCTCCTCTCACAAGAATCAATTATTTTCAACATTGACTTTTTTGAAATTGGAAAAATGTAAACAGGACGATTGAGCAGAACCTTTCTATGACATTCCAAAGCAGCCTGGTAATCTCTCTCACTCCTTAACAGGACAAAAGCATCTCTAGTCCTCCTCTGATGCTTATCTGTTAGAAGCTTGATTTGTTTGCTACATATGTCCAGATCAGGAAAAAAATCTCTCAAATCTCTCTTCTCCACATTAGTAGACAGATTTCTTAAGTGTATGTAATACTCCTGGGTGGGAGGTGAACGAGAACGTGTTCTTTGTCTCCTTGGTGATCTTGAATGAGAATGTTTCCTTGAATGCATATAGCCTGAACTTCTTGGAGAACGGTCTTCACACAAAAAGTGATCCATCTCATTTGGCATGTCCACTGTCCCACCATATTCAATCCATCGTTCCTCTGTAGATGGGCTTATTTCTATAAACCTCTGACCCATGTATTGTCTATGACGCTGAAGTCCTTCTAAGGCATCACCAGGCGTAGCAAATTTTACCAAGCAATCACCATTGCTTAAACCATTGCGATGCTTTATCAGAATCACTCCATCCACGTGTATCCCAGAAAAGAAAGCACGTACTTCATCTTCTGTTGCAGAGTAAGGTATACCACGTAGATATAGATAAAGATCATCTGGGTTAAATGGATGAGAACCCTTTCTTGACTGATAGCTTGATTTAGGCATACCCATATCACCATGTCTTGTGCCATTGGTATGGAATCCAGCCTCTGGATGATTTGGTGGACCATAATCAGGTTTACTCATTCCTTTTGGAAAAACCGGGACTACATGTGGAAAGTCTCCAACACCCGATGCACCAGAACCATTAGTACCTGTTCTTCTAGAGCCAGACATCATTTCTCGTCCCCCACGGCCAAACTGTCTCCGGCTCATTTCTATGGTATTCTGCATTTCTGCCTTGCTGCTGAGAAAGAGCTCTATGCGCGAGTCCTTGATAAACCCTCCTGAACAGCTCATGGCACGCCGTGCATCTTCATCTGTTGCAAATATAATAAAAGCCTCCCCAATCTCTCCTCCAATAATATGCACACCTCCATCAGGAATATTCAATCCCAAGAAGAAACGACGAATATCTGCAGGACCCGCAACAACAGGAAGCCCCTGTAAACGGATGACTACAGCCATGCTGAGCTCAACCCACAGCAAAAATCACCTGCAGACAAAAAGGTACACATGATAGCACGTGTTTAGTACTCAGCTGTTACAGTATCTTAACACTTTAGAAGCTAGAGCCTTTTTAATGAATGTCCTTGTCTCAATCATGAGAGAAGGTACCAAAAAACCCACAAGTTCACAAGAACAAGATTAAAACAAGATTCACTGAAAGTTGATTAGTCAGAACAGTTAGCTACTCCACCAGCACACGTGCACAAGTCTATCAATATTCCCTATCCTAAAGACAACAAAATCCACCTCAGTCACTTCTCACGATCCATGGTGCCTGAAGAACACCTAAAGTCTTTCATGGCATAGTTACTGTATGCCAGAGATCTCTGCCCAGTCCTCAGGAACAAAAAAAAATAATCCTGTTTACTTTTGAACAGGACACTTGTGAGTGTAACACCGAAAATACTAGACAATAAGAAGAGAAACGAAAAAGGATAACTACATCACTAGAAAATGAAGTAATTCACACACAGTGAGGACTTCACTGTTTTGACAAGCTGCTCTACCCAGTGATCAGTTCTGTTCAATAATGTATGTTTTCTCAGCGTTCAAAAATGTTGTCTTTTTCATGTAGTCAGAGTATTAACTGCAGCAGCCACATGCACTCAGGAGAGCAAATCCTAGTTCCCGGCCACAAGTCTGTGAGAAAAAAAAAAGGCTGTGCATGATCTTGTCACAATACTCAGTGAGAAGTGTTAAGCTTTTGGCAGCTTACCTGTTTCTGCTTTGGAGACCTGATAAATTCTGTAAAATCAACTTAACTGTGGAAAGAAAACGAAACATAATTAATGTCTGATATCTGTATTTTTCTTTACATACTGCACTACACTGCTGCAGTTCATCCATAGCAGTGGCTAATATTAAAGCCAAGCATGTAATGAACCCACAGTTTGGGATACTATGATGAACTCTTTCCATGTTCCATGATGCTATGCACTGCATTCTTGTGTTCCCATTTCAGAAGAACTTCAAAACATAAGCTGACTTCTCCAAACGCGGAAAACACAGTGAGATTACTTGGTCATCAGTTGTGCCACAGTGAACTGTTGAAATGAAACAGACTGAAAGTAAATCGACGGGAAAACTCTCAATTCAATTCTTTTGAGTCCTTGAAAGATGCGTAAGTCCATCTCAAGTTTACAGGATGTGTCCATTCTTCTGAAATCCACCCGCTTTCAAAGTTCACACCAAGAGTATGCTACTCACCAGTCCAGCACTGCACTTAGTGTACACAGTGAAGACACGCAAAAGAAAGAGCAAAACTATCTAATAAGGAGAAACTTCAGGGAGTGCTTCAATTTGCAATGCAAACTTTAATATTTTCCCTATATATTAGCTCCCTTTCAAACATAAGAAGAATCACTTGAATAAACTGACTTGAACATATCCTGATTTTCAACACTATCTAGCATCACACAATATATTACACAGAGCACTCTCAGAACAAACAAGCTTCTGTAGTGAATCACTACATCCCTTTAAAAAAAAAAAATAGAAGAGCCCAGTGCTCCAATGACAAGTGCTGGAGAATATCCCTTCTGCAAACCCCTTGTTCAGTAACATAAAGCACTGAATCCTGATGCCAAAATATCTATTGATCACAGTAACTATCACGCCACCTGAGCTTAGCAAAACAAGAGCAAAATCCAAATTCTGTAACTAACAGATTCTACATCACTTCCACACCAGCACTTTGTAGACACAACAAACCAAAACCAACAGCCTGTTTAATAACTGCACTGAAGATCATCAGCTCTCTGTATTTTTCTGGTGGGCTGACCTCAGCCAGCAATGACTCCTCATCCCCACCAGTGGGATGAGGAAGAACAAAGTCAAGAAACTTGTGGGTCAAGATGAAGACAGTTCCATCAGCGAAGGAAAAAGAAAAAAGTGGAACAAAAGAAATCACAGGCTGAATGATGCCCAGCCTGCCTCCGAACAACCACTTTGGAAGCCAATAAAAAATCCCTCCCAAAAAAAACAAAACAAACAAAAACCTTCTTCCTCTGCCTCAGGTTTTGTTGCTGAGCATGATATTACATGGCATGGAATATCCCTTTGGTCAGTTTGGGTCAACTGTCCCGGCTGTGTCCCCTCCAAGCTTCTTGCCTGCTCTGAGCTGCTATGAAGAACGTCAACTCCATCCCAGACAGACCCAGTACATTTTTTAACATATCTTCTCAATGGATGTGATGGCAATGCCAAAAGGCAAGGAGAATTCAAGGGCAGAATTTTCTTATAGGACCTTCACGTCTTGAAAAATTACATCCCTTGCCCTGCTACTTCATGATGTATTTAATCTGTAGTATTTCTGAATTCCACAACTCTGCATTCTTATCCCAATTTTCAAACAACATTCAGAACAGATCTCAGTATTTCTTCGATGACAAACAGCAAGTTCTCCACAATGAACCATGGATACAACACACGACCTTCAGTGGTGCAAACTAGACACGGTGATTCCAGATCATAATGTAATATTTAAGAAGTCCATAAACAGAAATGCAATTTCAAATAATTAACTTTTACTGACAATCAAGCACTGGTAGAAAGTGTAGACAAGCCATCCAACAATCTGAGTAACCAAAAAAAGTGCCTTTGGGATGGAAGTGCCACACAAAACTAAGGCCAAATCATTAAGCAAGCAAGGGCTTCAGAGAACAAGGATTTAGAAAACAGACTGACAACTTCATGTTACTAACTTAAAAGCACAGAAGCATGCGCACCATTTTAAGAAATTTTATATGTGAACTGAGTTAACTATAAAAGAGTACTATACCTATATTTCCACAGCCTCACCAAATTGCAAATACCGTTAAAACTTCACTAAAAAAATAAGCCAACTTACAAACACTGTAGAAAACAAAGCTTGCACAAAGACATCCTTAAGAGATTATTCTGCATGCAGTGAGTATGCAAACTAGAAATAACACCCACGGAGATACCCCAAGTATAATAGAACAATACAAGTGCATCAGAGTGCATCAGAGCACGATTCTTATTCTAATCCTCTTCAAAGCAGCCGCAGTAAGCTGTTACTACTGAGTTGTCTCATCGCTGAAGATGCGAGCGGGCTGTGTGCGCAGCCGGGCCGGCGGCACGGCCGGCCTGAGCGCTGCGAACTGGCTGGAGCACGCCCGTGAGGCGGCCCCGCCGGCGGCGCCGCTCGAGGCCCAGCCGCACCGCCCCTGCACCGCTCCGACCGCAGCCGGCACGGCCCGAGCCCGCAGGGCAGAGCGGGCCGCAGCCCAGCGCCGCGGGCGGCGAATCGGGGAACGCGGCATGAGGGGGACACCGCCCCGCGCCGCTGGCGCTCCGGGCCGCCGGAGGCCACTTGTGGTCCTGCCCCGCGGAGAAGCCCGGCCTTCCCACAGCACCGGGACAGGGCTGAGGGGCGGCACCGGGGAGAGAAGGGTGATGGGCAGCCAGGCGGCAAGGAAGGCCGCGGCCCGGCGAAGCGCCGCGCCGAGAAGCGGCTCACGGCGGGAACCCCGCGCCATTGGTTACACGCAGCGTCCCGGGCACCCGGGCGCTCTCCCTCGCGCCATCCACCCACCGGACACGCCACCTGGCCAGGCTCCGCGCCGAGCCCCGCTCCCTGCAGCTCCCGGCACAGCACCGCCAAAATGGCGCTCCTCGGCGCTCCCCACAGCGCTGCGCGGAGAGGGCGCAGTGCGCCTGCGCGACCCCCTCGCCTTCGCCCCTGCGGCCACGAGTCCTTCCGGCCCTCGGTCTCCGGGCGCGACCCTGCGCGCGCACACTACAAGCGCGCGGCGCCCCAGCCCGCCACCTGCAGGCGGGGCGGCAAGTGCCGCTGTCCTACCGCTCGCGCCTGCGCATGCGCAGTCTGAGGCCTGTGCCAACGCGCGCGCGGACGAGGTGGACGCTGGCAGAGCCGAAGGCGGCTGCGCTGCAGTTAGTGCGCATGCGCCCTCGTGCCGGCGGCCGTCCTTGTGGCACCCGGATTAAACCGAGGCTTATATAGGGGACAGTGTCGCCTAGCGTACTGTCACTTTGGCGTGTGAAACCTTTCCTTCAGTCTCTCGTTCCCATTAGCCCCGGTGCCTGCCCCGCTGAGGAGCTGAGGCAGAGAAGAGGGCCCAGTGCTGACAGGCCTGTGCCTGTGGGTGCCTCAGGAGGAGGAAGGGGGTGGTTTGCACCCGCGGCTTCTCAGCCAGTGGCTACAGACGCGATTTCTAACTCGCGGCTGGCTCGAGTCTGCTTTTAGCGGGGAAGAGGAGCAAGAAAGGTGTGAAGCTGCATACAGGGAAGACGAGAGGCACAGCTTGGGTTGTGTAGGAAGTTACGTTATACTGGTGTTTATCCCACTTGCTTTTCACAGAATCACAGAATGACAGGGATTGGAAGGGACCTCGAAAGATCATCCAGTCCAATCCCCCTGCTGGAGCAGGAACACCTGGATGAGGTTACACAGGAATGTGTCCAGGCAGGTTTTGAATGTCTCCAGAGTTGGAGACTCCACAACCCTCCTGGGCAGCCTGTTCCAGTGTTCTGTCACCCTCACCATGAAGAAGTTTCTTCTCAAATTTAAATGGAACCTTCTGTGTTCCAGTTTATACGCATTGCCCCTTGTCCTGTCATTAGTTGTCACCTAGAAGAGCCTGACTCCATCCTCATGACACTCACCCTTTACATATTTATAAACATTAATGAGGTCACCCCTCAGTCTCCTCCAAGATAAAGAGACCCAGCTCCCTCAGCCTTTCCTCATAAGGGAGATGCTCCACTCTCTTAATCATCTTCAGCTCTCCCCGCTGATCCCATTCAGCTCCATGTTCTAAACCACGCCAAACAAAACCCTCTGAACTTCGCTTCTCCGTTTTCAGCAACCCCACCCCCGCTGCCGTTTCCCGAGCCTTCTCCTGGCCTCTTTGTAGCCAAGACCCCAAATTCTCTCCCGGGCCTGCGTCCCCCGCCCTCTGCCCCGAATGCTTCGCCTCCTGGAACGGGCCCCTCGCGCTTGCCGTAGGAGAGGCGATTGACCAATGGGGACGTGCCGTAGGAGGCCGCAGGTCGCCATGGCGACGCCGGGGCGCTGGGCCGCCGCTGTCCTGCTCCTGGCGGTGGCTGCGGCGCCGCCGCCCGCCCGCGGCTTCTCCCTCCCGCTGCAGCAGCCCGGCGACTGCGGCGACGCCCGCTACTTCGACATCTCCCGCCTGGCCTGCAGTCCTTGCGGGGCCCACCAACGACAGAGCGCCGGCGGTGAGCGACACGGCCTTGCGGCTCGGGGGGAGGCGGGGCGGCCCGGGGTCGGCGGGGCTCGGGTAGCTCCGCGCTGAAATCTGCGCCCCCTACAGAGGGAGGTGCTAAATCTGAGCTCAGGTTTTGGCGGTCAAACAGCTTTTATCAGAGGCAAGCCTGAAAAGGCAGCGAAAAGGGCCGGGATCCCGCAAAGACATAATTTGCCACAGCACAACTTTAATCCCTGTGTCTGAGATACATCCCAGAGGAACGTCTGTAGACTTTTCTTTTTTTTAATCATTTGTCCTCAGGCATCTGCATGGTTATAGGTATTCACATCTTCATCAATAACATTTCATAGGGCCCTGAATTTATCTTCTCGAACTCTTCCATAATGTGAAACTCCTTGTCAAAACTTGAATGGCTGAGATATTGGGTGTCTGAGATCCTCAGGCCATGCACATGCTAATCCAAGTAGCACATGGAGCACTTGGAGCATACACAACACAGTGTGACAGTATTAAATGAAAAATACAGATGGTAATTCACTTTCTTTAGGAGTTAAGATGGCATGATAGTGTCCATCTTTTGTAAATACACAGTGCAAAAGAAGTGGGAGTTCCGTGTTGTGTGTACGGAAACAAATTGGAGACTAAGACCCAACAGCATCTCTCTTCAGAACTGGTACCTCAGATGCACTGATCTGGATGGCAATCTTCACAACTGCTGTGTAAAGGCTGGTCACCTCTTCCTCCACCGTCACTGATGAATGGGGTGGGTGCCCTGGTGGCAGAAGATACAGAGAAGGCAGAATTACTGAATGCCTTCTTTGTCTCTGTCTACTCTGCTGGAGGCTGTCCTGGGGAGCCCTGTACCCCTGAGACCCCGGATGAAGCCAGGTCAATGGAGAAGTTTGCTTTAGTTGATGAGGACTGGGTTAGGGAGCAATTAAATAGTCTGGACATCCATAAATCCATGGGTCCAGATGGGATGCATCCGTGCGTGCTGAGGGAGCTGGCTGAAGTCATTGCTGGACCGCTCTCCATCATCTTTGCCAAGTCTTGGGAAACGGGGGAGGTGCCCGAGGATTGGAGGAAAGCAAATGTCACTGCAGTCTTCAAAAAGGACAAGAAGGAGGACCCGGGTAATTATAGACCGGTCAGCCTCACCTCTGTTCCTGGGAAAGTGATGGAACAGCTTATCCTTGGTGCCATCTCAAGGCATATCAAGGATAAGAGGGTTATTAGGGGCAGTCAGCATGGCTTTACCAAGGGTAAGTCGTGCTTGGCCAACCTCATAGCCTTTTATGAGAATGTAACAAGGTGGATGGATGATGGCAGAGCGGTGGATGTGGTCTGACTTGACTTCAGCAAAGCCTTTGACACAGTCTCCCACAGCATCCTCACAGCTAAGTTGAGGAGGTGTGGTCTAGACAATAGAGTAGTGAGGTGGGTTGCAAACTGGCTTAAGGAGAGAAGCCAGAGAGTGGTAGTCAATGGTGCGGAGTCTAGTTGGAGGCCAGTATCTAGTGGAGTGCCTCAGGGGTCAGTACTGGGGCCAATATTATTCAATATATTCATTAACGATGTAGACGAGGGAATAGAGTGTACTACCAGCAAGTTTGCTGATGACACTAAGCTGGGAGGAGTGGCTGACACGCCAGAAGGCTGTGCTGCCATCCAGCGGGACCTGGACAGGCTGGAGAGTTGGGTGGGGAATAACCTAATGAAATTTAACAAGGGAAAGTGTAGAGTCCTGCATCTGGGCAGGAACAACCCCAGGTTCCAGTATAGGTTGGGAAATTACATATTAGAGAGCAGTGTAGGGGAAAGGGACCTGGGGGTCCTGGTGGACAACAGGATGACCATGAGCCAGCACTGTGCCCTTGTGGCCAGGAAGGCCAATGGCATCCTGGGGTGTATTAGAAGGGGGGTGGTTAGTAGGTCCAGAGAGGTCCTCCTTCCCCTCTACTCCGCCCTGGTGAGACCACATCTGGAATATTGTGTGCAGTTCTGGGCCCCTCAGTTCCAGAAGGACAGGGAACTGCTGGAGAGGGTCCAGCGTAGGGCAACGAAGATGATTAAGGGAGTGGAGCACCTCCCTTATGAAGAAAGGCTGAGGGAGCTGGGTCTCTTTAGTTTGGAGAAGAGGAGACTAAGGGGGGACCTTATTAATGTTTATAAATATATAAAGGATGAGTGCCATGAGGATGGAGCCAGGCTCTTCTCGGTGGCAATGATAGGACAAGGGGTAATGGGATCAAGCTGGAACACAAGAGGTGCCGCTTAAATTTGAGAAAAAACTTCTCAGTGAGGGTGACAGAGCACTGGAACAGGCTGCCCAGGGAGGTTGTGGAGTCTCCTTCTCTGGAGACATTCAAGACCCGCCTGGACATGTTCCTGTGCGACCTCACTTAGGCGTTCCTGCTCCAGCAGGGGGATTGGACTAGATGATCTTTTGAGGTCCCTTCCAATCCCAAACATACTGTGATACTGTGATCTTAAAAGAGTAATTCTGTAGTTTACTTGCAGAAAAAATGCACTGTAATAGTTTTCAGACCTCCTGATAATGTGGATGTCTAGATATATAACTCCCTTTTAGGCTTGAATCTTCCTCTACCTCAAGGGCTTCAGGGAGAGATAAGTTCCAGAGGGGGTTCAAGGATTTAATTTTTTGTGGCTGGAGCAGCGTAGGTAGCTGCTACTCAGTGTGCTGTTTGCATCTTGTCTGAGTTCTGAATTCCACTTGGGACTGCACAAGTCTACCCATGCACTCCATGACTAAATCATCACTGTGGATTCTGTTTTCAAGCAACGGGTCTAAAAATTTAGGTATCATCACAGTGAATGTCACAACTGGAATATCTTCATTGATCTAACCTGTTGGGCTTTTCCTTCTTTATATTAAGTATGAATGGCTATGGCTGATCATTTTGACTAATGTTTCTGTAAAACTGGTCTCATGAGGATGTACTTTGAGGTTATAAAGCTTTTCACAGAATTTTGCATGGGTTTTACATGCACAGTTCAACAAGCTTAAATAATAATAACTCCAGTTTATTAGTACATAAAATCAAGTTTGGTTTGTAGTATGTGTTTAAAAATACAGAGAGAGGTCCATGATAGTGAGACTGAAAATGTTTCTGAAAAATACAGTTGTTGAGCACTAGCAGATGTGCACTATGATGTGCCATGAAAGTAGTGTTTAATTTCATAGTAAAAGTTACGTATGTTCTGTTACTCACTGAAAACCATTCAATATAAAGCTTATTCCCATGCATGTTTTTTAAAAGCTTTGAGTTTAAAATAGCTTTACAAACTACAGTTGTATTTTGAAAAACCTCTGCACGTAAACATGTTTTGTTTTTAAGACTGCCTTCCTATTCAAAGGATAAAAACTGTACACAAACCTATGGTGTTTTAGAGAGGACGGGTTAGGAATGGCAGTGTGGCAAGATTTAGAGGGAGAGTTTATATCTGTTATTAGACCAACTGATATAGTTTAGTTTAAAAAAACTCACAAAACACAAGCTCTGGCTTCTTATTCCTCCCCCTCTGCCTTCCTCCTCCCTCCCCACTATATAAGTCAGCCCAGTAATATTTTCCTAAAGCATCTTTGTACAAACTGTAACATGATCATCATTTTAAAAGAAAGGTGATTTTCTTACACATCTCACTTGGGTGCTTTATTTGCCTATATAATAATCTATATCGATCTCTTGAGAACAATAGCAGTTGTTCTTAGTATTCTGTGGAAAAAAAAAAAATATACAAAAAAAACCCCATAGTTTTATCTAGATTAAAAGTGCATGTGGGATTTTTTTCAGGTAGTTCATGTGAATGTCAGCCAGGATACAGGATGGTTTCTAGTAATGGTGGGTCTTCCGTTATTTGTGAAAAATGCCCAGCAAATGTGGTAAGTATTGAACTTTTAATACTTTGTAATAATAATAATAACTATTATTATTATTATTATTATTATTATTATTATTATTATTATTATTATTATTATTATTATTATTATTATTATTATTATTATTATTATTATTTTAAATTTGCTCCTCAGTGCAAGTTCTTTTTTTGTTAATTTAAAATTATTTTGCATAATGGCCTTTGCCTGTAAATTTTTAAGACTGTGCTTATGGGTAGTAATATTTTTTCTCTTTGGAAGCATTATTACTATTATTTTGGAGGCATTTTTTTCATTATAAATTTGATCGCACAACCAAAGGAAGAATATTTTAAATGTTTCATTTCCTTCCACTGCTTTTCTTTTCTCCTTTGTGGTGTGTTATCCTTGCCCGGAGACCACTGTTTTACAGAATGCCAAAGATGCTTTTCAGCTCATAGGTTTCTCATTCAATTATTTATATAAATGCTATTGTTGTAATATTTAGGTTGTATCTTCATAGTTCCCGATACTTTATATTTTTACTTCAAAATGAGCTGCTGCTATTTTGTTACTTTAATTATATATATATTTTCAGTTTGGTCAGTTCTTTCTACCTTTCTTGGCAAACTAAGCTATGATTTTGGGTCATGTTCTCAGCACTGAGCCAGCAGCACCAGGCTTAACCAGCTCTTTCCCACTATAGTAAAAATATTTTTTCTCCAGCAAAAACAACTTTTCAGAGTGAGAGTCTTCCTGAATACTTCTTTCTCTCCAATAGCTGTAGAAGAACTCTCACGAGACCAGCTTAGTTGCATAAGTTAGGTGTTCAATGGCTAATGGGTAATGTAAATAATTTCCCTCTTCTTTCCATCTTCTTGCTATGTTAGACAAAGACACTGACAAATATCTATTGGTGTTTTGATCATTCTGCTTTCTCTTTCCTATAATGGTGGCATTCGTTTTTCATCCTGTGGCAAAGCTTATGTAATGATAAAATGATGATAGTGGAGAAGGGAATAACGTTCGTGTCGCCTGAGGATGAGCATTTATCTTCATTTTCCTCTTTGGTTTTGATCTGTAATGCAGCTACTTCATAGTATAAAATAAGTGTGGATGTGAACTGTTTGGGTACATGCAAAATTCCATGCAGTTATATAAGCTGCTTGACTTAAGACTCCTCCACTTCCATTACTTCTGTATACTTACGTGCAAACATGTCTACTTATTCATTGTTATGTTTATTGATTTTTTTTTCACTATAGAACCTCTGTATCTTTCTTGAAACCTTCCACTTTTAATCAACTCTTGTCTTCACTAAAGGATGCTAGCTAAAGGGTTCAGAAAAAACTTAAGAACACTTTTTTAGTCTATGTCTGCACAGGAATTACTTTTGCCAGATTGTTTAGCCTTTTTTGTCCATAAAAGCTTAATGAATGTTGTCAGTGCTGTATCCAAATACATTTTCTACTAAATAACATCTGGATCAGGGCTTGTTCACGGATATTGGGTGATGTCTAAATTTTTGAAAATTATTATAGTTTAACCTTTTGTTTTAGAGTGGAGTTACTCAAGATGGGTGGAATTGTATTATTTGCCCTAAAGGCCTAACTTCAGAAGGAAAATGTAAATGCCTGAATAATGAAATATTAGGTAAGAAATCTATATATCTATATATTAGGTAAGAAATCTATCTTAGATATTGAGTTTATTAAGACATGCTCTTCTATTAAATAAGAAAGGAAATTTAACATATGTTTACGTATCTAATGTAAAGATTCAACATCGCTCTTGATCTTAAACGTCATTCCGGAAAGACAAGAGATAAATCTGTACCATTGTTCATTGCAATAAGAACTATTATGCAAACATTTCAAAATGAATACTGGTGTATCAGTTCCTTTAAGCTGGTTGATGCTGGGTGGAGGCATTAAAATGGGGATAAAACCAATGTCAATATAGATTAAGAAAAAGCATTAAGATGTTTTGAAGGATACAATGCATAGGTCCTTCACAGTACAGGAATTATACATATATGAGTAGATGGAACAGAATAGCCTGAGCAAGCCAAGCAAACTACTGTGCATCAATCTTGGTGGCTGTCATACCTCCCTGAGACACACACCTGTATCTGTGATTTCCTGTGACATGGGTGTGCTCCCCTATATCTGTGCCTCTTGCCTGATGCGCTCTTAAAACTGCAGATAGATTTCAGTAGGCACAGAAAGTGAATTACAATATTAACTTCAGCATCTGTGTTAACTATATTTTGCGTATATTGCATAGTAAAAAACTAAGGGCAAAGTATAATTTTCATCAAGGGTGTAAAACAGAAAAGCTCCTGGGAGCTCTAGTTTTCCTTATTTTCAAAGAGACATGATGGAAAAGATTTTCCATGTGTCTGTAATTCTTTGAATAGGTATTACTAATGTCCTCTTTGGTTACATTTCAAATAGAGCATACTGGAGAATCACTGTTTTCCAGATCATTAATTTATAATTTTCCTAGGAATCTGTAAAAGAGTGAATACCAAGTCATCTCCCTTCAACTTTAAGAGAGTTACAAAAAACATTCTGAGACTTTATGGTAAAATACTGAGAGCAAAACTGATTCTGTAATCTAATACGCAGAAAGAACATTAGTATTGTAATTCTTTTGATTCTCTTTGTTGGTTTTTAGGGGTTTTTGTGATAATTAGACTTGAAATATCTTGCCAAATGATTTAATTGCTGGAAAATGCAGCTTTGAAACTTTGAATTTGTGACATTTGCATTAATCACTTCAGATGAGAATTAAAATTTTTTTTTTCCAGTAATTTGTAAACTTGATGTTTTAAGTTTTAGCTTTGGAAGGAAACCTTGGTTTGAAATTTACTTCAGAATAAATAACAAAGGAACACCAAAAATGGACATGAAATATCACATTTCTCGTTAAAACTCAACTGCATGTGCATAGATCTGAACAATTCACATTTATATGTACCAAGGTGCACTTATTTATAGTGGATGTTACTAGCAAGTTGTGCTCTTGATTTTTTTTCTTTTTTTAATAAAATCTTTGCATTTATTTTAGATTGCATAGATGCTATTTTTCCAAACTTTTCTTAACCCATGTGACATACTATGCATCATGCAATTTTATCACAGTTGTTTTTCTCTTCCACTTAGTGGAAAGAAGTGTCGATGGCGTTTTGCTGGATGAAGCATTGTGCATTCACTGTAATGGAAGCGAGCAATCGTTCTCTGCCTCAGATTCGTCAGGAAGTAGGTTAGTGTCCCTTTCCTTTTTTGATGATGAATTTGAACATGCCATATTCTGTTTAAATGGAACATTCTTGAGTCTGTATCTTTGGGATGACAGTTTTAAAAGCAGTGAATTAGAAATCCTCAACCAACCCCAAATCAAGCTCGATATGTTTTATGTTCACTGAATTCCTTTATGGCCAGTGGCTTGGTTTGTTAGTCTTAAGTGTGGCTACAAGAGGGACTTTGAATTGGAAGCAGAAACATAATTCTTATTTTGATAATCAATTATTTAATTTCTTCTTCACTGACAGTAGATACAAATCAGTAATGTCTTTTGGATTTCAATCCAAACTAGTGAAGATGCTTTGGTGTTATCAGGCATACTATGAAATCAGCTTTCACTAAGTACTAAATCTCAGAGTTAACTACATTTTAAGGACATTCTTCATGTTGGTGATCCATAGGTGTGTCAGATGTGAACAAACATTCATCAATGTAACCAAGTCTTGTGACTGCAGCAGCCCAAACATTTTAGTAAGTAGAAGAATGCTTATTGTATTGAAGCTCAGAAAAAGAAAAGTTATGCTGGCAAATGTATAAATTTTCATTATTATTTTCTCTCTGGGTGTTTTGTTGTGGTGGGTTTTTTGTTTGTTTGGGGTTTTTTTGGTTGGTTGGATGGGGTTTGTTGTTGTTATGTTTTTGTTTTTTCAGACTGGAGGATTGTGTTTCAGTGCTAGTGAAAACTTACCCCCAAAGGGGGTTGCAACTGTTCGTTTTGGACAGCTAGTAAGTGTGTTTATTTTAAAACATTTTTAAGCTATCTTGTTAATTAATTCGAGTTGTGTTCCTGAAAAAAAAAGGTGGTGGTTTGTTATCTGATCACAGTTATTGCAAAGTAGTTTGCATTAAGAGAGAGTGCATACATGTAGACCAGGAAACCATTGTTCTAATGGAATATGTTTAAGAAAATTAATGCCCTCTTCCAAACTGAAAAAGAGAAGTAATTTACATGAATTTAGTATCAAAACAAGTAGTATGTGGTCTACTGTTTTAATTGTAGGTATTTAAAACACACACTTGTATCACAAAAACATGCTGAAGCGTCCATGAACGCCCCTGGGCTTTTAAAATTTGTTTTAATTTTTAGTACATAAAATTATTGTTCATATAAAATGTTTGAAAGAAAACATAAAGACTGAAAAGACATTTTTAGCCATCAGATGGTTAGAACTGACAGAAGAAAATAAACACCTCTACAGTTTGAGATTGTGTATGAAATTGTTGACTTCAATGAATTGGCTAATGATTGAAAATATGTTTTATTGAGAAGAATTAAGGCAATTGCATTGTTTTAGCTAATGAACCAGTATTATTTGTGACATCTGCTCAAGTTAGTGCCGTTTTCCACATAGTTCTGAATTCAGGAAATGTGGCCAGTAAGTGTAATTTGTCTTTAAATGAATTAAAGACTACTGCTTGAAAGAAAGCAAAAAACATTCTTCAGCTTTCCTGGCAGCTAATATTGGTCTTGCTTTCTGAGAAAGCATTCTTCTAAATAATATTTTATTGCAAGCATGTCTTTTCAGTTGTTTACAGCATGTACAGAAACTATGTCTAGTTCATATGTGAGTAGTTATGAAAGGCAGGTTATGAAATAATTAATTTGACAAATTTGGTCCTGAGTTAAATTTGCCAGCCAGTCAACACTTTACCCTTGAAATTGTTAGTACTTCTCTAGTGCAGTAAAAAAAATCTCATTTGTCACAGAATCCGTATTCAAAACTTCAATATTTCTGCTCTTGTTCTGAATATTTTGTCTAATTTAGTGAAGTGAAACATTATTGCTTTATGGTTGTGTTTTGAACTGAGCTGATTTGATTTAGACATTTACAAAGCACAGAAAGCTCGTATTAAAAAATAAGGAGCACCTTTTAGCTGACATAGTTTTCCAGGCTGTTACATTATGGATAAATTGTTCTGAACAAAAACAGTGAAGCAGTTCCTTATTTACAGGGTATAACACTGACATCAGCATGGTTTCTGAAAAACCTGCAATCCTCAGCCTCTGCCTGTTGGGTGAGTTTCATTAATGTTTGCGGCTTGCTTTTTTATAGAGAAGTGATACTCTGTGTAAAAGCATGGCACTTCAGTTTTTGGAAGTTAGCTTGCTTATTTTTAAATAATCTTGTTTTGAGATGACAGTAGATAAGGAAGCAATATATAAGGAATGTTTAGAAAGGATAGTAAGTGCTAGTCAATGTTAGTTCAAGTCTCCAGGGTCAGAACTTTAACAAGATGAATGGTGATAAGCAAAAAATCCTGCAATAGTCAGTAGGTATGTGAACTGTTACTGAGCATATCCATTAAGGGAACACTCAGAAAATCAATCTTTTGCATAATCAGTATTGATTGGCAGCCAGTCTTTACCTCTTATTTGGCTTTCAGTTGAACACTTTGTTTTGTGATGGAGAAGGATAACTAGAACCATCCTTTTTAGCTTTGCTTTGATTTATATATTCAAGTGTTAGTTACTATTATATTGGTCTGGGTGGCAGAAGCCATGGGTGGAAGAGTGCCTGCACCAGCAGAATCATACACACTTGTGAAGGGGATGTGCTTTGGCCTCCATTTTACCAACCCTCTTATCACACATCCTCATTTCCCTTCCATATTCCTTTCCTCAAGATCAGATTTTAACTTCTCAGGTCCTACCTTTTCACCTAATCTGTCAGGACCCAAAGGGCTACCTCTCCTACAGGTGTATAAAGAACACAACAGTGAGTTCACAGGATTCCATACTATACAAGCACATGGATTCTTTTACTTCCTGCATTTCTTTATTACAGATTACTAAGAATTACTACTAGTAAAATGAATATGCTTATGATTAATAAAGCAAGTATATGTGTATTCAAATGGTGATGGCAAGTATATATTCCAATATTAGAAGTTACTACAAAATTATCACTAGTAAAGCAGCACATATGCTTATGGACAATTACTTATATGCATGCCTATGTAGATATATATTATTCAAAACAGTACCAGTACAGTGCTTACCAAACCCCTCCCAGGACTGGGGCCTCAAAATCAATGATGGACAAAGTCTCAGTTCGAAGATGATCCATGTCGCAGAGTCTGGAGTTCTCTGTGTGAGAGAGACAGACAGACAGACAGGGACAGATTCACTTTCCATTTTAGGTAAAAGATAAGTCATTTTTATTTCACAGAGACATAAGGGGACATAGGACAGCACCACCTGGAGCAGCCAATAGATGATGAGGTTTTATATTCTCTCAGGCCAGTTTTTATTTTGCCAGATTTTTTCTGCTCTTTCAGCTAGAACAGCAAATAGCAGTTGCTGATTTGTAGTTTCTTAGAATGTTTCCCTCTTTTCCAGGTGATAAGGTGCTGTTACAGCTCCTTTGTTTTGTGCTTATTGATGGTATCTCAGGATGTCTCTGGTGTTTAGGTACCCAGCTGTAATTCTCAAGGAAGTTTCTGATTCTGAGGCTGGCAGCTCCCTGGCTGGCAGGCATTCTCTCTGGCAGTATTTCATCAGCCTTCTGTTCAGTATTTTCCCAGAGCACCTTTATGGCCACTCCTGTCACCACCTCATACACACGGTTCTGAGATGTATTCTCCTACTTATCCCATTCCTTTTTACAAACTGAGACTATCCACATCACTTACATTAGTTTATCCTGTTTGCCGGCCTCAGCCTGCTCAGCTATTTGGAGGTGCTGCCTGAGTGTAACGTGCAAATGCGGATCTGATCCACACAAAAGCAATAGGTGTTGGCATGTTCCCACTAGTGCAGTGATCACCGCACACAGACACCAGGCATCGCTTCTGGCTATCGCATGGTTTGTTTACCAAAACTGAACAATGTTATAAATACAACATAGTTTGGACAGCAGGATAAAGTACTAAAACTGAAAAGAAGATATTTATTACACGTGACTATAGTTGTCACTCTTAGCTCTTTGATGGAGTCATCTTTGTCATACTGCCTAAGTGGTGTTAAATATTTTGATTCTTACTTCATTTTCTAAATGCAGATTTTGACATTTTTGTCACTTCATACCACCTAGCTGATGCAACTAAAATAATCTGAAAAAGTAAGAGCATTGGTTTCATGCTACCATTTGCAGACCTATAAAAATATAGAACCTGAATAACTGGAAGAAAATATTAGGTATTGAAAAAATGAAATCACTTTCAACTAAAAATGCTGGTTTAGGAGTGACTTATTAAAGACAGCGTGAATTTTATTACTACCTTGCCAAAAGGAGGGGTAAACAAATACTTTTCTATGTTCTTATGTTTCTCCACTGCAGTTGTACTCCAATCTAACAGCATGCCAAGCCCTTGGAAATATGTGTGTGATGAATATGAACTCTCTGAGTTCTTCAAGTACTGATGCCTGTGGTTTATTTCAGTATATTTATATCAATACAGCAAGGCTAGGCATTGTTCATTCAATATCCTTCTGGTAAGTTACCTTTTCCATAACTTCAGTCTTTAATAGTGTTTTATGGAAATTATTATTCTAAATGTTCTTTGATGCAAAACATTATGTTTCTTTAGAGAAAACATTGTAATTGTTTTCAGGAGGCATAATCTTCCGTGGCTATATTATGGTGATCAACCAGGATTAGCATCCCAAGTGCTTGAGGCAAGCCATTTCCCTACGACCTTCAGTTTTAAAGGAACAGATAAGGTAGGCATTGGGTAGCAGACATGGGGAAACACATGTTAGGAGGAAGACATAATCACATAAAGAGGTTTAGATTAATTGCACATGTGGCTCCACTAAAGATAATTTTTAGATGATTAGTGTAACAAAACTCAGTGTGACATCTTATGGAAGACAAAGGTGATATTTATGTAAAAATATCTCTAGGTAAGATGATTTTACTGACTTACACTCACTTGGTCACATATTTATTTTGCTTACGCTCTCATACCCACATTCTCATAAGGCCAAGATGTGTTTGCCTGAGTGTTCTGACTGGGCTCAATTGTGTGTGACACAGGGAACAAGGGGTGCCAGCTATTAAGTCCTCATTATGTCCCCAAGGTTCTTCTGGACTGGCGGTGATGAACTGGTAATTAGACAAATCTTTTATAGCTCTTAGGAATTAATAGTTGTTTTGGCATTGTCCTTTGCTTCAGAGTCTTGTTTCTTTCAGTTTCCAGTTTATGGAAATTTGGAGGCAAATTTGGTCTTTGTCTCTTCCCATTGTTTGAAAGATATACATCCTTTTGTCAGTTTTCCTGGTGAGCTAATTGGAAATAGGTATATGTGCTGTTGTTCTTCTGCCAAGGTACATGATCTTTTACTGACAAGTTGTCCGTGTCATGATTTTATCAGAACCAGTTTCTCAGCTTTATTCCTGGGAACAGTGTTCTTCATTACTGCTATCTGGTGTTTCCTTCTGTTGCGTCTGGTGCTTACACACACATTTCATAGAATCACAGAATCACAACTTTTTCAAAAGTAAACTACCAAAACTAAGATAAAAAACGTTAAATCAAAGGGAAAAAATTAAACATTATGTTGAACATTTTAGGGAAGCATCAAACAATGAGGCAGAAGTCCCTAAAATGTGTATATCTACTTTCTGGCAGTTTCATTGTTCCTTTATGTTTTTTCATTGTTAGGATGTAAAGCTGCAATTTATTGCAGCCTCATTTGATGCAGCAGGAAACTTTCTCAAGTGGCAAAATTTGGAAGGAGGTGTCTTACAGGTACATTTGATTTTCATTATCTTTTGTTGATACACTTAACATTCTGATTACCTTTAGCCAAATTAAGATAAAAGCCAAGAGTTTGGTTACTATAGTAGTGACAGTTCATAACATAACCATAGAGCTAGATTAGGGAAAATAACCCTTGATTCTTGCTCACGATGATCTCTACAAAATCAAAAGTATAAATTCAGCAACATTGCCTTCAGTCATTGAACCAGTACAAAATTGGAATATTGGAAAGCTCTGAAAAGCAGTGCTAGTCATTTAGAACTGACTGTCTCTTTCTTCCATTCAGCATGCAGTTAACCATGTATATAATTTATTATTAGCCCTCTTTTTCTTGGCAAGAAAAGTATATTCTTTAGCTCTCAGTCACAGTATCACAGTATCACAGTACATTTGGGATTGGAAGGGACCTCAAAAGATCATCTAGTCCAATCCCCCTGCTGGAGCAGGAACGCCTAAGTGAGGTCACACAGGAACATGTCCAGGTGGGTTTTGAATGTCTCCAGAGAAGGAGACTCCACAACCTCCCTGGGCAGCCTGTTCCAGTGCTCTGTCACCCTTACTGAGAAGAAGTTTTTTCTCAAATTTAAGTGGAACCTCGTGTGTTCCAGCTTGATCCCATTACCCCTTGTCCTATCATTGTTTGCCACTGAGAAGAGCCTGGCTCCATCCTCATGGCACTCACCCTTTATATATTTATAAACATTAATAAGGTCCGCCCTTAGTCTCTTCTTCTCCAAACTAAAGAGACCCAGCTCCCTCAGCCTTTCTTCATAAGGGAGATGCTCCACTCCCTTAATCATCTTCGTTGCCCTACGCTGGACCCTCTCCAGCAGTTCCCTGTCCTTCTTGAACTGAGGGGCCCAGAACTGGACACAATATTCCAGATGGGGTCTCACCAGGGCAGAGTAGAGGGGAAGGAGGACCTCTCTCGATCTACTAACCACCCCCCTTGTAATACACCCCAGGATGCCATTGGCCTTCCTGGCCACAAGGGCACAGTGCTGGCTCATGGTCATCCTGTTGTCCACCAGGACCCCCAGGTCCCTTTCCCCTACACTGCTCTCTAATAGGTCATTCCCCAACTTATACTGGAACCTGGGGTTGTTCCTGCCCAGATGCAGGACTCTACACTTTCCACATAGAAAATTCTGGAAGTGTGTCCCTATTGGATGTTGTCACCTGCTTTCACACATTATGAGAATACCAAGCAAATCAGTGACTATGCCACTGTGAAGAGAGATAGGAAAACTGATCTACCACCATATTTTCTTTTGTTCTCCTGGGATTTTTTGTTTATTTATTTTGGTTTTAATATAAAATATACACTTTGTCCAGCATCTGCCTGGCTTTTTTGTAACAAAAGTTATAAAAACTTGACAGGAGACTTTACATGGAATTAGGGAATACTGGCTAGAGGATTCACAGTACCCTTGAACACTCTACCCTCAGATTTCAGTGGTGCACACATTCTGCTCCAGCAGTAGCATGCTGTATAGGGTGGGAAAAATGCAAAGAAGAAGCAAGTGGACAGTGCAATAGTAATTAGCGTCAGAGTTAGCAGGAACTGACAGCTACAAAATGTGTTACAGAGCAGAATTTGTTTAGGAGTCAGTGGTGATCTAGGCACTCTCAGCAATTCTCTAGGTTGACAACAATAGCAAGAACAATTGGGAATTGTCTCATTTTCTAGGCTCTTTGTGGCACTCTTGAAGCGCGTCACTTCAAATCCTACAGAATCTCCAGAAGCACAGACGACACTCAGGATTTCGAGAGTGACTGCTCTTTCGTTATTGTCTCAGGATGAAGTCTTGCATCTGCCTCTCAAATTTTAAGGAAAACTAGTGTCTGAGAAAATGAGTTGCTAAGACTGTGCATAGAAAATGAGATATTCTGACATAGATTTTCAGGTTTATTGAATGCATTAATTTCCTAGAATCCAGAGCTTTTAGTAGCTACAAAAACTAAATGGGAAAGGAACAGCTTTTCCCTTCAGAGCCTCTTTTAATGTAATAGATTTTGTGCGATAGGACATCATGGTGCTAAAGCAACCTCAAAGCATAATTGTAGCAATTCCCAGAATTTCAGTTGCACACCGATAGAATTGTGGTTTGTGTAAACTGAGACTTAATTTTCATTTGGAGAAAAAGTCTGTGCCCTCCACTTAAGTGCCATGATCACTTAGTTGGAATTTGGCCCATTTTTCTGAGTTCTGCTTAGAATGACTTGTTCTTTGCAGAAAATGTAAAAGCTATATTGAAAAATAAAAAAAAAAAAATAGTGTTACTTGCCATTATAACTTTCATCATCTGAGAATGCTTGCTCAAGGGAAAGGGAGCAATATAGAGTTCGTTTCTTATGGGATTCCTGGATTTAGCACAAGCTACTGATAAAGGTAGCACAGTGGATTGAACATTCTGTCCTCAGAAGGGTTGTTTTTGCCTGGTTGGATGCTGCTGTACACAGATTTCAGCTTCAGTGATGGAACTGCACAATCCTATGCAGTGAGGTAAAACAGGTTTAGGAACATCAATATTAATACAATACATAATCATGTTTACTTTTCAAAGTCCATCCCTCTCTTCTTAAAGAATACAACAAAATATCTTCTGTGAGAACTGTGAATGCATAAAAATCTTGGGGTACCTCTGAATATTTCATGTAAGAAAAATATACCTTTGAATTAACCTAACTATAATTACGTTTTGTTCAGCTTTGTTCTGATACCCAGACTAGACTGGATGCAGCTTATACATTTGGAACAACTTACCAACAAAGTGTAAGTAAGAGATAAAATAGTATTCTAAGTTTTGAATTAAGTTGCTTTATATGTCATTAGTAATTCAGTGTGTATTGAAGAACTTATGGAGTTTAGCCATAAGGTGCAAAATGGACTTTCTTCTTGCGAAGCTGTTGCTCATTTTAATGTTTTTATTGTTGAGTGAAATAAAATTTTGATGAATCTTTGTTAAGTATTTTTACTTAGTGTTTAATGTTGTTTAATTCATATTTCAGTATTTCAGACAGAATGGAAACTTATTTTCTATTTAGGATCATTGAACTGGTCAAGTATAGCTATTCTTCTTTTGTGCTTTTTCAGATCTCATGTATTTGATTTATTGAGTATGTAGGGCCTGCTGTTAAGTATTAACAACAGCTAATATGACTGGGTTTAAATACAAACACCAATAAATATTAACTTACTGAGTATTTTTAATGTAATTATTTTCATGGATTGTAGGCATCACTTTTTTTTTCCCTACAGCTTTGGAGGAAACATGGTAGACATGTTAAATAAGTATTTCAAGATGGCGTGGTTGTTCACATACACAAAACACTACCTACTTTCACATCTAATTTCTTCACACTATCAGAGTGACTGAAGCTGGCAGGACCTCTGAAGGTCATCTTGTCCAATGCCCTGCTCAAGCAGGGCCGCCTAAAGCTGTTTGCCCAGGATTGTGTCCAGGCAGCTTTGAATATGTCCAAGGAGGGAGACTCTACAACCTTTCTGGGCAACTTGTGCCAGTGGTCAGTCTCCCTCACAGTGAAAAAGTGTTTCCTGATTCTCAGAGGGTTTCAGTGTGTGCCCTCTGGTCCTGTCACTGGGCACGACTGAAAAGAGCCTGGCTTTGTCTTGTATACCCTTCCTTCAGGTATGTGTACACATTAATAAGATCCCCCCTGAGCCTTCTCATCTCCAAGCAAAACAGTCCCAGCTCTTTCAGCCTGGCCTCACAGGAGAGATGCTTCAGTCCCTTCATCATCTCAGCAGCCTGTGCTGCACTATATCAAGTATCTCTGTTTCTGTCTTGTACTGGTGAGCCCAGAACCAGTCACTGAACTCCGTGACTTCAGCATTTGTGTTTCTGGACTTTAGTGTCAAATTTTATGTCTGGGAAATTTACTGGGATATTTTTTCCTAATCTGTTGAAAAATGTTAGCAGAGCTTCATTTCCCACATCAGTAGTTCTAGTCAATTGCAATAATTTACAAGAGGTTTGTATAAAAACTCGGTAATTGCTTGGAAATAGCCAGAATACTTTGTCTTTTGTGAAGAAGTGGGACAGATTCCACAATAATTTTGTAGGAGAAGAATCCACAACTTGATAAAATCATTAAATGGCTAAAGTGACCCTTTGTTTTAACATTTCTTTTCTCATAGTGCAAAATTTCAGTTTCCAAGATTTTATTGGATTTTGCTAATCCAATCTTTTATGACCTGTTCCTTAAATATAACGGTGACAATGGACAACAATATCTTTGGGCTGTGCCAGTTTTAAACTTGAATCTTCAATACAGTGAAATGTTTGTTAATCAAGGTAAGACTGTCATAGTAATATTTCTGTGAATTTAAATAATGTGAATAACTTTGAATAGAAAGCATTTGTATTAAAGATACCACGACACACCATAACTTGTTTCTGTTTCAAGACTTTAATATTTGTGGGCAAGTTCTGCTAGCGTTAAGTGCAAGCTTTGGTTGCAGACACCAGCCCACTCAATAATATGCACCAATAAAGTAGTCCGATTTAATTATGTCTTCGAGTTGAAAATAAGTATTTTTACCCTGGATACGGTTAGATGTATCATACAGTTATATGTGTCATTTCTAGTAGATTTCATTGTTTTTTCTGTGTTGAATTAGTTTTTTTTAAATTATGTGGCTATCATGTGTTTTCAAAGGCAGTAATATGAACAACTGGCTTTTGACTCGTCGATTTTTTTTGGTGGACACGCTAAGTGGAAAAGAGAATGACCTGGGAAAACTACCAAGAGTAATTCGAATTGCTAGCAAAATAACAATAAGGTGATTAATTGCATATGATATATACTGCATAGAAAGTAAAGCAATTTTTGTGCAATCTGCATTTTATTGTCTTAAAGGAAAGTTGCTTTATTATGTTGTTTCTGGTATGTCCTGTGCTGCTTTTTCCGTTTCATACTTGGAAATAGCAAGAGTTTCCACAGGTTGTTCTGATGAGTGAGTCAGAATACGTAACAGTGACTCATGGGGGTTAAAATTACTGTGATTACTTTCCAGTTAAAATGGATTGGATTGTGTATGCATAATGCAAGTTAGCAGGCATTCAGTCACCTTGTGGAAGCAGGTGTCATCTTGAAAGACCTAAAAACTCCTCTGTTAATTATTTTTGAATAGCTGACTATACAAGGATGCTATTTCATACTCTCTATTCCTTTTTTGCAGTATTTTTGCAAGCTGTTACCTATTCTGCTATACAATGCAAAACAGACTTGTAGTCATGTAACTGCAATTGTGAAACTACCTGTTAGGGCCATTATTGATGGTTAATCTCAGCTGGAATATGTTTTGGAAGAGCCCTTGTTTCTCCTCCTTTATGTAATGTCTTCCTTTGACATGACTGTCTGAAAATTGAGATATCCCATTTCCTTCAGTTCTTCTTCTTAACTTATTAGTTAAAAAGATTCCTGAGTAGCACTGAGTACTGATCATTACAAGTAATAATCCTGAAGATTTTAATGTACTAACTCCATTTGCTGAGAATTATGTATTACATTATTTCAAAAAATAAGGATTAGCTTATGTATCTTAGGAGAACACCCTCCTACCTTGGAAAAAAAGGATAATGCCAGAAATACAAAATATAGAAAAGGTCACCGTATAATGTTTTGAGAAAAGTTACTTTTTGGAATTGACTTTCATTGCAGCTATCATAATGTAAGCAGTAGGTAAACATTGATTCAGGTATTTTCTTAGAGTTTCCCAGCTTTTTCTATTTATATATTTGTGTACATGCCTTTGTATGCTCTGTTTGCTTTTAAAATGTGAATTGCTATGTCACGGGGTTTGAAACTCATGTTTTATTGATCAGGTTGTTCTGTTCATTTAGTATTTTCTTATTAGTACAAGTTTCAATCAATACTTTCCAAGCAATTAATCCATTTTTTGTATTAAAAGTGATACTGTCTGTATTTCTGCAGAATTCGCCTGGTATCCCCTACTCAGAGAGGAACTATCCACCCTCCTCTACTTACTGTTGCTTACACAGATGTGCTTGTCCAAAACCCTGAAACCCAGAGTGTGATGGTGAGATATTTGTGCTGTCTTAATTGAACTGATTTCTTAATCATGCTTTTAGTTTTGTTGGAATTCCAGTTGAGTGAACATGTATGGGGGAGTTGTAAAAATCTAATAAGCACTTTCTAGTTCTGCTCAGTTTTTAAGTTGCAAGTTTTCACTAAAACCTAAAGCTTTTAAAGCAAAGCAGTTAGAAGTATTTTCTTTTTCATTTATCTTGCACCTCTTTCAATGTAAAAGACTCAGAATTTTACAGTAGGTTGTATAATGCTAAGTTAGGCTACAGTTCAAATAAAATTATATGCACATAAAATAACATGAAAAGTACTCTATGCAATGCACTAAAACCAGCAATTTATGGAAGAAATTGAAGATTTTTATTTAAAGCGATGCATTTAAGAGGAGGCTGTTATTACACTGAAATTTCAGGTCACCTGTAGTTTAAGTTAAAATATTGGTAATTTATCTAAAGCACCCTTTAGTGTTTTGTCTGCCGTGTATTATTTTACAGCACATCTCTAAGAGTTAAAGTAAAATAATCCAAAAATCCTTAGCCAGACCAGTTGGGGACCAATTGAGGGGTTATTCTGAAAGCCACCACGTTCTGCTGTAGCAGGTGCAGAAGGGGCATTTCCTACTTGCCCCTTTGCCGGCCATGATGCAGCAGCTCACAGGCCCCATTCCAGTGCCTTGTTTACTCGTTAGATCACATTGCTGTAAAATTGAAACCATTGATCTTAATATAGTGGAATAGTCATTCTGTTATTAAAAAAATGTAACATTAACACGTTCTCTTAATCAGCCTTCAACAGTTCAGGCTTCCACTACAGATAGACATCTAGGCAGAAATTTCCAGTGCTAGAACCATTCCTTGCGTTCCATATTGGCTGCATGAAAGGAGAGACAGAGAATTAGAAAGACAGAAAAATCAGTCACACTTCTTCCCTGCCTAAATGATGTTTTTATTTAACCACAGAAACAGCACTTTTTTTAGAAAATAATTCATTCAAGTGGTGATGGCAGGAACAATTCCTTTCATTTTCTCTGTTTTCTGTTATACTATTTCACCTTTACCGATACATCTGATCTACTTAGGCATTGTGAATTTAACATATTTTATGCAAGACCTTCTTTAAAGTAAAAAAGATACATTGAATTTCATTCCAAGTTCTATAAACACAGAGCTTCTAGTAACTAAGCATATTTAGACATAAATCCAAGTGTGGTGATAGAAGGAGTTCTGACAGGAACAAATATTTTAGGAAGCGAAGCCAGAGAGGAGGGAGGATTAGTTTTGGGGAGGATTTGTACTTTTTTTTTAAACCAAATTAAAATACTATTTATTATCATACTTGTGTTAACTTGAGCCTTGCAGTGACAGAGACTCAGGCCAGAATGTTATAAAACCAAGACAAAGTTTTTCTTTTCCTTGTACAAATCTTTCAGCCTTAAGTAAAAATGGGTCTTAGGCTAGACAGGAATTTACACTAGAGGGAGCGATTTTGATGCTGCCTGGCAATTTTTATTTCATTCAAGCTGTAAAAAAAAATTGGTGTCTCAGCTATGTAAGAGCTCAGTTCTTGATTTTGCATATTGGTGTCATTACATTAAAGTTACTTGTAATCAACACTGATAAAAGGGAAAGTATCAAACCTTTGGGGTCTCCTTTCAGAAGGAAAAAAATTATGCACATTTTAAAGGATTGTGATTAGGTCCAGCTGCTAAGTTGCAGGTAGCAGGTGTCCATCTCCAGCATTACTGTCGGTAGAATCTGCACTAAGTGTAGCAGAGCATGTGTTAGTGCCAAGTCTGGCACTGGAGCACACCAGGTCAGATATATAGAGTAAAAGAAGATATATGTTGTAGTTGCATAGTAGCCCACCAAAAAAGTATATGAAACTACCGCTGTCTGGAGTAGTTGTAGCATTTCAGAATTTCTATCCATATTTACTTTTTGTATCTTAATATTCAGGTTTCCTTCTCAGTCAGTTATGAGATGGATCAGTCAGAGGCTCAGGTTCAGACTGATGTAAGTTGTATTGCCCCTTCATTTGTCGGTATAACGATTTATTTCTATTTTGTGTTTTTTAAAAATACATGCAAGTAATTTTTTGTTCTCTTCAGATCACGTTGGGTGTGTTGGGTGGGCTTGCAGTGTTGTGGTCCCTTCTCAAGACTGCAGGCTGGAAGAGACGCACAGGAAGCTCTATAATTGACTTGCAGGTATGAACAGCTGGTAGCATAAAAAGGGACACACCTTCCTCTCTTGAAGGAGATCTTTGCTGTAATATACCTATTCTGTTTCTTGTGGTAGCTGGAATGATTTCTAGCCTAGTGCATAGAACTGTGACCTAGAATTAGGTTCTCTTGAGGATTCCGATGTTGTTATTTAGGAAATACTTTTGCTAAAAGTAAAGGTATTTACAGAGATATTCTGATCAGTTGGGTGGCCTTAGTTTTCAGATTAATTCTTCTTGGAACAAAGACTAACAAGTAGGAGTTCCAGATGCTGAATATGACATAAAGATATTGACCATACTAGAAAAACGTTGTTCAAAGGTAATTTTCAGTGCTAGAGTTTCCTGTAGTATGAGCTGCATAACATTTCTATGAATGTACATATGCATTACTTAATCAGTTTCACAGATCTCTACAGTGTGCTTTTATAATTGCAGACAGTTTTCAAGTTCTTACTGTTTTATGCTGGAGACCTTGCCAACGTTTTCTTTGTCATCACCGTGGGCACAGGAATTTATTGGCTTGTGTTCTTCAAAGTAAGTGTTTTTCCAGTTATGAAAACCTGTTAATATTGCATCTGTATTTACACAAAAATTCATTTTCTTTTTTCCTTTTTTTATTTTTATTTTTGCCTTTCTGGTCAGACTATTGAGGCAAGTTCTATATCTTGTTTTGTTTTGTGTGCTTAAATTTTTGTGTTCACCTGTTTCTTTTCCTTAGGATTCATTGTGCTTGCAGTCTGCTTAATAGTCACTTAAAATATTTTAAAAATTCAAAGTGATTCCACATTAAATATTGATATTTTTCTGCAAAATGTGATTCATGTTTATGCACTTATAATGTTGTTACATATGCCAGCCACATTGTTTCAATGTAATTTCTCAATTACAGGCTCAGCAGTTTGTCTCTGTCCTTTTACCACTTCCATCTCAAGAAGAATATTTTGTTACATACATAGCGTGTGCCTTCAGTCTAAAGGTAAATATTTTTTCTTCTGGCATGAAAGACATTTCAACGTACACTTCTGCATATTTTCAGTAGGCTTGTTTTTAAACATTTTGTATAGTTCATTTTATTAGTGTATAGATATAAATAATTATTCTAAGAATTAAATCAGTTTTCCATAGACATTTATTTTGTGGTGACTCTATAGGGAAATAAATGTCTAAGAAAGATGATCTATGGAAAATTATTCTTTCAAGGATTAAGGTTCAAAGAAATCCAAATAAAATAACACTATATCAAGAAAGCAAGTGCTTTCTTTTAAAGCGGAGTGTAAGGGCTGTCAGTTCCTGATTAAAAAGAAGACATCAAAATAATCATGTTCAAGCATACTTCTAGAATTCAAATACCAATATTCTGTCTTCATGGGACATACAAGTATTTTACTAATTTTGGGTATTTTATTGAATTGGAATTCAGAATACGGGTTAATATGTCATGGGAAACTACTTAGTCATTTTTTTATAAATGTGTTACTTTTATATATTTTCTTTATTATTTTGCACATCCTCACGTGATTTACCATTACTCCAAGCTTTTAAGTTAAAAAAAAAATTAGCAAAAGTTGGTAATAAAGTTGCAGTCTCAGGTATAGTCAAGTGTATCAGTTATGTTTAATGAATGACATGCAATTACTGTTTCTTCATCCTTGGCTGTTTGTTGTTGCTATCCTTACTGTTTACATTTCTCCTTTTTCTTTCTTAGGCTCTACAATTCTTACAATTGCTGGTTTCACAACTTACTATAGATATTTTCTTCATTGATTGGGAAAGACCTAAGGGCAAAGTTCTTAAAGCGGTCGAAGGTAACTCAAACTATGCTTGTGTGTGTAAACAGATTTGATTAAATTAATACTGTCAAGTATTAACTTTCAGAGCTTTTTGTATGCATTCTTTTAAGGTGAAGGTGTTATTAAAAGTGCCGTGGCACCTGTGAGCATATGGAGGACATATTTTATAGCAAATGAATGGAATGAAATTCAGACAGTGAGGAAGATAAATCACCTCTTTCAAGTGCTTGCAGTTCTTTTTTTCCTGGAGGTATTATTACTACTACTACTACTACTACTACTATTATTATTATTATTATTATTATTATTATTATTATTATTATTATCTTTTTTATGATTCACAACCAGAGTGTAACGTAAGGGTCTGGTTTTTGTTTCTTGCTTGCTCTGTGGTAATAGTGGATGACCTTCAAGTTCACTTGAAAATGTGTAACTTAGTGAAATAATTACTTTAACATTTTAAAATGTATTTGTATGATGTATGTATAGGTCATTGCAATATTTTGCAATGTTTCATTAAGGAAGGCTTAAAATAAAACCCACACAAACAACCCTTAATTACCTTAGAGAACTTTGTTAGTTCTGTTTGGTTTTTTTAAGGTAGGGAGTTTCCTTAAGAGACTAATAAATCTATGTACACACTCAATTCTTTGTTTGCCTGCTGGCTCCCTCTTGCCATGGTTTATTTCTGGTTTCATATTTATCTGAACTGAACTTCCTTCCTGCTAATTTGCTGTAGTGACCTTTTATAAAGCAGGAAATGAAATGTGCCAGTTCTGTTCCTGATGGCATAACACAAGGCAGTATGCCTTCAGTTACAGTTTAAGGAGATATGAGAACTTCAGCTTCAGCTTTTCAAAACATTTTGGTTTGTTTCTTGGTAAGTACTTTTATTTTGGGAAGTATTCCTGAAGCATGTAGTATATAGATATTTATATGAGGGGGTTTTTACATATTTTTGATACTTTTATTCATTTTTTAGTTTCTGGTTTTGAATTTCCTATTTTTCTTTTAAATTAAATACAGAAAAAAAACCCACAAACAAAAAAACCCACACCAAAACAAAACAAAAAAACTTTTCTCATTCACTACATCAGTATTTTTGCTGTTGGTAAATACAGGGCAGGAACAACTTCTGTGTCATGTTCTAAGGAAGGAATGGGAGAAAAAAGAATGAGTATTCCTACAACTAATTAGTTTGCTCAGGTTACTCTTCATAGGCTCCTGATATTACTAGGAGGGAGAGGCTACTCTTAGTAGAGGGTGATTAACATCTTGCTCTATAACTCCTGCTATGAATTTCCCTCTGAAAAATCATTTTCTTGCCACTGATAGTGGAGGAAGTCATGAACGATACCTAAATAGGTTAATATTGGTATTTGTGAAAACTTCAGCTGATCTTTATAACTTTCATTGTCATGCTGGAGTCTGGAATGTAGTTGCCCTAGAAGTGTAATGCTCAGGGTAGATATAGCAGTTAGCTCCTCCCTACAGATAGGAACTTCTGTATTGCTCAAACCTGCTTTCTTGGCTTACCGGTTTTGATGGAGTGACTGTTCAGTTCTCATTAATCGTGATGACAGACTCTACAGTGGTGGAAAACAAGTCAGGAAGTGCAGTAGTTGGAGGAAGTTGGAGAGTGTGGCAGAAGGAGTCTCCCAGCCCTCGGGCCTCATGGCTGGCACTGCAGCAGCCCCTGGTTGGCACTGGGTCACCGTGGCAGTGTTGGCTACATGGCACTTTGACCGCAAAACTGACCTTTCCACTATTGTGCTGGGTCTGGCCGGGATGGAGTTAATTTTCTTCACAGCAGCCCATAGGATGCCATACTTTGGATTTGTGGTCAGAACAAGGCTGATAACACACCGACAGTTTTGCTATGGCTGAACAGTGCTTGCACAGCATCAAGGATGATCTCCAGAGGTCCCTTCCAGCCATAACCATTCTGTGATTCCATGAGAGGGCTGGGGTGCACAAGAAGCTGTGAGGAGAACACAACCAGGAGAGATGGTCCCTGCTGACCAAAGGGCCATTCCATATCATATACCATCATGCTGAGCAATGGAGGGGAGGGATTATTCTGGTGGCTGGCTGGGCATTGGTCTGCCTCTGGCAGGGAGTAATTGCCTTTGCATCTCTTGTCATGTTGTTTGTTTTGTTTTGTTTTGTTTTCACCACCTTCTTCCCTTTTCTTGGCTTATTAAACTGTCTTTATCTTGACCAATAAGTTTTCTTGCTTTTGTTCTTCCTGTTCCCCATCCTGCTGTGGTGAGGGTTAACCCACCACAAATATGGTGATGGTGCAGCTTCAGTTCTGAATTATTTTCATAAAATTCTCACCTCTTTGGTGTTTCAAGACATAGTGTTTCTCTCATCTTCTTTATCTGGGATTTTTTTTCTAGATTGTTTGCCTAAAATATATTCAGTCATAAAGACAACAGAGGTAAATATATTTCTGTTTAATAAAAACAAAAAAAATCTCTTTCTTACAGTCCCTACAGTAAAAAATTAACACTGGAATATATAGGACCAAAGAGCTGAAATTTGACAGAAATAATCTCTGCAGTCTAACAGTAGAATCTTTGGAGTTTTTCAGTAAAAATCAATGTTGGCCTGTTCTGAGATTTAGCTGCATGTGTTCTGAAATTGTGTCAACACATGCATGCAGTTTAATTATTTTAATTACGTTTCTTGTTAATAACACTGGATCACACGAGTGGGCTCTATCACAGTGAACATGCTCATATTCCCAGGTCCATTTTTCCGATTTTTTTCTTCTTCCTGTTATAAGGGAAACAACAGGGTAATAATTAATACTATTAATTGCCTCATGTTGTTATGTTGACATTCTTATCTCTTCAGGTGGTGGGATTTTCAAACCTGGCTTTGATGGATTCTTCTTCCAGTCTTACGAGAAGCAGCGACAGCTACATCGCTCCTTGCAGCCGCATTTTAAGATTTGGCGTGTCTGCAGCACTCTGGCTAGCCATTGCCTTGTTACAGGTATGTGAAACACGTGACGTACTGAATTACCATTTTCAGGCCAGTTCTTGAAAGCTAGAACATACCACCAGGCCATCCGTACCATGTATCATAGCATTGGGTAGACTGGTAACTGTTTTACATGATCTAGACTTGTAGCTACTTTAGCATGGAACACCTTTAGAGCTCAAAATTAATCTTCTGAGCTGTGAGACATCTTACTTAGTAGTCAGAATTTTAATCCTCCCAAAGATGTTAGTTTGCGCAACTACTTTGTTTTAAACGATTTTGAAGCATCTCCAAGTTCAAAATGAAAAGCAGGTTATTGCTACAACTTTACTTCTTAGAGGAAGGATGTCAGTCCCTTTTCATAGTCCAATGCAATGGTGGTCTGTAATTTGTGGGTGTTACACTGTGAAGCTAATTGCTTAATAAAGTCAAATCTGTTGAACTAATAAAAGAAAATTTGGTTGATTTCTTTCAGATTATATTTTTTTCTGTGTTTTATGAAAGATTTGTTGAAGATAAGATAAGCCAGTTTGTTGATTTGTGTTGCATTAGCAATGTAAGTATTTCTTTGTCTAATCTGTACAGCAGCAATTTTAATAGAATAACACAGAAGATAGTTTTAAGAATATGAAATAACATTTATTCTTTTAATTTAATCAGAGATGACTAGCTAACAGCCAAAGTCAGGTTTTTTGAGCTCACTTTATTGGTGCAATCTACAAGATTTCAGTTAAACTTTATTTGGAAAAAGAGTCTGGAACTATAGGTATCAATATGTCTTTTTAGACCTGTGATTTTTAGGTTGTTCTTGAAGTTAAATTGGTTACATATGCTCATACAGAATTAAAAAGTAACAAATTATGACAGAAATTAGGTGTGGAACCCTTTGCTGCCATTCTGTCTGCTGGTTTGCATTTTAGTACTTTTGTATTAGAGCCATGGCTGTCTTGGTTTTATTTAATAGCTTTATGTTCAGTTTCTGCTCCTCTCTTGTGGTTGTCCCTCAACCACTGAACTCCATGGTTGTCCCCCTTGGACAGTTATCACCTTTTTCATGCATTTCCACTTACATCTGAACTAATTCCCTTTCTCTAGTTCAAATATGGGTCTTGTAGCTCTGTACTGCGAGAATTCCTTTTTAACCAAAGAAGAGTGCAGTCAGAACAGGTTGGACCAGCTCATTTCTTCAGAACTTCTTAAAAATTTAGAGATTAATCATTTTTATCGGCCTTTTCAGCCTTGGTTATTCCTCTTCCATGAAACACCCATGTAGAGCATGGGTTGTAGAGAGAGTTAATTTGGGGTTATATGTGATATATAAGCATTGCATCATGCCAAATTAAATTCTATTAAATACAGTCTCCTAGGAGCTCAACTAGAGTCATGCATATACATTATGTATCACAGAAGTAACTTTTGAATCAAAATAAAAGCCAATAACTTTGCTTTAATTTTTTGGCTCGGTAGAATTAGGTACTGATCCTTGCTGTCATTAACTAAACTTGAAGCTGGTGTGTGTTTCGAGTTAAACATGGATAGGATTAATCAGTAAAGAGTTATTAAATATTTTTTTCTGCCATATTTATTTTGGTACCTGCCTACTTTGTATTTGTAGAAGGACTGGTCATGCTGATCTCTACTGTCAGTTGAAAAGTTCAGAAATAAAATGATAATGTTTAATTAAAGTATTCTTTTCCCCCATCTCTTTTAGATTTCAGTGTTTCTCTTGTCACACAGCTGCTTTGGTTATTATATCCACGGTCGCTCTGTGCATGGACATGCTGATACCAATATGGAAGAAATGAATATCAACCTAAAGAGAGAAGCAGTAAGTAAAAGTAGTAATGTTTATACCTGCTCTAATTATTTATTTTATTAAAAAGCTTTGCATTAAGGTCCTGCACTTGTGCATTACTTGTGTTCAGTGGTGGACTTGGCAGTGTTAGGTTAACAGTTGGACTCGATGATCTTAAAGGTCTTATGATTCTGTGATTACTTTCCACCAAGTTGCAACACTTTAAAAGATACTGGCTGTTTGTGTGTAAATATATGACTGAGTAGTGCTTTTAACTAGCTCTTCATCTTTCTTCTTCATTATTTCCTCTTCTCTGTTTCTCTTTCATTTCATAAATATACAATTCCTGTTTTTCTAAAAAGGTTTTTCATGTATTTAAGAACCTTCTTTTTGATATTGAAGCTTTTCATGAGCTCATGACCACATTCAAAAAAAGTGCATACCAAGAACCTTTCAATAATAGACAAGTCTGAAAAATTCCTCATACAGAGACTTCGAAAAACTTATTTTATTTCATCTATTCTTCTTTGGTGATTTAACCTGTTCTTTACAGAAGGTAATATGCATAAGTATTTTTTCTAGTTTGTTTTATCTTTGTGTCGTGGTTTAATGGTGACACTTTGCTGCAAGATCAGGCAGATGTAAAATATCTCATACAAGTTTGGAGCACTTTGCACTGCATTTCCTGACATTTTGCATCTTTGTAGGGATAAGTAGGAAGAAAGTACCTTAGACAAAGGATATTGCTATTTCAATGATAAGTGGACAGAAAAAAACATATCCCTGTGAAACTTAAATCTCAGACATTGAAATATGGAGGAATCTTTTTAATAATATGTTTTACTTATGTGTTCCTATAATTTTTTCCTAATTGCTTATTTTAATGTATTTTTGGAAAAAAAGCAGATGTTTTCCCTATAGAGTTGTCAAATTTTCTATTTTATTGGGTTTTTTGAGATTTATTAAATGTGACCTGAGAAACATATGGAAAAAGTCAGGAATCCAAAGCACAAAAAAAGTAGGACACATATAGAATAAATTGTAAACATAAAAGAAAGGGCTTCAGAATGAATGTCAAAAGCTGTATTGGAAAGTAGTGAACTGAACTCAGGTGGAAAGAGGAATATGACTTTGTGACAGCAGGGGTCAGGATTTCATGTCCTAAGAAAACCTTGCTAAAATAGAACTAAGAGTGTAGTGGATTCAAATGTTTAGAGATATTAAGTACTATGAGTACGTGAAAGAGAGGAAATTAAAAGCATTTGACTTTCTTGGGTCTATGAATGCCATTAATAATGTTAATCTACAATTGCTTTAATTGTATAGGAAAATCTATGTAGTCAGAGAGGTTTGTTGCCAAATACAGATGGCCAGACATTTCAGATTTCCATTTCAAGAAAAATGCGACTGCACTATGACAGGATTCATGAAACTCTAACAAGAGTAAGTAAGATATTTGTATTCTGTAAATGTCATTTAAAATACGTAATTCTTCTGCTGAAGTCATGGTCATGTTATATTTCAGAAACGTGGTCCCGCAAGGCTTTTGGACTCATCTGCAAATACTTTTGAACAAAGCACAAGGGCATACAACACAATGAACAAATTTCTCGGTTCTTTTATTGATCACGTATGTATATTGACATTGCTATATTAAGGAAAATATAATTATATTAAGTAGAGACTAAAAATTGTAAATATGAAAGACTGTATTTTCTCTTTAAGCATATGTGGTTAAAGACTCGTTGTTAAAGACTGTGTGGCAACTGGAAGAGTGCTTCATTCAAAAAAAAATACTGAGTACTGTCCAACAGGGCAGCCTGCTCTTAAAAATGACAAATCCTTTTTTGTTATCTACTTATTTTTGTCGTGAAGTAGATCAGTGCTTTTTTTCATTCATAAAGGACTTAGGTGGCTCTACTTCACTTTGTAACAAGCACTTTTTCTCCAAAGTCATAAACCAAGAAGTTTTGTTTTTTCCTTTTCTTATAGGTTCACAAAGAGATGGATTATATTGTTAAAGATAAGTTGCTGCTTGAGCGGATTCTTGGCATGGAGTTCATGGAACCAATGGAGAAAAGTATTTTTTACAATGGTAAAAAAATTTGTGACTTGGTATTTGTACTATTATAAGTATGTAGGTTTCTGTGTAGATTTCTTTCCCAAGGGTTAACAGTCTAAACTGGACTTTACAGCAGGAAAGGTCACTAGATGACCATTTGTAAGGGAGGTATTTAAGAAATGTTCTTCAGGCTACAGACATCCTATTTAGAATTTGTTGCTCACATGCAATGTTTTTCTTTTAGGCAACTGAAAGGACACCGTGTAGATATGTGCACATGTACTAAATGCTCCTTTAACTCACTCTCTAGATCAGATATCTACTTTGTAAATGGAAAGAAGGACCCACAATATTTAAATAGCTCTCTGTTATTTATTTTTTTTTAATATATAGAACTAAATCTCTTACCAAACAACTAAGAGTACAAAAGATAATTTCTTTACAAAGGATATTGATCACAGTGAGGATGTTTTAGTGGCAATGAAATATAAGCTGTGAACTTGGGCCTGATACCAATCTGCTTCCTCAGTCCCCGAGCTGTACAGAATCCATCAAAAATTACCTTTGAAAACCTTAGTTCCGACCTTGGTTCTTCCCCTAACCATAAGTATGGCCAACACCTGCATGAACACTAGACACTAACTAGTGATCCAAGATGATGCAAACCCTTGTTTTGAGACCCTCAAGTACTTGGCTCTCCAGCTTTGCTGTTCAGAAACTCTAAACCTTATCAGAACCATAACCCAATCCATAGGTGTTGCCAGATGACGATTACACATATGTCATTGTTCTTACCTAATAGCAATCCACCAATTATGTCACTGAGCTTTGCAGAACTTTCCCTGCTCTCTGACACTACAGATGCAAAAGCTGAATCCTAGTATGAACTGTAAACCTGACTGGTAATCAGGAATCCAGCACATTCTTTCAGACTAGCCATGGTTGTAGGCTGATATTTTTGCTCAGTCCAGACGTCTGAGCTACACCTAATTTATTAAAGGCCTAGGCTCTCCTCCCCTATCATGGTGGAGCACTATCTTTACTAATAAATGTTGCCAAGGAACAACTATCTGCCTTAAAAGTATAACTAGAACTTTCTTCAGCCTCAGTCTGTGACTCCACACCTTGCAATATCAGTCATCCCAAAACCCTGTTCTAAACCTCAGGTTTACTCAGCCATAGATATTGTCAGGTATGCAATGTCGGAGTTAGAATTGAGTAAGCATGATGTGTTGTCTCCAAATTGTGCAGCATTCAACAAAGGTTTGGTCTTTTTGACTGCCATTGTTTCCAAGATCATAATCAGAAGGATGGGTGTAAATATATGGCTTGGTGGTTTACACTGCCATGGCTCCCAGAAGTTTAGATACAAATCAGAATTTCTTGGCAGTAGGACATATGCAAGTTGTAATGAAAATAAGCTGTTTCAAATAAAACTTGCATTAGACATGTAGTAGGAAGAGGGAAAATAATCTGTTTTCTGTAATTATTCTACGTGTTCTTTTCTCTTTTGAAAGTCATGCTTTTTGATAAATAAAGAAGTGGATAAGTGGTCTAGACTACTTTGGCTGTGAAAAAGGTATTTTAAGCTTATAAGACCCGTTTCTGGGAAACTATTAACCAAAGGAACAAAGATGATGTTAAGTTGTGAAGCTACTTCTAAGTAAGCCTTTAAGCATATGTTTTTATTATTTTCTTGAGTTAGGGCCAGAGCTTACACTTGCTAAATATGTCAGTGATGAGGAAGTTACATCTGCATCTTGTTCAGAGTAGCTTTCTTAAACAATATGATTGAGATTTTGGGAGTGAATAAAGTTGTGTGTGGCCCGTGGTCTTTTCCTATTGTGTTTTTCAGTATTAAGCCATTTTATAAGTGAAAAGGTTTGTATCACTTTGCTTCAATAGAATGCCAAAACTGGCTCTTGCACTGACTTTCCTTTTTCTTACCAGCTTACTCAGCACAAACTGACACAAACTTGCATATCACAGAAATAATCAGTTTTCAATTTATTTTTATTTTCTGTAGATGAAGGGCACTCTTTCAGTGATGTTCTCTATTATGGAAATGAGACAACGCTGCTCATCTTTGATATCCTGTTTTTCTCTGTTGTGGATCTGGCTTCCCAGAGTTTTATTTTGGCCGCTATTCTAACATACTTGCAACAAGAGGTAAATTTTAATTTAAGAACAAAGCAATATTTTAAAAATATAGGTTAGTATGGAAGTTTATTTATTTAAGTAGAAAATTAGAGCAGTAGGTTAGCCGTATGTGGTGACAGAAGATTATACTGAGAGCTTATAAAATACTTCTCTGACTTTTTTGTCAAATAGGCTTCTGATAAATTAATTTTATTCACATGCCTGTCATAAATTAAGAGGCTACAAATAACTATCAATAGAAAACACAAGTGACTATTAAAACTAATCACACATAGTTATATCATATTTCAGGTTGGAAAGATATAAAAAATGCTGAACAAAGTTAAGCACCTAATTTACTCATGTTATTATGATTTAAAGATAGTATAAAGTTATTATATATAAGTCATATATATATAAGTTGTATATATATAAGTTGTTTTATATATATATATATAAGTTGCTATATATATATAAGTTATTATATATAAGTCATTTTATATTAAGTACTGAAACATACTCTTTTAAGAATTTCTTCTTTAATGCATTTTTTCTAAAATGTTCTTAGATATTTCGGTTTATTCGTAATACACTTGGGCAGAAGAATTTGGCATCCAAAACCTTGGTGGATGAAAGATTTCTCATTTAATTAAGAAGATGAAAAACTTTGTTGAGAAGTTAATAGGGGAAATTATGTCCACGATCAAAGCATCTCCGACCTGCAGATTAGTTGTACTGCACTTCTCAATAATAATAATGTAATGGTTTTGAAATGTATCGGTTTTGTATTGTGTGCTATTAAACTTTATGTATTTACAAATATTTGTTTTAATTCGTGAACACTAAGCCATAGGCCTTTAAAAGGAAAAGTACATGAAAATAAGACAGAAGTAAGCTTACTGTTGTTATTATTAGAGTAAGATAAAAGTTAAGGACCACTCACTTTGAGGCAAAAATTCGAGCATTCTGATTGGCAGGAGAGGTTGTCAACTCTTAAATTTTTGGAAAATTTCCTAAATCCCTTTTTTCATGTAGTTTATTTTGAGCTATATGTTTAGCAAACATATTCACAGTTTTACATAGCACAGAATTTGTTTTGAATTAAGTTATTATTTCAAGAGGACTTTTTAAATATCACTTATTTACAGCGACTCCAACTTGAAATGTTAACTTGTCTTTATTGTTTCATAGTATTATACACTTTTGTCTCTTCTCTTGTTTTTTATCATTGTTTCTCTTGGGTGTGGACTGCACATGACAAAGGTTCCTTGTGTTTGAAATACAGTAGTGTTACAACAATGCAGAAAAACAGTCAGAGGGGAAGTTAGAGGTATTTGGGGTTTGTGCCTGATCTTCTGTCATCTGATGCAGGATGCCCAGGGAAAAAGAGTAATTCTTCTGTGCTGTTTCCACACAAGTGAAATAGAAGTAATTGTTCTTATCCATTTAGAAGTGTTTTCACAGGTGCCTATATATGCTCATGTACCCCTGTGTCTCTAATTTTCTAGCTTTATTATTTTTAGGAACAACACAGAGACCATCATCATCTTATTGTCATTTTTTTGGAATTTAGATGAGTTAATAATGTTTCAAGTGCCACTTATGAAGTGTTAAGGGAGATTATGAATGGCCTTCAAAACACCTCAAAGTGAGGTGTCTACCTCCCATTTGTATCTCTGTAAAGTCTCCCTAGTTTTTTAAAATGTTGTTTTTCAGTAAATGATTAAACATGAATGGTGTTTGCTGTTTTTGTAACTGTTACTTGTCTTTAGATGATTCAACAAGGGACTTTCACCAGCAAAAACACTATAAAAATGCAAGTCAAGGTTAGCATGCTTGTTCCAAAACAGAGACTGAGGACAGGATGAGTTGGACCTAGCAGATTTTCAATGCCGACATGCTTATCTGAGTTGAAACAGCATTGTGTTTCAGATGGTTCTTGGCTTCATAAAGGGGAACATGTTCTCACATTGATCATATCATATCGTATCATGATATTTAACTTATGGACATAAATCTCAGGGACATTATTGCTCTGGTGCATTTGCTTTTGGCCTTGCAAAACCTTTGTATTAATAGCTTACTAGTCTTATATAGCTGTTATTAGCTGGTAGAATGTGTGTATGTCAGTAAAGCTGTGACAAAGTAGATAACTGCAGAGCTGATTTTCTGTGGGACATACATTTATTAGTGTGCAGTTTAGCATGGGTATTTCCATGTCGTGCTTTCCTTACTTTTGTCTGCTTCTGTGCACAATTCTTAGTTTGTTGGTGTACATTATGCCTCAAAAAAGGTGAGAACACAAAACTTCCAACAGAGTGAAATGGCCACTATAAATAAAATGAAGGTTGTTGCCTTTGTAGTGAATGTAGTAATTAAAGTAATTAGGGCCTGGATCTGTAAATACAGCCAAAAATCATGTTGTGAGGTTTCTGTCATAATTCCTGTCAGTGATCTACTGAATGCCAAAATGGTAATTTAAGCTAAAAATCCGAAAAATGGTCTGCACTAGGACATTTGCAAGGCAAAGTAAGGCTCAGATGATGCCCGTGTATTTCTTTGGTCAATATCTTTGCATAGCTTAACTAAACTGAACTTTCCAGATCTTGCAAGTCCTACTGAAATGCCAGTGTACACGAGGAAATATAATCTTTCTCATGTAACCATATTTGTTCAAGATGACTGATGTAACTAATAATAAAAGGGTGTAGAAACTTACTGTGGTTCATAAGTGAGCAAGTAGACTATGCTCTTGGATGACCCTAAGACAGGTCTTTTCCTACTGACACTTTGCAGCAATATGACTGTGCATCGTTGTCAGTGGTAACAGGCACACGCTTTTCTCTGTGCAGATTCTCATGACGTGTCCATAGTCATTAAGTTATTCCAGGGACCAGAACCACATTTCAGACATACCTCATCCAGAATGGACCCATTTACGTCTGACTTCAGTCAAAACAAGTAAAAAGTAGTAACCAGACCTGGGTAAACCAGCATGTTGCAGAATGTCTGCAAGCACAACAAAGATGCAGTTGTGCCATCTGTAGGCATCACTGTGTAGTTTTAATTCAGTTAGTCCCAGTACCAGCAGAGGTGGAAACCTTTCAGCACGGGCCTCTCACTCTGGACCCTGCTCTCAATGCTTTGGCTAACCAGGTATACCTTTCCATGCAAAAACTGTGCTTTGAGTTTGTTTTAGATATGCCTTTAATTATCTGCTGCTCAGAGGGCACGTGAAAGCTTTAATGACCTTGCAATTTGCAAGAACTACCGCTAAATGCAACTCTTGTTACATATAAATGATAGATTAATCTAAAAATGTCCTGTCAAAACAGTTCAGTTGCTTGTCCTCCTCTTTCTCCTCAGTGCACACACTACTCTGTTGTGTTTTATTTTTCCAAGTCATTTATCTAAAATGTTAATATAGCTAACACATGTGCTCTACGTGATTTAGGAAATAATTACAGGAATCAAAAGCTCCAGGAATTCATAGAAGCTTTTCTTCATTCTTGCTGTCCAGTGAACACCTGAAACGGGTTGACTGCGCTTTGTTCTCCTATTGCTTGATGTTTGTTCAAGAAATAGCTCCTATGATTTTGATTCCAACTTAATATTTTTCCTTTTTAAAACTAATATCCTTTTTAAAACTAATATGTGTCATTCACATGATGAGTGTCTTTCAAGTTTCTAAATGTTTTATTTTAAAATCGCACGGCATTTCAAATTCTCATATCTATCCCTCTGAGCAATAAAAATATTTTCAAGGATGGGAGGAATTCTTTTGTATTTGTTAAATCAGTTGACCTAAGCCTACAACATGCTTTCCCTTCCATGTACATGAGGTTTCAGAGTCGCGCAGGGGGCTGCTGCTGGCCCTGCAGCCCACAGAAGCTCTGCCAGGACAAGTGCAAGGAAGGGTTTTTGCAGTCGGTGTGGCAATGGGGGGTACAGTTTAGTACAGCCACAACTTTTTGCTGAGTGTCTTAGGGGTTATATGCCGAAATAGTTAATTCCACAAATATAACTCATATGCAGACAAGGGACACTAATTTCAATAATACGTTTGAAATTCCCAGGTTTCACAGTATCACAGTACGTTTGGGATTGGAAGGGACCTCAAAAGATCATCTAGTCCAATCCCCCTGCTGGAGCAGGAACGCCTAAGTGAGGTCACACAGGAACATGTCCAGGTGGGTTTTGAATGTCTCCAGAGAAGGAGACTCCACAACCCCCTGGGCAGCCTGTTCCAGTGTTCTGTCACCCTCACTGAGAAGAAGTTTCTTCTCAAATTTAAGTGGAACCTCTTATGTTCCAGCTTGATCCCATCATTTACTAGTGAGGACTTGAGTGATTTGGATTTTACTACAGCATTCACTGTAATGGCAGGTTTGTGGTGGAAGTAAATAGTAGCAGAGTTGGGAAGTGCAACTGGTGGGATGCTCAGAACTTCACCCCACCCATCAGATGCTGCAGCGTAAGCAGCACGACGATGTCACCCAAACCAAGCTTGTGGGCTTTTCTCTGTTTTCAGTCTGAAAGGGAGTGTACAAGCAGTATGTAACTAGGAAAGGTTGACATTGTGTTATATTCCTACAGCAATCATGAGTGAGCTGGGGTGGTGGAAAGAGGTAACTATCAAGCATCTCAAAACCAGTCGTCTTCAGCACCTGCTTTCCCCTACGTCTCTTCTTGTCTCTAGCCAGGATTTCGGTATCACATGCTTTTCTTCTGCATCTTTTCACCATTTCACAGTGCTACTCCACAGTCCCTCTCTCCTGTGCCTCAAGCCAGGGCCTCCAGGTGGTGCCAACCCCAGCCTCCTACTTGGCCCCACCACCTGCAGGTCCTGGCCCTGCCCTCCTGCCTGCCGGCTCTGCTGGGGCTGCTGCTGCCTGTCCCGGTGTCCCTGGCCACATGAGGGACACAGCCTGGCTGGCCTGAGGCTGAGGGGAGGTGGCCTTTGGAGGAGATTGCTGCCAAGCTGTCTGGCAATGAACTGCGTGCCAAGGTGTGCCTCAGCACAGCTCCTTCGGTGAGAATGAAAATACAAACATAGCATCATAAATCAGTTTAAAGGCATGAAGTCCTGACTTCTGTGTATGTCTAAAAGGAAGACAGAATGAAACCAAGACACATCCAAACAGAGCACTGGCTTCCTCCAGCTTTGCCTCCATTCTTGGCTACGTACCATCTCCACCCTAGCACTCCCAGCTTCCTGGTGTGACTCTTATCGTGCCACAGCAGACAGAAGACGATACCTGCCACGGCCGGTTTGGAAAAACACCATCCTCACTGGCCCACCACTGGCTGCTAAAGGCAGCACGGCTGTGGGTGTCACCGAGCTGCTGCCAGCCTCTGCGGGCAGGAGTCTGCAGGGAGCTCTGCGCTCTGGTGCCCACAGGGAGGACCTGGATCCACAGCTCGGGCTGGGGATCACAGAGTCTGAGGGCTGATCCACAGGAAACCCCACAAAGATTCATTTGCATCTCTGTAAGATGAATATTTCCATCTTATCCTGGCAGAGCTTCACTGAGTCCTGATGGTCCAGAGCCCTGACCATCTGCACCTGTCTCTAATCCAGACTGCTTTGCCAACCTACTGGTGCTACTCAAGACTTGTCACCTCCTTAGTTTTCCTGAGTAAGATCTGTCACAGCAGGAACAGCTGTAAACCTGGCAGCTGGGGAGAGGTGAGGCAGCCCTTGAGGTTAATTAGGAAATAATCAATATTTGAAGCTCACCTGTGGAATAGTTCTGAGGCTCAGAGTCTCTGCAGACATCCAGAGACAGCACCACATGAGTTGACATTGAGAATTTCCCTTTAAATGTTCAGAATTGTTCTTTTTTTGCCTGTGAAATCAGAGCCCACACCAAACAATCTCCTCACAACCTCATAACCTGCAGTGTTTATGGTATGAAAAGCAGAGGCTATATCTAAGCAAAAAGAAGGAAACATATTTGTCATAGCACAGTTATGCCTACAAAATACACAACAATTGAAGAGACAGATCTATATGGTTTCTTTTTGTTTGTTTGGTTTGGTTTGGTTTGGTTTCATAAGTGCCTACTATTGCAGCAGCTAGCGAATTTCCATTTTACAGCTCAGTGCATCAGAGTGGCAGAAAAGCTTATTCAGTATGAAGAAACTGAAATTAAAAAAATGACCTGTAACCCCGTGGTCTCCATGACCTTTCCACTCTGGTTTACAAGTGCAGAAAAATAATCTCCTCCAAATCATTTGAAAAATAAGTCTCCATTTCTTCCTGAAAATGCTGAATGGAGGTATTTGCTTTTGGCTTTGCCTGATCCCGGGGACAAGAACTGTTGCACCAACCTCCATCCTAAGCAAACAGCTCAGTCTCTCCCCGAGCCGGACCTAATCCCCTTTCCATCAGCACCCCGCTGCAGGTTATGAGGTTGTGAGGAGATTGTTTGGTGTGGGCTCTGATTTCACAGGCAAAAAAAGAACAATTCTGAACATTTAAAGGGAAATTATCACATTATATTGGAAGGTTGGAGTAGAGATGATGTCAGGAGAGGGACCTCTCAGGTGTTTATTACTTCCAAAGGCATAGAGTCAGAAATTAGTTTCTCTTTGTTTCACTATAAAAAAATTCCTCCTCATGTCTAGCCTGAATCTCCCCTCCTTTAGCTGAAAACCATCACCCTTTGTTCTGTCATAACACGCCCTTCTAAAACCTCTGTCCCCATCCTTCTTATAGGCCCCTTCTAAGTACTGAAAGGCCGCAATAAGGTCTCCCCGGAGCCTTCTCTTCTCCAGGCTGAACAGCCCCAGCTCTCTCAGCCCGTCCTCGCAGCAGAGCTGTTCCATTGCTCTGATATTTGGGGTCTCCTCTGGCCCCTCTCCAACAGGTCCATGTCTCTGCTGTGCTGAGGGCTCCAGAGCTGGACGCAGGACTCCAGGTGGGGTCTGACCAGAGCAGAGCAGAGGGGCAGTTTTGCTTCCTTGCCTCAAATACTGCAAGCAAAACACATTTTCCTGACCTCTTGTGCAGCTCACACTGCTCCCCAGGGGGTTATTCCTGACAGTATGAACAACAATAGAATGAGGCTTTGATTACACGCTTCTTGGAAATAACAATATTCGTTGCCCATACTCACCAGACATCAAGCCAGAAGCAACCATGAGGTAACGGAGCCTCTCTTGCTGGTGCCACCTGGTGCTCTTTGCTCCTCTGACCCTTTCCCATCATTTGTCATCACGGGCAATGCTGCACCCTGAGCAATCATTACCAGGGAAGGGCCAGGACTCTTAAAGATGCAATTAAGTAGCAGACACATTTGAATATATCTAGACATTAGAGGAACAGCAAGGAATTGATCCCCTCTGGGGAATGGCTTTTGTTTCCTGAAGCTTTTAGCGTTCTCGGCTTCCCCGTTCTCTGCAGCACTGCTGGGTTGCAGCTGCTTTAACTGGGAGAGCTTGAAATGGGTGCAGCAGGTGAGAGCAGCAGTTCGAGATTTTGGGAAGCACAACACACCTCCCTCCCCTAGTCACTGTCATGCCACCAGTAGTTATAAAAGCCTCACTGGAAACAACAGTGTATAATTAGAGGAGGTGGATGTTTCCACATTCTGTGCCTGTGTATATGCTGGTGTGCAAAATCCTGGCTGCTTTTCGCACCCTTCTGTCAGACTCTCAGCTCAGTTGCAGTCTGCAAGAAGAGCAAGCCAGCGCTGTGGTGCCTGTGCTCCAAAACAAACACCCCAGAAATCACCCCACAGCTGGGAATGAGCCCCGGCCCCTGACGCCGCCTGTGCGTTGGTGCTGAAATGGATCCAACTGGGAACGCAGCTCGGAGGGATGCTGATGAGAAAGGAGCCCTGTCAGGGTTTGCTGCCCCACAGGTGCTGGTGGCACCAGGTGAAGAGAGGAACAGATGGAGGAGCCAGGCCTGGGCAGAGGTGTCCAGGGCAGTGGGGACAGCGGGGCCCAGCCTGGCCCAGCAGCACTGCAGCAAAGAACAGCCTCAGCTCACCTCCAACAGCTCTTTTGGATGTTTTTTTGGATGGTGCAGGAAATATAAGGCAGACGGTTCTCATCTGCTCCTTCTCTGTATCCACTTTTCTGCGAGAAGGACATGCAGTAAATGTGAATGATGAACACACAGTACTGCTATGATCCCTGGCCGCTTGTCATCTCCCCATCTGACATGCTCCGAGCTGGGCTGAGCGTGAGGGACCCAAACCTGATGCAGCAGAGACACTTGCCCTGTGATGACAGCTTCTCACACGGTTTTGTGTTCAGACCTTACCCAAGAATCACGAGACAGACCCCTTTGTCCCAGCAAATACAGCATTTCTTGAGAAAGGTGCCTACAGTCCTGGATGGTGTCACCTTCAAGCTTTGCCCTGTGTGACAAAGGCTCAGGAGATCCACAGTGAATATATGACTGGGATCTGCAGGTCTGGTTTCTGGAAACTAGACCACTGATTCTCCTCTTTGATCCCTGGGCTCCCTTCTGGGTGTATGGCAGCATGCTTGGCTACCTGTGTGTGCCCGACCAAGGCAGCCTGATGTGCTTCCCCAGGGAGCTCTGGGGTCTCTGCAGCCACCCCCAGAGTGAATGAGGGACCTATGGTGAACCACCAACCCTCTCATTTCATAAGCAATTATAGAACCACAGAACGGTTTGGGTTGGAAGGGACCTTCAGAGACCATCATGTCCGAGCCCCCTGCCCTGGGCGGGGACACCTCCCACTACATCAGGTTGCGCAAACCCCTGTCCAACATGACCATGAACACTTCCAGTGATACGGTATCCACAAGTTCTCTGGGCAACCTGTTCCAGTATCTCACACTCTGACTCATGACTCTGCACCTGGTTTTATGACTGCATGAGAAAAAATGCTTTTCTGAACAAGTTGCTCCTGGCAAGCTGCTCTCTGCTGGATGCTGGCTACATTGGAGAGCATCTGCTTCCAGAGGAATTTAGACTGAATTTTTCACTTAGGGTGAAACCAGCAGAAATTGCATACACAGAGTGAAAAGGCTCCCATGATGTGGTAAACAGCGAGAGAAAGTGTGTGTGCATGTCAGGTGGAGGGGAAGATGGTGTTTCTGTGGTCCCTCCTGATGAACAGTGAAACCACCTGGAGCTCCTGCTAAGAAAAAGGGAAACTCGGCCACCTCTCCATGGGACATCTTAACAGGCCAAATCTCCTCAGTTACAAGCATTCTGAAGCAGAGTTTAAAGAAACATGGATTTATTGGAATAGATGTCATTTTAATTTAGGAAAAGAAGCCAGTAGAGGCTATGTTCATGCCAATAACACAACACTGCCCAGCCTGCTGGGTAGGTTTCTCACTGACAAGCCTGAAATTCACCCCGAGACATCCTGAGGACCTGTGTCTTCCACTCCAGGTCCATGCCTTCAGCTTAAGTTGCCCCTCAGAGCCAGAGGCAGCCCCCAGCACATGTCCTCAGGCCAAGCCAGGGCCTCGCTCTGCACAGCTGGCTGTTGCGGGATTTTTCCAGAAGTGTCAGAAACCCTGGGGATGGTGAGGGACGAAGCCTGATCCCTCGAGACAAACTGCCTGCTGTGAGAGAAACGCTCCTTTTCCCTCCCAGGGACTCCCCAGGAGCTGCCCCTCCTCTGCTTTCCCTCCGGTTCTTGCTGGGAGCAGCCAGGACCAGGGCCCAGCTCTGCGGGAGCACCCGCACCAGCAGCACGGCGGGGAGCAGAGAGCACCTTCCCACAGTGCTCACAACAGTGGTTCTGGGTATCCCCAAAGTGCTCTTTCCACCCTGGAACCACCTCTGTAAATAAATCTAATAGTTCCCAATGAGGTGGCCATGCTGGCACCTTAAAATCAACTCCCCTGGCCCCTGGTTGTTTGTAACCATTAGCCCAAGAGCCAGCTGGGTCCAGTTACCAGCCTGGCTGCAAGGCATTGCTTAAGAGTTTAAAGGAATGCTGTAAGCAACCATGAAACTGTCCCAAAGCTCACATCCCTGTCCAAAGTCTGGTGATGCTCCAGCTGTCTGTCTCCCTTGCAGCCAAGGACTGATTTTAGCTAAAGGAAAGGGAAAATCACCATTTGCTTTGGCCAGTGATGCTGGTGCTTCTAAACACTTTTCTCAAAAAGACCCACTGAGCACATGCTTAAACCCTACTGGTGGCCTGTTCCCCTTTGCTGCCTAATAGCACAGGCTCTTCCACAGTTTCCTCCTAAAATGTACATTTTTAGGGTTAATCTCTGAGCTGGGAAAGGTATGCATGCTCCTGACGAAGTATGCTGTTAATCAAACGCAATTTTTCTCTGCATTTACACACATGTAATGAAGGCTGTACTCAAGCCTGGAACAGAAATGCTTCAAACAACCTTTCTTGTTTGCTCAGTCCCAGGGCAGTATTGACTTAAGAACATTGTCTTGCCGGTGACCTGTTAGAAAAGTTTAAATTTCTTTCATAACCTGGAGAGAACAGGAGGCCTCTCGGTGAAGTCCTCTCCAGGGGCAGGGGCAGCCACTGTGCCCATTGATTCTGCTGGGAGACTGGACTGGACAGGTTTGTGTTCAGCAAACTGCAGGGCTCTGGAAAAGCACGAAGCAATGCAGCTGACAATTCCCATTTTGCCTGTGCCCGAGCACACAAGTTTAAATGAGATACAGCTTCAGGGAAGCAATTTTGGAAGGCTGAGCCCATGCTGGAGCCCTGCTGCAGTTGGGCTGGCTCTTGGCTCAGGGGGCTGCACTCCCAAAACACGGCAGAGAGCTGGTGGGGTGACTTCACTGCAGCCGGCATCTTTGGAGTGTGTGAAAAAGCAGAACAAAAGAGACACTTCTATGAGCTGTGGGGGCGGAGGGAGGAAGGGTGTTTTCTGGCACCCCTTCCTCCCTCCAGCTGCCCCTCCCACGCCTGCCCAGCCACCTCCAAAACGGCCCTTTGGCACTGAAGCAGCACTTTAGGATCCAACCCATCGCGCAGCTGCAGCTCTGCTGCCAGGCCAAGCTCTGCTCTGCAGGAAACTCCTCCTCGCTGCCGGAGGAAGAGGAGCCAAGAGGCTTTGCGCTACCAGCCCAGTGCCCAAGGAACATGGAGCAGTTGTCACACCACTCTTAGACATGTTGCTGGGGACTGCTTGGCTTTCACGCCAAACTCCTCTTCCCTTTGAAGCCCACCAGTCCACTCCTCCTTCTCTAAGGACATTTCCCCACCTTATGCACCTGCCTATCCCAAATACGACATTCCCGCCTACCACAGTGCTAGAAGACACTGAGAGTCCCCCTGCCTGCATGTCCTGCAGCAGCACAGGTGCCAGCCCTGCAGCCTCTCCCAGGGACAGGGCTGCCACCAGGAACTGGCACTGCCAGGCAGCTCTGGCAGCCACCATCCTGCGCGGTTACTCCCATGCTCAGCTGCTGACAGAAGTCAGGTCAGACAAAGCCAGGCTTTTTCTTGGACAGCAAGTGACTACAGGACCAACTTTGCCCTGGGGAAATTCTGCATCCAGGACTGATACAGGATTTTGTTTTGTCTCCAGGGATAGAGGGAGCTGGGGAAGGAGGGTAAAAACATCTGGGAATACAGGAGAAATGCCTCTTGATGAAGTTTGCTGTTGTTCTCCAAAAATGCCTGGGCTGAAGGCTGAAAGCAGTGGTGTGGCAATTTAACTCACATGATGCCACTGCAGCACAAGGAGTTGGGGATGCCTGCCAAGAATGGCAGCTGAAACACTCTGGGCTCCCCAAATACCTTGCAAAATGTTACGTCGCCTCTTTGCCGTCAAACCTCTGCCAAGTGCTTGAAGACTCCTGGGCAAAGACCACTCTGTGCAGCCTGCTCTTACACAGGGACAAGCTCCAGCCCAAACGTTGCCTTTCTAGGGGCGACCCCCGCACTGCCAGCTGGGTTCCAACTCTGAGGCTTCTTCAAAGCAAAGAGAACCGTGATGTCCTCCGACCACCCGGTCCATCGGACCATCAGTCCATCGGTTGCGTATCGGACTCTGCCACTGGCAGCTGCCAAGGGGACGATTGTGAGGCAGAAGCCAAAGGAAGAGCCTCCCAGTTCCGCTTGTGAAAACCTCTGTGTTGAACTCCAACCAGGCTTTTAAGTGCCCTACAAAAGCACAAAATGTGTCTTAATGGAACTTCAAAGTAACATGCATGGAATAGGATCTGATATTAGAGGGACAGGGTTAGGCATGAAAGATTACATGGATATATATCTGTGTGGCCAGAGAATAGCAGATTAAAAAATATATCAAACGCTGCAAAACATCAGGTTATAAAACTTGCCCCTGTCATTAAGTGACGTGAAATATCCAGTATTTTATTTGCTGTCGTGAATTTGCTTATGTTTATTTGCTTCAGCCAGGTCCATGCTGTGTCTTTGTCACGTCTTATCCTTGTGTCTGCCTCTGTCCTCCTGTGCTGTCGGTAACTCCAGCTCATCATTTCCCTGCACTCTGTGCCAGCGAGGAGGTTAAATGGACAAAACAGCAGAACTGGTGTTTCCAATGAAGAAAGTCTGATCCTGGAGCTAATTGAAAACATTCTCCCCGTAATTATCTCAAGTTGGTGTTGGTTTTGTAATGTTAGGCCTACAATAATTTCAGTTAAAGCCGTTGTATCATATTGTTATATGTATTATATATATGTATTGTTATATAGAATAACATGCAAATAACTCCAGGACCATCAGCTTCTTATCACTGCCATCTATGTCTTGTGAGAATTACTCAGAAAGTATGAAGTGAAGCAAAATAGCTAGACATTACCAATACTCCTGTTATTTTAGATCACTTACGATCAGAAATATACTTCCATGAAACAGCATGTTGGGGCCATACACCCACCTGTATACATATACATTCCATGTTTACACACTCGGTCAATTCACTGGTTAAAACCCCATTTTTCTTACCCCTGGCACAGCGAAATGTAAACAGGCAACATGTTTTGCTGCTCTGCTCCGTACATCATTGCCGAGCATCAGTCACAACAGGGTCCAGGAGTTAGCGCTGAGCTGGCAATTTTGCTGATAACGCAGGAGGCAGAGCATGCTGCTCGTGTACAGCCACGGAGCCTCTGCTGACAGAAGTAAAAAGGGGCTTTTCTCATTGTCAATAAACAATATGAAACTGCTCTGGAGATACATGAGCCCCAGTAGCCCCGTTGCATCAAGGGGCAAAGAAGGGGAGGGCCAGGCCCTTCCAGCAGCGGCTGTGGGACACGTGAAGAAGGATCTGCTGCCCGCCACCCCGCTCCTCTCCAGTCCTGGACAGGTTTGCAGGCAGCTGGTGGACCCTGGCAGGGTGACAACTGAGTGGGGCCACATTCCCCGGGCAGAGGAGCCCCAGGCTCGCTGGCCTGGCTGCTGTGGGCCATTGCAGCTCTGCCAGGCTGTAATGTACGTCACACAGCTGGAGTGAGTTTTTCCATCAGAATGTTAGGTTTTCATCAGAAAATGCTGGTTCACCAAAATCAACAGGCTTTGAACAAGCAGTTTCTTATGAACTTCTTAGAAAAAATAAATTGAATGTTTTTCAGGAACTGCTTCATCGCTTGCTGATTTCTTGAGTGGCACATGTTCCCAGAACTCCTTCATCTGCAGCTCCAGAGGCTCCTATTCTTTCAGATTTTTTATTTGCCAGGGCTAGGCAGCTTGGAAACACCTAGCAGGATCAAGGCTTAGCTCCCTGCAGCTCAGGGCAGAGCCTGGCATCCCAGGGGATACCACTCACATCAAGGACAGTAGGGTTCCCAAGGGAATGAAAAGCCTGGATGCATTTGAGAGGATCTGGATAATGCAAAAAGAAATTCCGGGGAAAAAATAAGTAAATAAATAAAAGGTTTACAGGAACAGCAAACCTTAAACAACCAACCTAAACCCCAAGATTTCCATTCAGGTTTCATACACATCTACAAATGTACCGAAATTTCATTTTGAAATTAGACATCTGCTTTGTGGTCTGTGAGGGACAAACCCACCACCCGTTCTTCCACCTCTGGGAAAGGAGAATACTCTGGGTTTGTAATTCTCCATCCCTTTCTCTCACTTGCTGCAGGAATGGCAGGTTTTCCTGCGTATTTCTTTGGAGAAAATATACTTCCCCTCAGTGTTGGCTTCATTGTATTAAGGGCACAAGATCAGTCTCTTTATCCAGGTGCTTATCTCTCCTGTATTTGATGTTTATAAGAGCTATTAGCTGATGATTTCCAAGGTGTCATAAAACCAGGTGTACTCCAGGGTGAAATTGCCTGTATTAGATCTAGAGATAGGTCAGAATAAGAGGTGTACTACTTCTACTGCAGTTATGATGGTCTCTTCTTCTGGGTAAACCTTCCACCACTCAGGGCAAGAATGGATGTCAAACTGGGCAGCTCTTTTAACACTGCCTGAGGGAGCAAAGGCTGCTCTGCAGAGTCCAGGGTCTTTCCACACAAGGTGACAAGCCCTCATCCCCCATTTCCCCACCAAGGCTGAGCTGTTCAGGTGCCTCAGCAGCACCGAGCTCAGAGAAACCCCATCTCCAGGGCTCACGCTAAAGATGACATTCAGGGGCACTTTGCAGAACTGCAGGTACCTGCCTCTGACAGATGCACTTCCCAGCCCCTGAAGGGATAAGGCAAACACTTAAAACCTCCCTCTAAAGTGCTTCTATTGCTGTTTCTGCCAACAAGGTTGTAGCATTGTGCCTCCAGCAGAAACAGGCAGAAATCCTGGCCGTGTTCAGTGTGGTGCTGGTTTTTGGTCCATCAGAACCATATGCAGCTCAGACAGCGCTGTTGCCCTCTGTAACCAGGTGGTCACTTAAAAACAGAATAGGAACAAAAAATAACATGTTTAGAATAGTCTGGTATTCAATAAATGAATATTCAAAAAATAAATAGATGACCTTTGGAGGTCCCTTCCAACTCAAACTGTTCTGTGATACAGGAGAGACAAATTCTTTGATTGGGGAGTGGTCCATGCTCTTCCTACCCTGATGGACATGGGTTTCCTGAACTCGGAGACACACAGCCGATCAGTCCTTCACCCCTTTCTCGTTGGTTCTCTGCTTTTGCTGTGTTTGCTGCTGGCAGAGCAAGTTCTGTGTTCAGCTGCTCACATCCAGGTGTCATGAGAGCTGGTCAGTCCCGTGCACAGACAACCAAGCCCAGAACATGCCTCACTTCCCTGACTGACCCCCCAGCTCCAGCACTGTCTCGCTCTTGGCCTCCTCAGATCTTCACTACAGGAAAATCTGGGCACTCCTCCCATTGCTTTGGTTTTAATTAAACACATGATTTTAATTCCACTCATTATTTTGAAGAATTTCAATAGCTTTAACTGAGATAAATACGCATTTATTCCTTTAAAATAGGTGTGGGTTTTTTTTAATCATATGGCTATTCGTCTTCCAATTACTCCATCAAGGCATGGAAAATTACAGATTTCATACACCCCATGTCTCAGATGAGGGCTCAATGTTAGTTTGCAATGAAGGATTAAATATAAAGCAAAGATGAAAGAGTAAATGCAGTCCTCTTGTGTTTTATACAGGAGCTGACCCAACTGTTCCAAGGCATGTTTCAGACAGAGCCATGCAAACTGATTTGGAAAGGAAAACTCAGCGATAGGCTGAGAGAATTCAGTGCTCACTGCAGCAATGATCTCCCTCTGCCTCTCAACTGAACTTTATCAGAAAAACAGAAACATCCTTAGTATTCCTAGCACAAACCAGGCTTGGATCCAAACATATTTTACCTCTGAGTAACTGGGAAAATGAGCTTTTCTACCACGCATTCTACTCCAGTGAGTCACCAAGCGGCTCAGCCCCCAGCATAAGGAGCCTTGCATGGCGATCCATCAGCAGCAGTGCTCAGCCAAGCATGTGCCGTTGCAGTGCATGGGCTGCAAGTAAACTGAAGATTTATTTCACTATGGGTGAAATGCATATTTCATTATGTCTACTGTGTAGATGCGACATGCGTATAATCTCTGAGAGGTGGATTTTAACATTAAAGCCCGGTAAATGCTGCTTTTCCTTAATGTTGCATTGAATGTCATGTTTAAAACAAAGCCCCGTTCATGGCAGTTTGTCCCAAACGGCCAGTGAATCCCTTCTGTAAGGGACGCACATGCCTTATCCCTGTCCAGGGAAAACAAAACAAAACAAAACAAAACAAAACAAAACAAAACAAAACAAAACAGGAAATATTCCCAGGAGGAACCGGAGGAAGGCTGGCAGGCCGGAGCAGGCGCTGCTCGCACTGGTGAGCACGGGGCAGACCCAGGTGTGCGGAGCCCTCTCACGCAGGGCAGGACGACCCCGCTCCCGGCCTGCTTTGTGATGACCCAGGAGCCTGGAAAAGCTCCCAAATCATTATCAGTTCTTCATGTGTCATTTTTGACGTGTTAGCAAACAGCTCACGGAGACAAGTTGTTCTGACAGTAAGACAGACACCTTGTCATTCCTCATCTAAAGAAGGCATTTGCTTTTCCGTAGATATTACATGGAGTCCTTGGTGATTCCTGCTCAACAGCCGCCATCTTAAGACCTGATCCAAATCACACAGAAGTCAATATTAAGACCCTCTGACTCCAGTCACACTGGGAACTTTTTTTTTTGTCAAAATAAACGGCAACATAATACAGGTGCTTACATGTTTAATACATTCTTTATAAAACAAAGTCATAGGCTTATCTGTTTACTTTATGGTGTATATTTTTGCAGCAAATTAAAATGCCAAATTAAATTTCAAGGACTAATCCAAGTTCTGCACAGAAGGTAGGCAGACTGGGTGCAGAAAGTATCATGTTGCTCAGTGGTTTTGGTGAAAACAAGAGAACGAGAAATGTCCCCCCTCCCACATTTGCTCAAGCATTTTTAAATGAATGACCAAGATCTTTCACATCGTGGCTAATTACAGAGATGGAAACATGTCTTTCACATCAGGAGGAGTGAGATAAGAAACTAGAATTACAATACAATAGAGCTCATTTCTGAACTCAGCTGTAACTATGGCAACCTTCATTCACACTGTTTAACCGAGGGTATAGAAAAATAGTGTGCTCAGAAAGTCAGAATAAATTGTCTAAATCATTGGCCTACAAACATTTCAAAGACATGAACTTTTACAAAAATTAAACTTTCTGAGAAGTTCGTATTTGCAGAAATCATTTGACGTTATCTCCGTATTCCCAGTTCTTGTTGACTACAGGGACACATCTTTCCAGCGTGGCCAGGCATTAAGGGAGATAGATACATCTCAAGATGACAGGGAAAGGAAAAAAAAAAGAGGTGAAATCTGAAATTAAGTAATAACATAAATTCTAATACAATGTCCTGTAACTGTGCAGTTAGGGTTAAAAGCTGGCACCGTCAGCAACAGTTTTTTAGTTTTTCTTCATTGCACAAAATCAAAAGGTGAAACTGGGACAAATTCTTCTCTCACTTAAATGCCTGTATTTCCCTCCCACCTTTGTTGGCGTCAGCAGCCTCAGCTTGCTGTGTTGTCACAGTCCCCAGTGTTCCCCTTACGTGAACTTGAGTAAGGCAGCAGTGTGGTATTAACAGAAAACACAACAAAACAGCAGTAATGATCAATATAGTGACATTTCATCTCTGCGTCCAGCTCCTCTGATGTCCTGGCTGCCAGGGAGGTGCTTCGCTCGCCGGCTGCTCCTTGGCACGTGGTGCAAGCCTGTCATTCAGCTCTGCTTCAAACAGCGCTTTTCTCTTCTTTCTGGTGCAGAAAGTGGCCATAGCTGACAGATGATAAAGGAAGAAAAATAGCAAACACCAAATGCAAACCCTTCCTCTTTACATATTTTATGTAGCTGCCTCGTTTCAGGCAGCTGGTAAACAAGCTTTCACTTACTCTTTGTTGGTGAACAAAAAAAGAGGAAAAATGCTCCAGATCTTGTATTTTCTTCAACATCCACTGTACCAATGCACCATATGGAAGCAACTGCACCACAGCTGTACTTGACAAACCCTTAAACTAAACCTGAGCCACACACGATTGGTTAGTGGAGCTTGGACACAAGAAAGCAGGAATTTCTAGTTCACAGGGCTGGGCAGATTCCCGGCAGGACTCATCTCTGAACCGCTTCTATGGTGTAATGGCAAAGCCGAAATGAGATCAGGGACATGTGGCTTCCCAACGTCACACTACACCTGATGGCTTGGGTTTGGTAGCAAGGCCAAACAGGCCTGGACATGATCACAAAACACAAGTTGGAGGTGGCAAGGCACCTGGCAGAATTACAGCTCTTGCAGATATGCTAAGATCCTGAAAATATGAGGTTATGGCACTGTGAGCACTGTAAACATGGCCTTGAGGAATGACCCTGGAAAACAGTAAAGTGTGGGGAAATAACCAGTCACACTGTGGTCCCCTCTCCTTTAATCAGGTTCTCCTTGCTTTATATATAAAATTCCTGCTCACAAGAGTGTTGGCATTACTGGTGTCAGGCATGCAGGGAGGCACTTGAGACGCACAGGTTTGTCCATTCTCATAGGTCATCCTTCAGTATTTGAAATGACCCTTCTTTTTTTTTATTTTTTTTTTTTTTTCTTTCAGGAAGACTTGGCAGCAAAACAACATTTTCAAACATTTCTTCCCTGACATGGCTGGAATAATTGGGCGCGAGCCTTGCTGCAGTAAGCGTTACAGGCCAAATGCTTGCTGTGCGGCAAGTCCCACACCTCCGAGCACAAGCTGGGCACGGGGAGAGCACTCCTTGTGCACATGGGAGCCCTAATATATCGCTGTCTGGAAGCAGTTCAGAGTTGTCGATGATGCAGATTCGCTAATCAAAACTCCACACAGCTGAAGGACACAGCACGCTGACCTTTACGACAGCCCCGGGAATGTTGCAGCAGCCTGAGATGACTTTGTAGAGCTGCTCCGGCTGCTCGAGTCTGAGCAGACCTTTTGCCGGCCCTGGTGAGGATACTGTGCGTCTTGAATAAAGCACCTTGTTTCTATGCACTTTTTAGAGAGAGGGGAGGAATTAGCTCTGACTCAACAGGCCTTTTGGATACCTTTTCCAGATTACTACAGTGGTTTCATTCAGTTATGCAGGCTTCAAATTAAAAGTTAATGAAAACCAACAGACTTCTCATTTCTCCTGAGGCACATTTTCTCCCTTATTTAGACAGCTGAGAGAAGTATGTCAGAAGAGGATTCCTCCTTGTTTCACAAAGGTTTCAGGGACTCTGCGAACTGCTGAGTAGCACATGCCTGCACTAACACCATTGCTGTCATTTTGAATCAGCCCTGTGCATTTTCCAAATGCGTGTTACAGCCACCACCCACACGGCAACACAAGTGCAAGTGAAGTAGCATTAGCTCTGATGGGCACCCTTTGTCTTCCGAGGAAATGACTAAATAGTATCCTCAAAAAGCTGACAGTTGGAGAGTAGTAGAAATTACAGACTCATGTTTGGCAGGGAGTCTCATATTCGCAGCTGTACTGACTGCCTGCCAGGAGCCATCTGCCTGCAGAACATGCCGTCTTACAGCGGCTCGACCTGGGATAGTTCAAGAGGATAAGAGCAGTGTTAGAGAAGTGAGCAGACCTTCTCTTTTCAGATTTCTTTTGCTTGGTTTTATAGCTCTCCTCCAGTTTTGCCAGCTTCCAGGTGGTAGCAGATTCAAGCAGTGGTTTCCAGATTAACCTAAGGCATTGATTTTGACTCTAAGTAAGGCATCCCCTCACTATTAACATGCAAGAAACACAAAGACCTTTGAATCTTATATATTTTACCCACTGATACAGGCAAATACAAAACAGAGAGGCTTGAACCTAGGAAAATCACTGGGATTTTTTTTTTGTTAAAGTCTTTAAACCCTTATAGCTTCATAGTCCCTGCTCTCCCTTATTCCAGCTCTCCTTTTATAGCTGTTGCTGTTGATCCTACCAATCATCTTGACTCATGATGCTGGGACTGGTTTTACTGCAATAGACTCAAGTATTATTCTTTCTACAATTCCTTTATTTAAAAAGACACAGATAAAGTTCTTGTTTTTCTGACCAGGCAGTCAAACAGCAAGAGCCCACCTATACTCAAATTCAAGCCTTTTTCAGGAAGCACTTTGTCCCAGTGTTCTCTTTTCTTTCAGTGTCATGTCCCTGAAATCATTTTATTGTGCCCTTTGCATTTCTACCCTTCATTTTTTTTGGGTTTTTTCGGTTTTTGTTTGAGTTTTTTTATGTGCACATATGTGACCACACAACTCATGGTTTAATCACTTTCTGCCTGTGTCACTTGCCAGTACACTGTATTGCCAGCCTGTATGGGACATGGTGTTACTTCATTTTGTGATACTGGTGGATACTCTGGGAGGTAGATTGTACTGTTTTGGTTTCCAGTAACCAGAGTCATTTAACTAGTTCCTCATGCTGAACCAATTTAATGTATTTTTTTTCTCATCCCATAACTTCCTCTTACTATTTTCAACAAGATTTGATGTGATCACAGGCTGATTACATTTTGCTGCGTGAAAATGGAAGCAAATCACAATTGCACACGTGGGATTTTGAAAATGGCCAAAATGATGTTAAGATAGCTGCACAGGCTGATGGAGAGAACAAAAATCACTATGCGGGGTGCGGCTCTGTGCTCCCTCCCTCCTGCTCCCCTGGCCGCGGTGCAATGCCCTTCCCTTCTGGCACAGCTGCCTGCACAGCTCTGCCTGATGAGCCCTGCCCTGAGCTGCTCTGGGAAATGATCCAAGCTTAACTGCGCTTTTGGGGTAGTTCAGAGCACTTCAGCTTTGAAGTAGGCTGGACAGACCCTTGCGTGGGTGGGGACTTGGAGGGCTTAGGCGAGGACATGAACGATGAAGCAAGAAAGGTCTTCCTACAAGCGAAGGTACGGCTGGGTGGCTTCAACCAGGCAGGTGACAGCATATAGAAACATACGGACCTGCCCGGGGGACATCCACAGTTACCTGTCATTGTGCCTTTCACCTGAATGGCATCGGTATGACTGAGCCAGGTGACACAAGAGCGTAGTGACACATTGCAACCTGGTTGTCCGCTGGGTGGAACAAAGCTCTCAGGTACACACTTTGACCATGAATCTAATGTTTTCCTTTGAGATAAAAACAGTAAGGGAGATTAATTACTGTGAGCACCAAAACTTAATGAGCACGAAGACTGTGCCTATGATGGCAGTATTTGTGAATGTATTTGTTTTCTGAGGCTGGGGAGTAAATATTTTGTTAATTGTCTCATGTGTGAATGCATTATTATATCAGCAACACGTATAAAAGAAAAGGGAATATTGTGTGCTACTGCTGTTCACTAAGGAAACAGAAATACTGACTTGAAGTCACCAAGTCCTTGATAACCAAAGCTGTAATTTAAAAAGTAAATGCCTTTCTGAGCTCATCTATTCTAAGCTGGATAAAGCCCAGCATGTTTCAGTTTTTAAATAACTCATTCCCATGACCTTTGCAACTCACCACCTTACACAACAGTGCAAAATAGCCTCATACACATGACTCAGGCTGCCTTAGGTTGCTGAAATTTAAGAAGGCAGCCTACATAACATGATCACAAGCAAAAGGAAGATAAAAGACTGATTATATAACATCCAGCCAAATCGGACAAACCTCTGCAGTTATACAAAGCTGTGGATTGCAGAGATGCATCTGAAGTTCAAAGAAGTTTTGAAAGAACAGCCTGATGGGGCCTGAGTTTAGCCCCCACATTTAGTATCAATGCTGGTGGAAGAAATCATCCTTCCTGTCAAAATGCTACTCTGAAACACTTAGCTCACAATCTGCATGTGTTCCAGGACATTTGAAACACATTGAGTAAATGATCACAGGGAAAGGTGCCTGGACTGCTAACTTGCAAGCCCAAAGTCATCCCCAGGAAACATATGCTGTGAGCTCCTGACAACAAGCAGAGTACCAGACACGCTTACTGAATATCTTCCTGGTGCCCCCAGGTCATTCTGGAGGTTCCTCAGAGGCACAGCCTGTCTGTGGGGAAATCTGTGACCTTGCACCACCTCCCTGGCCTGTGCCACCAGGACAGCATTGATCCGTGCAACTGAATATGCAGGTTATTCGGACTTGCAAGCTAAATCCAGCTCTGGGCTGGAATCCAGAGCCAAGGAAGGCACCCAGCTGACAATCCAGGACAAAACTAGAGTGGGGATCCCTAAATGACCTTCTAAAAAACTCCACAGGACTAGAAGGACACCCCTAAAGCAGGCCTGCTGGAAATGGTCACAGTTGGGCCTTCTCTTTTGATTAGAAGCCTGGCACAGGAGCACAGTTTTGTTCTGCTGAAATTGACAGGATCTTTCAGAGGGGGGAGTTTACCTCCAGTTCCTGAGCACCATGGACAAATGGTTGTAATACATAGCGTCCCTCCTTCTGCTTGATCCTATCTTACCGTGTAATAACCTGGTGGCTAAAGCTTAGTCCCTGTAACTGAAAAACACTGGTCTAATTTTCTCCTTCAGTCCACACCGCCTGTTGGTCCAGGCAGCGCTGTCACTGTCCGGCTGTAGGTCAGCTGAGGTGAGGACAATTCTCTGTCCCGCAGTGGGGGCTGGTCCCCGACTCACGCAGGAACCCACCGCTCCTGGCACTCAGTAACCCTCTGCTTAGGGCACCTATATGGAAGACAGAATAATTTATTGTATCTAGCCCTAAGACTTCAGATCTTTTAAAATTATTATATTAGCTATATATTGGTTAGACTACTTTCTCAGTTGTTTGTCTGTAGCTAGACCCAAGCTAACTCCTTTCCAAGCCACCAGGGAAGTATTTTCCTTGTTTTGAGAAGCACACTGTCTAGGGATGGGCACGCAAACCAGATTTTTGGTTTGTTGTTCAAAAATATAAACTAAACATCCAGTATAATGCAAACAGTAAATGTTTATGTAGGTGGGTTCACTTGAGACAATAACTTTATTTATTAACCAAGGAAAACATTAACCTAACTCCACTTTCTTCCACAGAAAAAAATAACAAATGCTTATATTTTTTAGTCAAACATGAATTTCAAACCCCAAAGGATATATCTGAGTTTTATTTCCCCAACATTCAGGCAAAGGTAAACTGCAGGAAAGTAAACAGGAGTGAGAAGGAGGTCACTTTTGTCTGGTATTCTTTCTAAACTGTCTTGTTACAAGTGGAAATGGGACCCAACCTAAGCCCAGGCCCCAAGACATCTAAGAGACTGGTTTGCAGTCTGCTCTTGGTTCTGAATCTGAATTTCTAATTTCATCCTCTATAACCACTTTCCACCCCAAAGTACACCCTCACGCTAAGAAGATAACACCAGTACTTCTAGTCTTTGGCACTGGCTGCTCTTCCTCATTGCTGGAGACATTATTGTTCTTTCACATTTGCCTGGCAAGATCTCAGCTCAAACCAGCCACTGTTTCTACAGACCATCCATTGCTTTTCCATCTCTTGACTCCAGTGACCTCAAGTCAAGATGAAAGGCTGTATCCAATTACCAGTTTCTGAACAATCTTTAATTTCAGAAGTATCATATCTGAAAAAATGAACCCAGGATATCATTGTTCCAGCAGTATTAGGTAAATCATTTTTTGTCTGTTGCAAAGTGTAAGCTATTATCTTTCTGGAAAAATGCAGGCAGATTCTCCTCCCAACTTTTCCCAAACATCTCCACTGCTTCCCCTGGAGTCTACTGAATCTTTTCCACGGCAGCCACCATATCTGCAAATGTAGTTACTTTTTCAAATGACGGTAACAACAAGATGAGCTACAGCTGGAAAAGAGATTAGACCCTTCAAAGCCAAAATAATTGTTGGAGCCAACTGCCTGATACCCTGAAACTGCTTCCTCATAGCACAGACATTAATAATGTCATAAATATTGTTCTTGAAGCTAGCAAAAAAATTATTTTCCAATAACATTTCCTTAATGGAGTTGTCAGAATGCTGTATTCCTCAAACTGGATAGCAAACCCTGAAAGACCAACCCAGGTAAATAGTGCAAGCTAGTGCACAATTCCTACCAAACGCAAAAAATGCTAATGAGATTTGAGGAACATAATAGGATGGTGCAAAGAAGTCCCAAGGGGCAAGAGGCAACAAATACAAGATGAGCAAGGAGAATTCAGACTAACTACAAGGAAAAAACGTTCACAACGAAAGTGGTGAAGCACTGGAACTGAGACCCAGGCAGGTTGGGGCACCTCAGTTCTCAGAAACGTCCAAAATGGGACCAACCAAGTTCTTGAACAACCTGACCTGGCTTTGAACTTGGTCCTGCCTTGAGCAGGGGGTTGGGCTGCGTGACCTACAGAGGTCCTGTCTGATCTCAGTCACTCTGTGATTCTATGAAACTGGATCCCAGCTGCTGAATGAAGCCAGACACACAGCTCCATTTCAGAAAGGAATGGGGAGTGAAGATACAAAAGGTCTATGGAGAGAACAAAATAAATCAAACTATCCCTGGGTCTCACAGTGATGGCAAAATACCCACTGAAAGCAATTGTTTCTGTGATTTCCCACTGGCCTCCCCTTTAGAAGGGGCAGGGGAGAGGCGAGTTGTGTGGCTCAGTCTTGCTGGCTTGCTGTAAGATTGATACTCAAGAAATAGTTTTTAAAAAATCACCCTTTGCAGGGCTCATTCTAAAACTTCTGGAACATTCACCAGACCGGGGAATCCAGCTGTGTTAAAGGAGGACAGAAGCACCACCCACAGCAAACGCTCCCCACGAGGGCAGCAGGATACATGAATGTGCAACCAAAACCTCCCTTGCCAGCAGACTGACAACCACGAGCTGTGGCCGTCTGCAGGTACTCCGGCTGCTTTGAGCTCTACTCACACACGTATTTTTGCCATGTAATGCTCCTGATTTCCACTAAAAATAAATTACTGTTCTGTGGAACAGCAGACATACATTGCTGTCATTGCTTCTATAATGCTTTCAGATGACAGAAATTAGTTTAGCCTTGTCCTCTGCTGCTTCTTTATGCAGTACATGGCATGTTTTTCTCCCTTATTTTCCCCTTTGTTAGGCTTTTCTTTCTGCTTTCAAAACTTGTACAACTCTGGTTTTTTTCCTGCTCCAGGCTGATATGGCAGCATGCCAGGTGGAAGTGTTTGATCTGTGTGCACAATTCTGAGACGGGTTTTATGAGAGACTGTTCTTTTCAGCAGGCGCAGAAGCAAAATGGCATTTCTGAAACAGTGTGTGCAAAGATATCATAAAAATGTTAAGCAGTCAGGGGATATAAAATCAATTGAAGTATTACTCTGTGTTCCTGAACTGGCTTTCAGTAAAACTGAACCAATAAAATATTTACACATTAGGCACAAGAACTTATTTAAACTAGAAGGTTATTACAAACACCCGATTTAACATGGAAATTGATTTTGATGATCTGTAATGGAGTTTCTCTGGAAATGTGTGTAGAAGGCTCTAGGGTAACTACGGCAGCACTTCAGCTGCAGCGATAAGGCACAGCTGCCTGCTGGTTCTGCAGCGCAGAATTACCCACTGGTGGCAAGAGGCACCGTAGACAAGAACTGGTGTCTATTGTTACACTCAGATTATAATCCTTCCCCCCAGGGAAAAAGAGACTTCCCACCCCTTGAAGTAGTTACCAGTAATTGCTTTTCCATCAGTCCTTGATGTAAAATGTTAAACATGGAACAACAGGTTTTTGTTCATTAAAATTATTTCTGTTCTTTAGAACCAGTGAAAAATGGACTGTTGCTCAAAGGGCACCAAATGGCCTTGGCAGCAGCAGGGTGAAGAAAAGGAAGACCTAACTTTCCAGCCAGATTGCAACATCCAGCTTCTGGCACACCAGCAAATTTGCATCAGCTTGAGCACCAAAATGTCAGCCAAGTTTAAGTACTTTGTCTTTCATTTGTGGGATTTATATGCAGCTGCTAAGGCCAAAATCTCTTCTTACTCAGTATTTTAAAATTCAAATTCTGACTTTTGTTCAGAGATATGTGGTACCAACAGGATAATGTGAGACAGGGGCCACAGCTTCCAATACCAGCTGTAAAAGTAGCTGCCCTCCTAGCCTTAAATCAGGAAGAGAAGGGAAGAATAAAGAAATAGGGAGCTATAACACTAACCTTTCCATTTCACAGCATGTTATGGGAATTGAACTTAACTGTCAAAAGGTGTTCTAAAGACTGAAAGTGCTAAATGCTAATTACTTAGTGGATTTTTCTCTCAATAGGCAATTCTATACAGTGACATTCTCTTCAGAACTCAAATGTGAATCCACCCTCCAAAACCCGTACTTCCAAACAGAAATACAAGGTGATCAGTGGTGGCTTCATCGCAATTCATTTCTGTATATCTACTCATACAACCATCATTCAAACACACCCAGGCACAGGTCTGTCTTCCTGCAGCTTTTACCCTCTGAGAGGGTAAGAAGATGCCTTAATTGTGCTGTCTTAGGTTAGTCTTTAAGAACATTCTGAACTTGGGTGCTTTACAGTCACTCTTGATGCAAGTAGAAAATTATATAAATGGCTGTTGTTACAGCACGCTTTGCCAATGTATTGCAAACCATGTGCTACCATTAAAAAAGAATTTAAATTATTCATCTTCCATGCCATTTAATGAAGTCCTTAACCTACAATGGTGTCTGTCAAATGCGTTTTTAAAAATTTTATTCTAAAAAAAGCCTCAAAGAAGATGATGGTGTACTGTTCTGGATAAACAAATAAATGTCATAAAAGTCACCCAGAACACCAATAAATGAACACTTTAACACTCTGTGGTTGCAACTGCTACTGCAGAAGACTTATATTTTGAAGGATGGCAACATTTTATCTTTCTAGCTGTTTTTTACCTAGAGGGTCGCAGGGCAGTACTTTCCATTTTCTTATACCCCTATTAGACCCCTTAGGTCTTTGAGACACCAAGTGTAGATTTTCCTTTGTTTCCTCTACTGACTTCAGTATACAGTTGTAAACATGATAAAGATGCAAGTATAGTTTAAAAATGTATATTTTGTTACAGCTTCTAAAGGAATGCTAATTTCAACACTCCACAGGCCAGCTGAACATCTGCTGCCAACAACACACAGCAAAGAGGGCATCCCAGCCACCCTGAAAATAGAAAGGCATGAGAGCACGTGCATCTATAAACAGAGAAAGAGATGATCAAAGAAATCAAAACATTGTTGACTTTATATACTTTCTGTATTCTAAAATTTACATGAGAAATAAGGCTGTCTCAGAGTACCTCAAAAGCGTATGTGAAATTGAACGTTGCTCTAGAGATGTGGAATGGGGACAGGATTGTATCTTACAGAGGGGAGAGGGAAAGAAAGGGGAAGGGAAAGGGAAAGGGAAGGCAAAGGCAAAAGGAAAGGCAAAGGAAAGGGAAGGGGAGGGGAAGTGAAGGAAAGGGGAATGGAAGGGAAAAGGAAAGGGAAAAGGAAAGGGAAAGGTGCAGCTCCTGCCACACTGGTAGGAACGACAGGTGCTGCTCTTCTGGAGGACTGTTCCTTCTTGGAAGCCATTGCCCTCAAACCATTCCGTGCTGGCAGCAGCAGCAGCAAACGTGGCTTTCTCAGAACCACAGGAGAGAGGTCCCTGGTTGGATGCAGCCCACGGCAGCCTGCTGTGCCTGGAGTGATTCCAGCAAAGACAAAGCACCAGGGAGCAGAAGAAAAACAGAAAAACCAAATGTTGCAGTACAAGCTTCAGTGGGCTCTTGAAGAGTTAACGTGCTTTGTGACCATTAAAGGGATTTCACAAACATTTCAAGGGGAAAAATAAAAACCCACCATATTTCACACTCTTTAAAATTAATTCAGTGTAGAACTCAATAGGCCCTACATAAGTTTTTGGACGTCTTCCCATTTTCAGTCTCCTTAACAGGCCATGTTCAATGATTGACTCCCGACCAAAGGAGCGTGGAGGACAGGTTGCTGCCACGGCGCCCACACAGCCCGGCCGCCGCGGCAGGACGGCGGGACCAGCCGCCACGGCTCTCCCTGCAGTCCGCGGCTCGGTGCCAGGCGCCAGCCGGAGCCCGGGGACGGCGCTGCTCCGGTGTTTGCGAATCACCAGTAACCACCTGTGACAACCGCGTAGCGCTGCGGGAGGAGCCGCCAGCCGCGGCTTCAGCGGCGCTCACTGGCCTCAGCCCCGCCGGGAGCAGGAGGAGGAGGCGAGGCCGGGCCGCGGTGCCGCAGCGCTGCCCGCCTTCGCCGCGCCTCACCCCACCGCCGTTCCTCAGGCGTGCGGCGGGGCTCGCCCTCCCACCGGTGACTCCCTTACGGAGGTGAAACTTCGGGCAGCTCCCGCGGCGCTGCGGCGGATGGAGGGCGGGGCTGGCAGGCGGCGGGGGCTGACGGGCAGGGGCTGTCCCCTCACACGCACCGGGGGGCAGGGGGTGTGCGGGACCGCGCCGCCGCGTTCGCGCCTTCCCGCCCCTGCGCCATGCGCGCGCACCGGCCCCCTCCTCTCCCTGCCCCCGCACTCCCGAGCCGCTGCCGAGCCTCCGTGTCACGTGAACTCCTTGCCCTCCCCGGCAGCCAATGGGCGGCGCGCCACGGGACCTTTATAAGGCAGCGCGGCGGCCGCGGGCGTGAGGTGCTTGCGGCAGCCGTTGGGGTGTGGGTCTGCCGGGTGTGGGTCTCGGGCCACTAGGTCTATCGAGCCGCTTCCCTGTTCCGCCCGGGGACCGGGCTGAGCCGTCCGGGAAGGGGCCAGGTCTGTGCCTGCGCGGCCCGGGCGGAGGGGTCGTGCCGGAGGCGGGCGGCTGGGGTGGGACGGCCATGTCGGGGCCGCGCGGCGCCTGAGGGAGTAGCGGGCTTCGCCACGACGCCCGGCGCTGGCGGGCGGGCGCTGCCCGTGGCGAGCGGGAGTGGCGCCTCGCCTGTGCCGGAACGAGAGCGGCGGGGGTTCGGCGCCCTGCGGGTGTGGACGCTGCCTGCTGAGCTCCCCGGGCGCGCCGCCGCGGGGCTGGCTGGCTCGCTCCTGTCGCCGGGCGGGCGGCGGCGGCTCCGGGCGGGCTGGGTGCGTGTGTGCGTATCGTCTTCTCTCTGTCGTCCCCCTCCGTGTCGGAGCTCTCCGTCTCTTCTAACAAACTCTCTGCCTTGCTTCTTCCCCCGCCCCCCGGGCTTCTGCTTTGTGGATGTTGGCGGCTTCTTGTTGTGACAGGAGAATGTGTGTGTGTCCTGGGCCCAGGCGGATCGGTACGTATCTCGCACCGGTACTCGCTGGAGCGCCGGGTTCGGGGGTCGGATGGGACCCGGGGCAGGGGCTACCAGGCTGAGACCCGGCCGCAGGGAAGAATTAACGGTTCCGCTGGTGTTGAATGTTTCTTGTTCCTCCTCCCCCCGTCTTCGTCCTCTCCAACAGACTTATTCGTTCAGCTCTGTCAAGTGTCTGAAAGGCACCTGGGGTGCTTTTAGCTGAAGCCGTGAGTGTCTTTGGCGTAGGTGTTTTGGAGGAACCTGTCTGTGCAGCATCAACTTGACTTAATAGTGGAGTTATAATAAGCATTTATTAAGACAAGGGGTAGTATTTTTTCCATGTTATCAGTGTAGTACTACAAAACATGTAAATTGGCCATCTGACTCATTATTGGCCATATTATATTTGTAGCCTGAAAAGTAACATTTGTACTCTGTTCTGAGCTTGGAGAGGTATTTAATACTGGCTTGATTCTAATCTCTTGACAAATCTTGATTGGATTTTAAAATTTCCACTTAATCTCTTTTCCTTCTCTTCCATGTCTTGATCATCCATAAAGAACTTGGGATCTTAAAGTAATTATTTAAGGGCTAGTTGGGATGTCTGGTTATACTTGGGGCATCCATGTTGTGAGCATAAATGGGAAAGGCTTAGAATGATTTCACTAAAGGTTGGCAAACTTGGAATTACTCTCCTACTTAATCATCTAGGATTTATTAAATCTGTTATGTGAAACAGACTGATATCTTAAGCTGACATGGATATACTGTAAATGATACAGGCCATGGTAATTTTGAGGTTTACTGCTTGGATTTCATGTAATATTTCATAAACTAACAATTAAAAATCAGGAAAATATCCTCTGATAGCACTGCAGAGCTGCTATAACAGCAGTAAATTTGTATTTTTGCTTCATCATGGAACAACAGCAAAACCGTCAGAACAGTTGTGGCACCACATATGGGTCAACAATAAACACGAATGCTTAGCATTGATTCAGTTGGAGTCTAATGGGAGACCAGTGTTGAAGCTGAGGTGCTGCTGTAGACCAGGCGTATCTGAAGAACCTTGAGGTTCCTGGTCTGTAAGCAGAATTTTTGCTTTTAATTTCTCACTTGGAGAAATATGCATAACTGTTACCAAAATAGCTCCTTTATAATAACGTGGCGAGTAGACTTTAAAATCTGTATTTGGAGCTAGTTTACTGCTGTCATGCTGTGTACATGTGAAGCCTGGGCTGAAGAAATAGATTTTTCTGGGAAGAAAATGGCTAACATAAATTTAGTCTGTATCTGGAAGTTGAGGCCAATACACTGCTGCTGAGTGTCTCTGTACAGCTGGCTGTGGTCCATAGGACTACAATCAGAGCTCCTCGTGGTAGCTGAACAACAGAAAACTGGCCAGTTCAGTCTTCATAGCTGCCAATGGGAAGCCTGGGAGAGGTCAGTGGACAAGAATATTGGGCAGTGTAAGTCAAGACTGGCAGTCACTCATTTGTGGGGAGTGAAGATGTGACATTAGGAAGCTGGTGGAATGGTAGGACATTAATTCTACTTTGCTTTCAGCACTTGGTATTTTGTAATAGACAGGGTTCACTGCTGGTTACTCAAGGAGATCAAACAAGCTTGGAGGGAAGAATATGACTTGCTTCCCTCCCTTGCAACACAGAGAATGGTGTGAAGCTTCACAGATTTCCAGACACATCTCAGCTGATCTAGGGGATCAGAATCCATGTAAAGCTCACAGAATAGAATGGTGACAGAACACTATTCTTCCAGTGTTGCATGATCCTTTAAATTGAATATTGGGCCTTACTGCATGTTTTATATGGGCTGTGCCTCATCTGAAATACTAGTATGCCTGCTTGACTAGAAATAATCTATTTAGTAACACAGGTATCTAGTACAACACAACAATACCCAGTTTTTCAGTAGAGTAATTAAATCTGAGATACAGTGGTGCTGACGGACTAGTGCTTATTACTGCAGTAAGCTTTCTGTAATTTGTAGTAGTCTTTTCTAGGAAGAAGCTTTTATGATGAAACTTGATCATAAAAGATGGAAAGAGAACTGAATTTCCCTTAATTGTGTATGCTTTGTACAAGGACAGAGTTTTTCCCCTATGGAACTGTTTTCTCAAGTATAACATTTTTAAAGACTTCCTGGTACTGAGGCATAGTGAATAAGGTGTTTAAGAGGCACTTACAGTAATGTTGGCGTTGGGTATGTAAATGTGGACAAGGAAGAGTATGTTAGAATAATCTTTGTTCAAAGGAATGAAAATTAAGGGAAGTCTTGAGATGTGGCAAAAAAGTAGTAGAATACTTTGCTTGGATACTTAATTTAGTAGTTTATTTTAACACTCAGCTAGCTTTAGACTATTGTGCAGAACTGTTGTAGTTGTGGAATCAAATGCATGTAGCTCTTCAGCTGAGTAGCTTTTAAAGGCAATTTATAATCCTACAACTTACTGGGGTAGATGAGCTGCTGGTAGGAGAGATGCATCTGCATTTTGCTGCTTGTATTTTTCTGATATGTTAGAAAATTGCTGCATAGACTGCTGTGGCTTTTTTTGTATATGTACACCACAGTGTCATACAAGTTTGAAGTTTTGTATGTGAAAGGGGGGAGAAGAAACAAAACCAGCTACTGACTTGTGATTGCCTAAAGAGTATCTGCTGTCTATGACCTACTGCTTGCTTTTGTCGTCTAAACCATCTTCATCTTGAATACAGTTGTATATCATCTCAAAGTTGTCTCTTGAGTCTTACTGTTGAACGGATTATCTCTTCTTCAGCCTTGTAGAAAGACAGTTTTCCTTTCGGTGTGCCTGCCATGTCTGGCTCTGTCAGCTGAGAAATTAGCAGGAAAACAAATATCCATAACAGTCTTGTACAAGGTGGCATTACTGTAGAGTGCCGCATGCTAACTCCTAAATTCTGTTCAAAGCTGCATTGTCTGCCTGGAAGATGTTTTCACTTTCTGCCTGCTATCTAACTTGGGTATAAGAGCTGAACTATCTTAAGTATGATTTAGCTTTTTTGTTATAGCCCAATGGATTGTCAATGAACAAGAACCTCTTAAAGCCTTTTCTTAAGACCTGTGAAGCTATGAACTCCATATTGTTAGGGTCTGTAAGTTTCTTGACACAGGGTTCTGGGGAAAAACAATAAATCTGTTAGCTGTCCCCCTAAGAATAGTTGTTCTCTTGTCTTTCAGCAATTCCAGTCCGGAGCTCCAGGCTACCATTGTTGTCTGATGCCATGCCAGCGCCAGCTCATCTGTTTCCATTGATTCGTAACTGTGAGATTAGCAGAATATGCAGTACTGTGTGCTACTGCCACCATAAACATCTGTGTTGTTTGTCATCTCATTTTGCTCACAGTCACTTCAGATGTGCACCTCAGAAGAAATTTGCAGCCCTTTATAGGCCGAAAGAGAACTTTAATCACTTTATTCATGCGAGGGATTACACTTCCACACCACAGAGATTTTACCTCACTCCTCCACAGGTAAACAGCATTCTGAAGGCAAATGAATACAGTTTCAAAGTTCCAGAATTTGATGGTAAAAATGTAAGTTCTGTCCTTGGCTTCGATAGCAACCAGTTGCCTGCTAATGCTCCGATAGAAGACCGGAGGAGTGCTGCCACTTGCTTACAGACAAGAGGGATGCTTCTGGGTGTGTTTGATGGCCATGCAGGTTGTGCTTGTGCTCAAGCTGTCAGTGAAAGACTGTTTTACTACATTGCTGTCTCTTTGTTACCTCATGAGACTTTACTTGAAATAGAAAATGCTGTTGAAAGTGGCAGAGCTCTGTTGCCCATTTTGCAGTGGCACAAGCATCCCAATGATTATTTTAGCAAAGAAGCTTCCAAGCTTTACTTCAATAGTCTAAGAACTTACTGGCAGGAGCTCATTGATCTCAACAGTGGAGAGACTACTGATGTGAAAGAAGCTCTAGTTAATGCATTTAAGAGGCTTGATAATGATATTTCTTTGGAAGCTCAAGTAGGAGATCCAAATTCTTTTCTCAACTACCTAGTACTGCGAGTAGCATTTTCTGGTGCCACGGCCTGTGTGGCCCATGTGGATGGTGTTGACTTGCATGTTGCAAACACAGGTGACAGTAGGGCAGTGCTTGGGGTTCAGGAAGAAGATGGATCTTGGTCTGCAGTTAATCTGTCTTATGACCACAATGCACAAAATGAACATGAAGTGAAACGTGTGAGAAAGGAGCATCCAAAGTCTGAAGAAAAAAATGTCGTGAAACAAGACCGTCTCTTGGGTCTCCTGATGCCTTTCAGAGCTTTTGGTGATGTGAAGTTTAAATGGAGTATTGATCTACAGAAGAGAGTAATAGAATCAGGCCCAGATCAGCTGAATGACAATGAATATACAAAGTTTATTCCTCCAAACTATCACACTCCCCCATACCTCACAGCTGAGCCAGAAGTCATACATCACAAATTACGGCCGCAGGATAAGTTTCTGATTTTGGCCACAGATGGGCTGTGGGAGACAATGCACAGGCAAGACGTGGCTAGAATTGTAGGGGAGTACCTCACTGGTGTTCACCACCAACAGCCAATAGCTGTTGGTGGCTATAAGGTAACTTTGGGACAGATGCATGGTCTCTTAGCAGAAAGAAGAGCGCGAATCTCTTCAGTATTTGAAGATCAGAATGCAGCAACTCACCTGATACGTCATGCAGTGGGTAACAATGAGTTTGGCACTGTGGATCATGATCGGCTGTCCAAGATGCTTAGTCTTCCGGAAGAGCTGGCTCGAATGTATAGAGATGACATTACAATTATTGTGGTGCAGTTCAACTCGCATGTCATAGGTGCATGTCAAAATGGGGAACTGTGAATTTAAGATGTTGAACTAGTTACCAAAGTTACAACAATGGCCAGTATGAGCAGCAAATAAAAAATAACCACCCAACAATAAAACTCAAAAAACCCCTTAGCAAACAAATGGATTGCCTGCTAGATTCAGCATGTCTATTGTTCCTGCCTTCCTCCAGAGCTCTAAATATGTGGGAAGTGCTGTTGACTTAATACAAGCTTGAAGAGGATGTCACAGCTTGGGAAAAGAGGTTTTTGTAATAACTTTGCACTATTGATTTCATGCTGCTAGAACAATGCCTTGAATTTGGGAGACTTGGATGAGGGAGAGAGGACAAGGAATTTAACCATCAGAGATCTGGCTGTTCAAGAAACAAAGCCAGTTTAAACATCTGTACATATCTACACGTTATCTTAAAAGATGAGTTAAAAGAAGTATTGTCCAATTCTTACAGGGCTAATTCTTGCAAAACAGATATGGTTATTTGTGAATATACTGTCTGCTGTTTCTTCTAAGCAGAAGGTCACTTTAACCGAGTAAGTCTTCAGTATAACAAAGTTGTCTTGCTTTCATATAGACAATGTCATTCGCATAAGGGTATTTGTCTAAGTGTTGACTTTCAATGCAGGTCTAAGCCATAATCAGTACCTGAGATTCTGTTACAGCTTAACCATATCTTATGCACAGTAGCTTCTAAACTAATTGTGCATTAATAGTTTCTCAGCTGTGGGTTTCTGCACAACTTGTAGGGCAATAATATGTTATAACATGCAGTAAGATACCAGGTAGCTTTCTGGAGGACTTCAGTTTGCAATATGAAGAAACTTCCAGACTTCTCAAAGTCAGTGTTGTTGGTCAAGACTATGTTTACTTTCCTAAAGGTTATGTCCTTCATGGACTCTACCCCTGTCTGGTGTTACTTACCTGGTGAATAACTTTTCACCTCAAAAAGCTGAGGAACTAATTGCTAACCTCTTTGTGGCTTTGTAATTTGCACTCATTTTCACTTTGGCTATATCAAATAGTCACATATTGGATGTCTTGCACTTGAACTCATATTTGTAAGTCAGGGTAAAAACTACAAGTTACAAAAAAATTAGAGTACGGCTTGTAAATAGCATTTTAGTTGGGAAACTAGCTGGCATGCGTGTGTATGTTTAATGGCTTTTTCTAGCAACTTCTTTATTAGCAGTTCTGTGTTTCTGGACATCTGGTGTATGCATGTTCTTATAGTCAAAAATGCTGTCCCAGAGAGATCTCTGAAATTGGTCTCTCTGGCTTGTAACTGTTGAATTGGAACTTAAAAGATTGGCTATAACTTGTGTGCCTAAAGTTGCTGGGCTTGTAACTCTAAAAAGTAGGGAATGACAACTAATTTATTGGTCATCATTGCATCTGTTTTAGGTATGTACCATCATTTACAGATTTATTTTAACCTGCATTTAAAAACTTGAATGCTGGCTGAAGTACTAGTCCTTGATGACTGAGAGAACACAGGTAACTTGATTCCTGTGTTGTAGAGAACAATGATATGTCAGCATATTTCAATTTACCAAGGTGTTTCAGTAAAATACCTCCCTAGCCTTCATCATAGAAAATTAGAGCAGTGCTTTAAAAACCTAGCTTGGTTAATGGAGTAATGTGGCATTTTCTACTAAATACAAATATTGCTAGTCAATGCTACTGTTACATATGATAACACCTAGTTTGAACAGTGAACCTGTGGTATAGTAAGCATTGGCTACTCAAACTCACAACTGCTATGCGTGCTTAGTGGCCTGCAGCTTTAATATGTGTTTCTTAAATATAAATATCACTGTTGCTGTAAGGTTAATGGTATCTAAGTTCACATTCAAGATGTGCATAACCCTTCTTTATTTGAAGGGAAAAGGGGAACTCTAAAATGCTTAGACAAGTACTGGCTGTTGACATTGTTTCTGTATGTTGTGTTTTGGTGACTGTCATTAGCTAGGTCAATAGACTTTGTTCTCTCATTCAAATACAGCATGTATCTAAGCTGTTGCAGTATTCAACTTTCTACTTTTTTTTTTTTTACTGTTAAAGCTCCATTACATGTATTGATGTATTTAACCTGTGATTGATATGGATTGGGTACATGTCATAGCTAGAAGAAAAGAACATTGGTCCCATGGATATAACTTTTATGGAGTAAATGCTGCTTTTTGTAGTAAAGATGCATATGTATGGGGTCAGACAAAATATGTATTGCTTGGAGACTTGCTCAGTATGTATGCAGTGAACAGAAGCAGCAAAACTGCCTGCCGAACAGGTGATCTGAACAAACATCTTCTAACAGATTCCAATAAAATGATCAATTATGCAGAAATCCATGTGTGTTGGATTGATATAGAATGTGATAGCTCTTCTGCTAGGGTTGAAACTTAGGAATTAGTTGTGTTTCAAGAATGCATTCTGTTGTGTAGTCCCTGTTATGAATGGACCAGATGGCCAGACAAAGCAAAGTATAAATGGAAACAGACTGAAAATTGGACTTGAGAGCTGTTAAATGCCACCACACATCTGGGAGCCCCATCAGGCATGCTGGTGCTGCCGCCCCCTGGCAGCAGAGCTCAGATCTTGCTGTTGGTATTGTTCCGCATGTCCCAGTTCCCAGCATCTCATGATTAACTTTGGGTGCAGTGCTGCAGATAAACCAGCATAATTTGAGATCATAAAGCTGTGGGCTGTACCCTATACAGGGCAATACATCTCGCAAACAATCTAAATAATTGCAAATAATCTAAAATACTTATGTGGAGAATAAAATGGTGTAAGAATTAATTGATGGTAAACTAAATTGAAACAGCTTGTCTGCTACAGGCAGAGGACATGTTCTGTTAGCAGTGTCTACCAAACTTGTTGCATTGCAGAAAGTACTGCTACCTTACCTGTAAGGGGGATGATGCGGTTACTTTTCTGAATAAGGACTTCACAGCTGCAAATACCTAGTGCAACACAGAAGGGTGGCTGAATCTTGACAGTCACTACCAGCTGTCAGGTTCACCTTTAAATCTTAAAAACTGTTCTAGATGAATGTGTCAACAGAGCTGTTTAACAGCAATGCTAGGTAAGAGAGGAGCGGGAGATCCTCTTTGTCTATGCTTCTACCTTAAGGCTCTGTTGACTGTTTCGGTGTGTTTAAAATGGTATGTGCATTATAATTGCTTTTGATAGTATTTTACAACTACTGTTGTGATAACTTCCATATGGTCTGTTTGCCCTCTATGTGCATGGCTTGGTAAGTATAGCACTTACTAAAATATTTTTCCTTTCCACTTATTTCCTCATTGCAGGGCAGAGTTTTGTATGTAGCAGACTCTTAAAATGTGACTCATGCAGCAAGGAGCATAGTCTTATTGTGAAATGCTGTTTATAATTGGACTCTTATACTCAGGTCCCTGTACTTAAAACAATTCTGGAGTGAGAGGTTGCCTTTTAACTGGTTCTGATAAGTGCTCTGCAGAATGGCCAAGCTGCTCTGTTCTTCCTCAGTGGAGAGGCATATTTGTAATGAGATTACCTGGCAGAGATGGAGAATCCAGGTTTCTGGTTCTAACCATCGCAGTGTCCTGAGCTCCCCAACGCAGACAGTCCTTCTGGGTTTGTGACTGCTGGATCAATAGGTGCCATCTGATTTGCACCAGTGACTGTAGACTGAACAGTCACGGGTGCTGCTGCACGGCGGTCCCAGAACGGCACTAGCACAAGACATCTTGGCTTGCTGAGCAAGTAGTTCTTTTAGTTGATACGTTTGATCCTGTGCAAGAAACTTGTTGTTCAGTAATGTATAAATAGAAAAAAAATCTGTGGAGTTGGAAGATCTGGCCAAAATGCCCTGTCTGTAATTTCATGAAGCTTCAAATGAAGCACATCTTGAGAGCAGGAGGAGAAAGAGCTTTCTGCCAGCCTGCCAAATGGTACACTGAAGCTTGGTGTCCTTATCTTACTGTATGTTCAATGAAGTTAGGTTTAACTTAATAAAATGATAAAGTCCAAAGTGTCTCTTTCTAGAGATTATCATCTATATCCCGCTGAGAGGTGCTTCAAGTGTGATAACATGCCTTAAGCACTGTTTTGGCAGATGCTATTTTCTGTCCTCTTCAGCAGCTTACTTACAGACGTTAACAAGATACTTCATTGTTGTGTATTTGGTCCTGTGTTAAAACAAATGTGCTTAAAATGAAGTGGGGATTTGAATGAATGCATTCATGGTTTCTTGTGAGGTTAACAGATATGTTCTTTTCCCCTATTTTTATTTGGAAGCTCTCCTTTGCCAAATGCCTTTAGTTTTGGGATCTTCCCCATTGTTTTTCTTTTTTTATTCAATAGTGAATGCAGGATGTAGTAATGTCTTTCCTAGCACTGTAGGATTTGTGCAGGAAAAGGGCTTGATAATGTGTTCTGGATTAAATTATTCATTCAACAGCTACAGCATATTTAATTGCTGTGCAAACAAGTAGATATTGTTCCTTTGTTGGGTGTGTGTTGTCAAATACAATCTAAGCAAACTCATTGCAGGAATATCTCATTTAGTGTTAACCTGATTTATCAAATCTTGATTAGAGAGTTCTTTCCTTCAGTTTACTCTTTCAAAATATGGTCCTAATTAGAGTATATAATTAAACATTATATAAATGTTCTGACATCAAATACCTGTGTAGTAGAGGAAACACATAGGTTTACTTTGCTCCTTTCCCAACCAGCTGGGTATTAAAAATTATTGATGAGTGATTTTTAAGTGCTGTCTTTTAAAGGCCAAAACTTGGAACAAGTTCCTGACTTGCTGTTACCATAGGAAGTAAGGGAGAGGAGGGAAGAAATAGACCAAGTCTTGTAAGTAATGCATCCTTTAAACAGATGAACAAATTTGAATTCTGGTACTTTTATTTGTCGTCCCTCACATGGGAATGCTGAAGCACAACCCGTGTCAGTTGTATGTGCTATGTTGTTTCAGTGAAATAAACTTCTGAAGTAGAAGAATGCAATTTAAAGCTCACTTGGCAGGTTTCTGTAGTAATAAGTTGCCCACCCCACTGATGTGTTGTTAAGTCCAGGTTCATATTTGCAAGACAATAGATAAGACTGTGCTCTTGGCTTATGCCTTTTATGCCTTCTGTTTTATTTGCTGTGTGTATACTTTTTAATAGTAAGTTGCAATGTAGTGGGAAAGCATAACCTAACTTTCATAATGAGATCACAAATGGAGCACAAGTTAGCAGGAGCATTGTGTGGTGAAAACAAAAAATTATCCTTGATTTTTAGGCTTTCTGTTCGATTTCCTAGCTAGGAAATAATCTTTAAAACTTTGCAATGCCAGACTATTTCTGGATAGCATCGTGAATAAACTGTTCAGTTTTAATATCATAGGATACCCGTACTTGAGGGTAGCATTTGATATATTGCCTCGCATCTTAATTGCAAAATTAATCCAGTTAGGTCTGTCATGTCACGTGATGCTGAAAGACAGGAAAAACACCTAATGAAAAGCAGGGAGATTGTTGATGTTAACATGAATGCATCCCGTGAGCTGACACACAACCCTGCATTAAGCCTGGTTTCATTCAGAAGCTCTGTATGTTAATGAAATAAGTCAGGCCCCTATGACTTTGGTCTTCATCAGAATTGTTGCAAACCTATATTCTGTCTCAACAGGATTTAATGTATTTATATGCAAGTTGATTAGAATACCTAATAGTAATCAGTCAGCGTTCCCAGTTTTAGCAGCTGGGAAAGGAGTGAATGGTGCTTCCCTAACAGCAGTCTCTTCTAGAGGGGGAAAAGGTAAATTTATCTCTTAAAAATTGGCTGCTGTACAGAAGGCCTAGCTATAGCACAACGATGTTTGGCAGGGATTTATTACTCCTGCTAAGAAGCAGGTGCATTAATCTGTACAGCATCCTGTGTTACTACAGCTCTGCTACTTTGGAGGTAGGTAGAATGTCCCTGTAAAACTCAGTGTTTTCCTGTGGGTACATAGTCACTGTCTGCTGTGGGCAGGTACTTCACCAGCTTTACCTTGAGACACCTCAACTTGGCTACCTCTGTGGGTGCCTGCACACTGAGTGGTGAAGCTTGATTCAGTGCATGCTGTGGAGCCTCAAGGGCTATTGAGGCCACTCCACACCTGCATTCAGCTCCACTGACTCTGATAGCAGCTTAGTCATGTTGGTCACATATAGGCAGCTCCATTTAGATGCGGTCTGGAGGCAAATCTTATTCATCCTTTCCAATGTCTTCAAGGACATAGTGGTTTTGCAGTTTTTGCATCTGCCAGTCCTGTGTTACTATATTTAGTTTTAAGTTAGTGGTGTTCCTAATGTACCTGCAAATAGCCCTGTTCTAAGCCCTATTTTTGCCCTTTGCTCCTGTAGATACACGGGAGTACATTGCAAATCCCAGTGTCCTCTTTGTATTCTTGTGCTGACCGGTGTGGGTAGTGTGTAGGATATGGCTGTCAAGAGCTGTATGTTTCTCTTCTACCATGTCACTCATACCCCAAAGACTCCCTTGGTTTTGCCTGTTACGGCCATGTCAGTGTTTAACAGTTGTAAATAAGCAATATACAGTTTCCTTGCCATAACCCCTAAAGCCTGCACTTGCAACAGTGTTCAGCATTCCTTCTGGCTTGAATGCATATTGATCTATGAAATAAAGCTCACAGAACAACTGATTGGAAGAATCTATGTTCTAGTCATCCTATTACAAAGTTTACTTGTAGCAATGGCACTATAGAAAAGATGATCTAGGCCTTTTTTTATCAAAACAGTGCATCTTGTAAAAGACTAAAAAATAACTAAGGGAAAAAAATTCTAACCTCTAAGTGACAGTAGAGAAGGGTCTTCTAGCAGGCAGCTTTGCAGGGATCTGATGTGGCAACAGAAAGCAGATTTCTGCCAAACAGCCAGTGAATCTGATCTAAAAATGGACAGTGAGGTGCTGTTCACTGCTTAGCAAACACTGAGCTAGACAACTTCTCACAGTCCTTCATGTCAATGTCAGAAAGATAAGCATAAAAAAAATGTAGGTGCTTGACAAACACCTGACAGTCTGAGTTTTTTGGATTTTTTTTTAACATTTGGGCCACGCTTATATGACTTCAAATAATCCTCAAGCGAGTGAAAAGAACTTATAGTCTATAGAATCTGTATGTAAGATGGGCACTTCTTACAGCTGAGGAAAGCTACTGACTTCTGGTACTTTGTCAGGAATACGGAACAAACCATTGTGGAAATCCAGCAGGCCGAAAAGTACAAGGAGGAGAGAAGTTATTACAGGATTAAGCCCTAAAAAATAACACAAACCCTGAGGGTTGGTAGCTGGCAAGCAGTCAAGCTGATATCACTGCATTTTAAAGCCACTGTACCAAACAACATTTTGGGAATTAAAATTGCCTGAGCTACAGTAAGGGTTAAAACAGCTGGAATATATCATTACTCAATTTGGAAAAAGACACAGTTCAGACACTTTTGATGCCTTCTGTATTTGCTAACCTGTCTTGAAATACTGGTGTGCTATGTGCCCTATTTACTGATGCAGCAGCTCACACATCACAGCTGTGAGATTAAAAGCTCAGTTCTGAAGTCAGTGAATCATGAAAGTCTCTTTGATATAAGACCAAGTGTTCCCAAGGAACCTGCAGGACAGGTGCGTGGAAGCTCTCAGTCAGTGCAGCAGCTAATGAAAAAAAATTGTCTAGTTAGTGAAGAGACAGGAAAAAGCACATCATAAGCACATCATAAGTTGTGAGGCAACAACTGAAATGGCAGTGAATAGTTAGGAGACAGGTTCAAAAAAAGCAGCTGAATGTGTGGTTTTTCAGTGGTACAGCAACATACAGTGAATGTGAATGTTAAAAAATGTTCAGAATAAAGTAGGAAAACATAAGGGGGGAATCATGTCATAATCTGTGTTTAAGGTTGAAATTGTACAAATTAAAGACAACTTCCATGAGTATGTCATAAGACACATGGAAAGCATAATAATAGCTATCTCTGACATCATTATAGTCTATGAAGAGAAAGATATTATATTGGTTGTGGTTGGTGGCATGGTCCCCCTCAGAAGAGAGAGGGGGAAGGAAAAAATATAGGCAGGCTGCCTGTGAGATCAGAAATGGCCAAGTGCCTGAGCCAGAGACCAAAAAAGTGCTGCTTAAGAAAAGAACCCCAACTGAACAAAGCACAGGTGCTGCTGTTTTGATTTTTTTTTTAATGAGGTTTAATTTACTATTTTTGTGCCAATGTGAACACAGACACAAGTCCTCAAGACAAATGCACAGATGCAGGGAATTTTAAAAACCAAGGGCTGCACATTACAAAACAGTACCCATCTGATTTTTTTTTACATTGCCATGGCATGTCAGTGGATAAGAGAGAAAGGAGGCTGTGAATGGGGAAGGAAGAGAAAAGTATCAGAAAGACTAAGAGGAAAGAAATGAAAATAAGAAAGAAGAAAGAAAGAAATGAAAATAAGGGCTGAGAAGGAAAACAGAAGCAGCACAGAATTCATTTAACTGCTTTAATGCATTGTCAATGGTAATGCACAGTCAATAATCCATTGTGTCTTTTTCTTTATATCACAGCCTCGTGAGGGTTATTTTTCTTTGTTCCCTTTTGTCTCTTCATTATATTTTTCTAAAAAAATTTTATAATTTGATGGCTGTATTTTTTTCAGAGATTTTTGGGGCCCTGGAAAGTTATATTTAGCTTATGATGTAGTTGAAAGCAGCTATGTGCAGATGTTTTCATGGTTGTTGAAATGCAAAAATGGAAGTTTTGCCCTCGTGCATTCCACCGGTTGCTGCCCAAATGAATACTAAGCCTTGTGGCATTCCCTTGTTCAACAAGTTTTTCTAGTTCTCCATACCTTGGGTGGGTGCTGCTACCCTGAAGAGGAAATAGAGAGTTTATTTTGTCAGTCTTAAATCACGCTCGTCCAAGAGAAGAACAAGCTGCAAGCATGCACATGCGTGTCCATGTGCGTTCCTCAAACCAGATGTCCTCAAACCAGATGTCCTCAGGGCACTCAGAGATCCTGCCAGTCCATTGGAGGCGACCGGGTCATCTCTGACCAAGACGGAAGTAAATAATCAAATGACAGAGTTGTTTGCAAAACTGGAAGCATCACATGGTGCCTGGCAGCTACAGCTTCAGAGACAAAGAAGGAAATTTTTTGTCGTAAGATGGCTTTTGAGGGTATTTTATTTCCAAATACTTTATCTGAGATAAATATAGTTCCCAAAATATTCCACTGGTGGGAGTTTGACAGAGCGGTGAATAATCTGTATTGATATGATTGATTGGGCAGAACCTGCCAGGAACCCAAGTCCAACATATGCTTGGACTTTGCAATAATGAGTTGTTGTATTATTAACGGCTATGCACTAAGCAAAAAATTACATTCTAGAATATTAGATTAACAGGGACAAAAAATACTTCCAGACCTGACAGCAAAGCAGGATGGGAATGCAAATCCCAAAGATAATAAAAAACTGAACTCGCATCTCAGGGATGATAATTTAATGGGCAATCTTATATAGGCTATGACAGTAAAACCATTATTGCTTTGGATGGAAGTTTGTAAAATGTGGTGTATCCAGTTCCAGCTGAAAAACAAAACAAAAAACAACCCCAAGCCCCCCAAAACAAAACCAACAAAAATTGAATATTTTCCAGCGCCAGTTCAAAATTTTCTTGTGAGCGCGGTAAAAAGAGAAAACTGGTGGTCAATAACAAGGACAGAGAAAATGTTTGATCAAATTGATATTAGTTTTGATCTACTCCTGATTTTAAAAACCAGTAGACTTACCCAAGAAACATGTCTTTGCAGATGTTTAGATGTCTTTATAGGAGAAAACCAAGCAGCAGCAAAAGTTAGTATCTGCAAAAGGCGTCTTGGATTAAAAATGTGTATCCATTTTCATATGCTTAATTTTATTTGCAAGCATTCACACAAATGAGTAATCGTACAAATAGTACAAATCCTTTAATTGCTACTTTTATTTTGTCTTAACATTTCAGCCAAACTAAAATACTGGTTTGTCACTTAAGAATTTGAATAAATCATTCTGTATATGTGATCTCCTCCCAAACACTTTACATCATCTCTTTACTATTCATTCCTTCATAATCTGTAATTAGTCATTTTAGTTGAGAAAAGAGAAGGTCAGTATAAGGAGGAAATTGTGGTTTGAAATTTTCTTAAGTCATCAGACTTGATTAAAAAAAAATGGGCAGTGCAGTCCTTTAATGTGAAAACTCTGGGTGAATTTCATCAGACTCTCTATTTGTACAGAGTTGCAGAATGGTTGTGGTTGGCAGGGACCTCTGGTATAGCCCAGTTCTCCTGCTCAAATCACCTGGTTAGAAAAGTTGCTGTTGCAGCTAAACCAAGTCAAACAAATCTCTGGGCAGGCCGAGAGAAGCTTGGACAGAGCAAACCTGACAGGTGTCAGTCCTGAGGCCTTGCAAACTCAGTACAAAGCTGATGGTCCGTTATGAGCAACGGTTATGGTGTGTTACAGGGCTACATGGTTACAGAGTCCATGCTGGCTGCTCCCAGTCACCTTCAGATGTTTGGCTGTGGTTTCCAGGAATGCTCATTCCATCACCTTCCAAGGGACGGAGGTGAGGTGGGGCAGCCTATAGTTCCCTGTGTCCTGCTTTTTGAAGATGAAGTAACGTTTGCTTTTTTGACTCTTCAGGAACCTTCCCTGACTACTATAAGCTCTTATAATGATGGCATGGATGTATCCCATTAGGCCCTTATGGACTTTCGTATGTCCCACCTTTTTTTTTTTGTTTAAGAAGTGCTCTGTAACTTGATTCTCCTCTTGTTCCAGACTTTCTCATAGGTTTCAGGAGCCTGGTTTTCCTGAAGACTGGTCTTACCAGTAAAAACCAAGGCAAAGAAGCCATCAATTACCATAGCCTTCTCTGGATTCTTTGTTAACACGTTCCCCATCTCATTCAGCAGCAGGCCCACATTTTCCCTGGTCTTTCTTTTGCAGCTGATATACTTGTAGAAGCTGTTCTTGCTCCTGTCCACATCCCTTGCCAGATTCAACTCCAGATGGGTTTTGACTTTCCTAACCCAGTCCCTGCCTGCTCAGACAGTGTCTCTAAATCACCTGTCCTTACTTCTACCTCTTATGTGATATCTTTTTATGTTTGAGCTTTGTCAGGGGCTCCTTGCTCATCCTTGCAGCCATCTGCTGGTTTTGCTGGATTTCCTGCACATCGAGATGGATCATTCTGGAGACAGAGGTGATAATACTTGAAAATCAACTGTCTCCCTTGGTCCCTTCTATTCTCTAGGGGTGTACTGCACAGGATCTTTCCAAGCAGATACCTTAAGAGGCCAAAGTCTGCTCTCCTGAAGTCCAGGGGTTGATCCTGTTACTTACCTTGTTTCCTCCTGCAGGACCCTCTGCCATTTCATTGTCCATGTAGCTGAGGCCACCCCAGACCTTCAAATCCCCGATGAGTTCTTGGCTGTGAGGGTGGGTGCAGCAGAGTACGTGTCCTCCTTGACTCTGTCAGCACCTTTGTTAGGAAGTTCTCATCAATGCACTCCACTCACCCTCAGATTGCTTGTGCCATTTTGGGTTGACCTACTGGCTTATTGTGGTGGGGCAAAGATACATTAGGAATTAAAAATTCAGCATTTAATCAATTTTATTAAAACAATTTTGGTTCTTGTAAAGGTACTTGTTTCTGAATAATGCAAAGAGAAAAAAAAAATATTATAGCCATGAGATTTTTTCTGAAATCTAAATCAACAGCTCAGGTAATTTTATTTTGCAGTGTGGGCAGCAAATTAAGAAAACAGAAGAGTAATCATGAGAGCAACAAACATAAAAAGAGAGAAACCACTTGCCTTACTCTGAATTCTGGATAAGTGAAATGTAAAATAAATGTTTAAGCGAGAAGGAAAAACCATTCTGCTTTCAGAGAAAGTGGGTCAGATGGGAATTGAACTAACACCTGTCTACGTGAAAGAAATCTTGAATGAAAGCCCAGCTCAAGTGAATTCAAGAGAAATAATTTCTGCTTCTAATAAGGCATCTGGCAGCATTTTACTCATCTTTGACAGATACGGATTTTGTTCCTTATTTTGCCAGGTACGAGTGGGTAACTGTAGGCAAGTTGCTTAAGGTCAAGGTTTGAAACATGGCCACTTAATTTGCAAACCTCAGGCTTTAGATTACAATTTCAAATCCCATGCCTGTATCATCTTCGAATGCACATGTACCCTTTTGTCTTCAGATGGCTATCAAGTGTCAGCACATCTCAAAATCCAGCGGAAGACACAACTGAACAAGTACTTTGCATGCTTGCCCTGCTTTCTGCACATGTCAGTTCTCTTTGCAGATTATTTTATAGCCATAAAATACTGATGAGGCTATGTGCGTAGACACTGTCAAGTTAAAACTAAGCTTAGTGGGTTATATTGAAATTAGCACAGTAAATTCAAAACACAAACTTCTGGTTATATATCCTTATAGTAACTTTTATTTTACTGTGTAAATCTTTCTACTGACCTTTGCTGTTTTCTTTCAGCATCATCCAGTAGTCCCCAGGCAACCAATTTTGTTTAATTACACCTTCCTCTCTGGGCAAAATGTGTTTGGCGTTGTAACTAATTAAATTTAAGAAAAAATCAAACCAGACCACAATAATACAGTGACTAGCCTGTATAATTAGTTAGGTGCTTTATTTGATTTTACAGGCTCTAGTTGTAGGCAGTTGGTCTTTGATTTTCCTCTCTTTGGGTTCGTTTCCACGCACAAAACATCTGTTCTCCACCTAATTGGGAGAAAAGATGGGATAATGTAATTAGGCAAACATCCCCTAGCTGGTGAGTCCTTTTCCTGATGGGAGTTTAGCTGTTTCTTTTATCAAGAAGTGATCGTTCGCCAATCTGTTTAGCCTGGGTACAGGCTAACCGGGAACTGCAGTCGTTTTCCTTAATGAATTACTCGTAAATTGGGCTCCTCCTTGTGGGTGATGTTTGCAGCGCACCGCAGGGCGACGCGGGCTCATCCGTGCGGGTTGCCTGGGTTCAGAAACAGCAAATCATTAACGATTAATATGCAAAAAGCATTTCAGTGGTGTGTCCGCACCCACTTCATACCTGAGGTTCATGTGCAAGCCCAAGAGGTAGTTGGTGGCTTTATAAAGAGCCAGACCGAGGCCCTGCAAAGGGAGATGCTCTCCCGAGGACACCAGCAGAAAATAAGCAGCAGCCTGAGTGTCTCTGGCTGCAAGGCACAATGGCTAACACGAGCAAGTTTGCCCACCACCCTTCAGTTCATTGTGAATGGCAGCAACAAGAGCCCTGAGAGAAAACATGCCTCTATGTGCTGAATTGATGAGAGATCGTGGTGACCCAATCTGCCCATGTTTTTGTTTCATGGTGATTTTTTTTAGTTAAATATTCTTTTCAGTAAAGCTGAAATAATGTGCTGTGTTTTCAACCCTTAAAATATCATATCTGAATATTATGCTGAAATGAAAAATGAAGTGGAAACTCTGCCCAATGGAGTCTGAAAAATTCAATTTTTTACTGTAATAGAAATGTATAGATGCTTTTAATATGCAGTTTATCTTTTATGTTCTAGCTGCTTATATTCATTTCCAATCACAAAGTGTCTGTCCTCCACTTAACTATGAAAAGTCAAAACAAAATTAGGTCTACCCGAAATAAAAACTGCGATTTTCACAATGCTTTGCTTACATTCAGATTTTCACCCTAGAAACACAACCTTTCTGAGAAGTGTCTTCTTAAGTCCAGCTGTGACCAGACATGCGCCTGTACCTGTAAGGGCAGCAGCCGCAAGTGCAAGGTGTGGCCCACAAGCTCCATGCACTGCAGATCTGTGTGTATTTTTGTCAGCTGCTATGAGCTTGCTTGGCAGCAGGAATATGGTCCAGGCACTTCTCCTGTCCCTTTCCCCATCCCATAGTTTCACCCTACTGAGCCTCAGAGTAACCAGAGGAGTCACCAAGCCAGTAAGTTTAATCTCCCATGGGGATTTAACCGAGTATGTCCTTGGGACAGGACAATGATCACAGTGCTGTTGTGATTTTCCTAATGACAAATAGCTAGGCTTGATTTTTTGTTTGGATTAGAGTTATAACAACACTAGAAATAGCCTATGGAAATAATTAAGAAATCTAAGTCATCTGACTGATACATTATCTACTATGCATGCTACTGAGTGCAGAAAAAAACCTGTGCAGACATGGGAAGCTTTTTCTGTACAAGTCTTTAAGTAAATAAGCCAATTTGTTTGTGCTTTTTAACAAGAGAAGAGGATATTCAACAGCTGTGAAAGGAAACAAAATAAGAATTACCAAAAAAAAGGTTTTCTTATAATCAACCTATCGATTTCCTTGTCAAGAGGAATTAATCAGTTATTGTCTTTGTATCGAAGTCATTGTCACAGACATAACAAGGGCATAAACAACTGAAGTACTTGCAGGATTTTATAAATGCACTTGGAAATTAAAATGACTTCCATACCGTTAACATAAAAACTATTTTGAGCACACTGGCGAGTGGGTGATTTTAGTGGCAAGTTATTTTTTGACTGCAAGCCATGGGTTTCTTGTACCTTTCTCAAAAAACTGTTATGTTGGCTGTGGTTATGATATAGAAGATAATGCTGGAATATGGGAAGAATGGTGTAGAAAATATATAGATACATAAATATGATGTGTGGATTTTTTGGCAGTTGTGTTCCTGGCTCAGTCAATAATCCAAACGAGCCTCTCCTGCACAAGCTAATGTTACTCTACTGTAATTAATGCAAATTTATCTTCCTGAAAGACTGGCAGAAAGATACTTTTTAAAATTCAATATGCATACTGTTCCTTGAAGGAAGAATAAACTAGTCTGATGAGTTTGAAAAGAACTAAGAAGGATTGGGAAATATGTGAACTGACAGATCTGATTTAGGAAATACTGATATTTGAATGGATAAGCATGAAATTATGACCTGTCTATCTCTCTATGTAGAGAATGACCAGACACTTCATGGCAAGGCATACAGAGGTGTTCTTTAAGTTTTGTCTCCATGATTAGTCCTAAGTTTTAAGAGAACTGCTGGTGCAAAAGTCAGTCAGAGCTGCTCAGGCAAATGACACGGTCTGCAACCCAGACCTCAGCCTTGAAAGAAATACTGCTCCTCTGCGATGGAGACTGACTCTGGAAAGGGAATTTACTGAGATGTCTACAACTGGGCAGAGGCACTGCTAGTGCCTCTGGTAAACCAGATACTGATGGTTATCCTAGAGTTTTGCACTAAATGGATTTCTTACCTGAGCTATCTAAAAATTATTATGCTGTTAAATATGGTCAGTAAAAATCAGCCTTGCTCTGGGTACCTATAGGAATCAGCTCCACCTGTAAGAAAGCCAAATAATTGGTTTAATTTACTGATAGCATGCTGTACTGCCCGCCAGAATACCAGTAGAGTCGCATTCCTGGGGGGGTGGGCGCTTTTCAGGTTTTGTTTGGCAGGTTCCAGCTCCACAACAGAGCCTGTCTCTGAAAGACAAGACTATTGTAGCCTAGGAAATTCAATTATTAGAAGAATGAAAAAAAATCTCAGATTCTCTGAATTATTCGCAAGTTCACAAATTTGGAAATATGCCAATGCATCCTGAATTTTTCTGAACCTTAATGTTCCAGTGTTTACACTGCTAAAAAGCCCAGACGTGTATCAGCAATAACTGTAGAGGTACCACAGCCTTTCCTTATGCACGTGCTAGGTGCTAAGCAGAGGGTCAGAGAGATACCACCATGTGGGAAGCACTTTGTTTTGCTGCTGTATCTGTGTACCTTCTCAACAGGCCTAAACTCAGCCTCTTGCTGGCAACAAAATGCATATCATCATTCTCTGAAACAAAAAATGTGGGGTTTTTATGTGATGCCCAATGTGCTGCCCTACAGGTCCTTGGCTCCTGCAAGGAAGGGGAAGGTGCTGAGCTACTGAAGTCACAGGGGAGCCACGTCATAGCATTTGAATTCTGCTTTGAATTTTTAAAAAGTGTCTGTGATGTTTGAATTTACTCTGTGTGACTGCTTGAAAGCAGCATCTGAACAGCATTTCTCCTTGTTATTTCTCACATCTGTCATAATGTTTGGCCCAACTCCTAGCAGGACTCAAGCTCCCCCTTCCATCAATTGGCCTTTGCTCTCTTTACTTAAACAGATGAATGTTCTAAAAACGATGGACTCTTCATTACGTTTAAAAACATATTTCTGGAGGGAATTATTGGAAACCTTGTTACTCAGTATTGAATGTAAATATTGCCATTTTTGCTAGGACCAAGGTTTGTGTCTTTATGAGTGAGGTCTTAATTTAGTTCTCATTTTCTACCTCCTAGCAGCTTAGGCAGACAGCGGGTCTCGCAGGGGCTGGCACCTCTGATAGCTCCATTAGTTCTGCCATCCTTCTTAGCACATGAAAAATTCAAAACAAATTCTGAATTAACCTTTCATTTATAGTAGGGAAATCCTTATAAGTGTATCAGTCAGTAGCCAGGACTGACCAGTGTCAATCTCCAAAAGCGTTTTGTTTCTCTAGAGTGTAAACCATTCCAAAGGTGAAAAAGATGTAGTGAAATAAAATAAAGAATAAAAGAATAACATAAGCTATGACCAAAAAAAAAAGGGTGCAAGAAAGATGAAACATATGCCAAAATAAAAACTGCAAGCTTTGGATTAGGAATTTTTTTCAAATAGGCCATTTTTATACCCAAAACAAAGCACTTGCATGATACACTCATATATTCATGTGTCTTTTGGTGTGGCACCAACGTAGACTTAAAAATTTTATGTCAACACTCATAAAGGGAAGAGTCCTCTCAAGATGCTTTTCCTTCTGCATTTAAGAAGGTGGTTTGTCATGGTTTAACCTGAGCTAACAATACAACCACGACAGCTGCTCACTCACTCCCCACCGCAAACAGGGGAGAGAATTGAAAGGGAAAGGAAAAACTTGGATTTAGATAAAAACAGTTTAATAAAATAACAAAATACTAATACAACACTAGTAAGTACATATGTAAAATAGAAATAAAATATAAAATAAAAGATACTCAATGCAATTCCTCACAAATCCCATCCACACTGAGCAGCCAGTCCCAGGACGCAGCACCTGGTCCCAATAGCTGGTCCAAGAGAGAGAAGAGAGAAAAAAGGCAGACAGGCTCAGGGGCCTCTGCAAAATGGCAGGATCGCATAAGAGGCCAAACTAAATGTCCTGAACAGAACTCCCCTGGCTCCAACAGAAAGAGCAAAGAGAAGAGAATGCGAGAGAGGGACCAGAAGATCCCAACTCTCCTTATATGTGAAGTATGATGCTAATGGGATGGAATACTCTTATTGATTGGTCTCGATGTCAGTCAAGCTCTGCCGCATCCATGCCCCCCCTCCTCGATGCCTCACACCTGTGGCCAGAGCAGTCAGAACATCCTTGGCTCTCAGACCAGAGCAATTAAAGACATTAGCTCTGTGCTGGGCTGTTATCTTCTTGTTCTCAAAATAACTCCAAATAATGACCATACTAGCTATGAAAAAGAAAGATTTCTAACTGGATGAAGAAAATTAATTCATTTTCGGTCAAACCAGCACAACGTTATACTGCAGTACACATCTGTCCAGCTAAGCTGCTGTCAGCTTCGTTTATTGTCCCAAGGCTTGGTTCAAGCCCTGAGTAAGAGAAGGCAGTCCACCAGTGCGGCCTGGGTGTGGGAAACGAGAAGCCAGACAGGGGGCAGCATCTGCTCAGCGAGCGGCCGGCGGCCGGGACCCGGGTGCGCTGCGGGTGCGCTGCGGGTGCGCTGCGGTGAGCTCCGATGAGCTCCGGTGCGCTCTGGATGGGGTGGGGGAGCCTGCAGGGAAAGACAATAATCCGCAGTTGCCTGGATGCAGTCACTTGCATATTTCTGCCAGCAGAGGAAAGAAGTTTTGATTCTTTTCGATAAGCTGCAGTAGCTTCTGTGATGGCAGCAGATCAAAGCAGCAGCAGCCCCAACGGTGAAGTTATTTATATAGATATCAAAGCCTTCTGCGGAAGGAAACTGACTGCTGCATAATTGGTGAAACGTTCATGGCTAGAAAACTGGATGCTAAAAAAAGAAGTGGGGACAATAAATGGAACATCTGACTGTGGACTTTGTATTATCACATTATCTGGAGTGCTCATTTCAGCCAAAGCGGATCAAAAAGTGACAGCTAGTCTAGTTTACTGCTAATCCAACAGTTACTTCTGCTCAGAGATATATATGTAGGCCCATGTTTCCTGGTGATAGACAGGGTTTATGTAAAGACACAAAGACCTGCAGATTGCTGTGAAAATTTGGAAACAGAACACCTGTGCAGTTATTTTCTTCCACTGCTGACACTAGAAGCCATAGATTAAGATTTGAATTGCTAAAAGAACTGAGTCCATTCCTGAGCCTCCTATAATATATACTATGTAAAATGGGACAGCAAGAGCTCCTTTTTAGACCATAAGTACCTACAACTGAACATCTAACAGTCAGTATCACCGGTCCCGAGTACCTTTGTGGAGCTGAGCCTGTGCAAAGCAATTAACCTCTGTCATATGTGGTTTGTTGTTCCTTTCATCTTATTCTTGTAAGAACTGTGTGAGCAATTAAATGTTTCTGCCATGTTTGGCTCTTGAGAGCGTCAGGCTTTGGTCACCTCCACCCACCAGAGGTGTCAGTCTCCATTACAAGGCAGGACAGTGCTCTAAGGCCCCAGCTCTCCTTCCTGGTGAGTTACAGGTGCTGGATGTGTCTACTGCAGGCTTTATGCTGGGGTGAAGTTAGATATGAGCTCTGCAACAACCTGCATCTCCTAGAAGAGGGACTGAGCAGATCTGAGTGCTGGCTAGAGACCCAGAGACTTGAACCCAGGTGAGCTCTTCACCTTCCCTTGCCAGCCCCCAGGACTTTGGGACACATTTGTCCCTCTGGCTGTCAGGAGTCAAGAAACCTGGCAGATTGCTGCCTACAGCATTAAAACAATTGGCTGCTATGGAAAGTTCTGCACTGGGCCAAAAGGAAGAGAGGTGTCAGCTGCAGTCTCTGTCTTTGGTCTGTTACGGTCCTGGTCTATGCCATGGAGACTTTCAGAAGGAGGGACAAGGCATTCCCAGGAAGCCAAGGCAGGCTGCTGGGCTGGTGTTGGTGGGCTTGCAGCAGGGACAGTGCAGTGCTCTGCAGTAGTTTTTTAAGATTATGGCCTTGTGCCCACCGGTGCCTCCTCCCCTGTGCTAGCACACTGGGATTCATACTGCAATACACCATCACAGCCCAGCTGTTTCCTCAGGTGGGAGCGGACAACTAATATTGTCCCTTCCTCAGCCTGCTGGAGCGCAGAGATGGTTTGTCATTACTTGAAATGGGAACAAGATTTGTCCTTGAGGGCTATATTCAGAAATGAATTTAGACAGTCTAGGGGTATCTAGTCCAGAAGTATTTTAGTACTTACTCTTCCTAGGCATTTCCCTTGAGCTCTTACGCTGCCTGCTGAGATATTCTCAGTCCAGGCCAGCAGAGCCAGGTTGGATCAGGGGAGTTAGCCAGAGTGGTGCTGAGTTCACTGAGGCACCCAGTCCAGAAGATGCAGAATATACGTGTTCACAGCAAAGACATGACAGCACAAAGCGCCGTGAGGGCTGCCGTCTTCTGACTGCTGCAGGGCTGTTTCTGCCTGTTGTCTGGGACTACTTAATATAAACAAGTCATAATCTCGCAAGAGGGAGCCACAGTGTTCCCTTATCCTTGTCAAATGCCCTTACCAAAACCAGCACGTTTTCTCTACGTCTTCTCAGTCCCCTACTCTCTGAAGTCCCACATCTCTCCATCCAACCCCAAAACAGGCTGCAGTTTTGACAGGAGGGCTTGTGTCCCTGCCCAGCCTTCCCTCCCCTGCTTTAGCAGTTATTGCAGCTCCCTGGAAGCTGGCAGATGTTTTGAGCTCTGGTCTCTTGCTTCCCAAAGAAGTACTCATCACGAGTAAAACGGATAAAAATTAGGTGCCACTTCAAAAGAAAACAATGAATCTTCCTCCCTTCTTTGAAATAAATTATGTAGGTACCTTTTCTCTGAAGGATTCCTGGGTTTGGGGCCCCCAGGGGTGCAAGGACCTACCTGCAGCCCTGAATTAATCCCCTCAGATCCCCAGCATTTCAGCCTCCTTCCTCCACCTTATTTCTTTATTAATAAAATGTTAGATGCTCATATACTTCATGGGAAGGGGTCAGACAACTCTGAATAAATATCCAGGTTCCCCCTACTCAGAAATGCCTGGTCCCATCCCACGTGGTATACAGATATCCAATTTGTACCAGGGAATCCTGTGCTCTCCTCAACAAATTCAGTATTGCCTAAATTATTTATTGGTTTCCTAGGGATCTGGGTGTTTGTGTTAATATTTGTATGTGGGTTTGTTTTGGTTTTGTGGGCATTTGTTTGTTTGTTTGTTTTCTGTAGTTTATCTATCTTAAACTGTTTGTTGATTGTAGATCCAGTCTGCAGCTGTTTGAAGCATCTTGCCGGGTTAAGTGAAGTCATTGGTTTTGTACCAGGGGTGTAATGACTCAGTTTCTCCAGCCACCCTCAAACCTCATCACATATCTCTATCTTTTTACTAGCCCGCAGCTAGTCTATCCTCATGTTCAAATAGAAAGAAAAATGCATTACATTGAAAAGAAATCCTTCTTTCCGGTTCTTTTCCTTATATAAATTCAAAAGTGTCCATAGTAGCACTGAGAGCAGGCCGAGTGGGACCCAAAGCAGCATTATGACTTATTCATGGCTGAAGTTTTTGTACATTAGATTCGTACATTACCTATTCCAGTAATGGAGGCATGGTGAAATTCTTAAATAGCTTTTTTTCCAATGAGTTAACAAGCTACTCTGTGTAAGGATTTGTAAGATCAAATGCTTGTACTGTTCTCTACAAAGCTAATTCAATTCAAGCACCTGACACTGCATTATTAGGATCTTAAACTTCCACAGCATGTGCTTCGTTTTTTCACGTATGGGCCAGGTTGACAAAATTAATAAATACCCAATATTTTCCTAGCAAATTGCAGGCATGTTTATTTTCACATTCAATTTTAATTAGGACAAGACCACTGCAAATGATATGCAAGGTTCTTGGGACCCATTTTAATGACATCCTTTTGTCTGTTTTTCCATGCAAACATTAGCTGGTGTACTCATGGAAAAGATAATTAGCAATATACAAAAATACTCCTCAGAAAGCAAAGTTGTCTTTGTTACTTAGTAAAACAAACAAACACACACACAGATGGCTCTCATTCAGGCATGGCAATTTTCTAACTAATAGGTACGTACGTGAACAACTCAAATAAAATGTTTGGTATCTCTCTTTCTGATTTCTTATTCAGTGATTTGGACAAAAAAAAAGATGGAGGTGACTCTTTCCCTGCAGTGAAAGTACATGCTAGAAGACTGCTGCTTCCAACCTGTCATTGCTGAAAGGGAAGCAATGACCCCAAGTCAGCTCTGGGGGTGTCTCCGTCACACAGTGGGTACACAGTGCTCTGTGCTCCTCTGCTCAGAGGAATGTCACCAGCCATTGCCCAACACGGGTTCTTAAGTCAGAATTTCTTCTATCCACATTCCTGAAGTGGTCATGTGCGTGATACACAATGAAGCTTTGCATTAAAAAAAGAAAGAAAGAAAGTGTGTATGTCAGTGGAAGTGAGGTGAAGCTGTTTAGAAAGGACAGGTTGCCTTCACTGTGTTCTCTAATGCGGTTGTTCTCCCTTGCAGTGGAGTGAGCTGCTGGATTATCTTTTGCTCCAATACTTACGAAGTGATTGATTGCCAACCTAAGGCAGTAACGTATGGCTTTTCTTGATCTTCTTTAAGAAAATTTACAGAATTTATGCATTTAAGCATGTACTGGAAGAAGCTGTTCCACCTCCAGAGAAGCAGCCCAAGCTCTTGTTCTTTATTAATCAGTGCAAGAGTCCTTTGCTCTAGAGTAATTCCTTGCTACCATGATTGTTCTATCTTTTCCCTGTTCATTTGCAAATTGAACTACTACCATGGTAAAAGTTAAACGCTTCACTGTAAACTACTTCACCAGCAGATCAGTTTTATTTTTCTCAATTAATCTTGTGTGCAGGGCTATCCGGATGGCCCTTCTTCCTTGGTTGCTGCTGATACACTGTACTGTTTTGCAAGCTAACTCACTCATTAATTCTGCCTGGTCATTTTTGCCAGCACGACTTGCTAGAGTGCAGACAGTGCCAAAGTTTGCGCAGATTTTCATGCAGCTGAGGGGTATTCTGCAGGGGGGGGGAAGAGAAAACATGAGAGAAGTCACCTTCAAATGCAACACACAGAAAAAGGTGCAGCAAGTGGCAGCTTCTTCAGTTTCTGATTTTTCTGCAAGGGTGAGTTCTTTGTGAAGGAGTCAAAGAAGTTTCATGCACGTTTATAGAAACTCTTTAACTCTTGGAGTGCTAGAAATATCCTGTGAGATGCATAAAAATATTTCTCTTCTGAGATTTTATATTTCAGTAGGTGGGCTCCTCCTGTGTTTACATATGCCTCACCCAGCAGCCCTTTTCTCCAGGCCTTTGAAGGGAGGTTCTGGTGGAACCTCCTCCGTGGTGCAAGTTGACCATCTGTGCAGGGTGGATCCTTTAGACTTGTTGTCAGTCATATGGAAGCTGTGGTGGGATGGGTGGGAGGCCTCCTCCTAATCCCACTGAAGTCAGAGGAAGGACTCCCATTAACTTCAACAGTCCTTGGAACAGTGCCTGTGGGAAGCTGTTTTGTAAATCCCAGTTTGCCTTGAGCGGCCTAATAATGCCTACAGTTCTTATAACTTACTAAAACATGTTTTGATACAAAGCCATTCTTTACTTCAGCTTTTCTAGGATTATTGGAAGAATAAGGTCATCCCGTTGAGCTAAAATTTGGGGTCTTCGGAGGTTAGGAGAAGAAACTGGTGGTAGGTCGAGTATTTTCTTTGATGCAGCCCTGTTTATTTGTGAAGAATGTAAATAGCTATTTTTCCCAGAGCACAGCTGGGTTCAAGAAGGTTACAACTCTCTTGCTTCTAGCAACAAAATCTTCTTGCAAAATAATCTCTCTGTCATTTAACAAATGCACTCATATGCCTGTCTACAACACTGCCATTGTCTGACCATGCAGCCCTCTCTAGTGCAGTCCCATTGCTTTCTCTTCCAGTATAAAGTGGATCCTCACTGACAGCACCCCCCACAAGTGAGAGTTTCTCTACTTTTCGGCTCCTGTTCAGGCTCCATTTATGCTGAATATTTTGTTTATATTTACAGTGCAAGCTTCTGGGGGAAGTGACCAGTTTGTGTTCTGTGTTTATACATCAGTGGTCTCTTGGTGCACCATAATAACAAGAACAATAATAATAAAACTTAAAGCACAAGGTTTCCTGCTACTCTGCGCACCATCCCCTCCACCCAGTACTGCTCTGGTAACCCTGTCACAGGTGGGTTTCCAGCTGCAAAAGAGCTAATGGGATGGATGTTCCCAGCCCCATATATCCCAAAGAAGGAGTTAGCAGGAAGGTGTCAAAGGGTTAATGAAAGATGACCGCAGAAGAAGAAGGACCTGGAATGGTGTATCTGGCCATTTCTTTCCCAGCTGAAGCCCACAAGAGGCTGAGGCACCTGACTTAGGTCTGGAGGCAGGAATTCAGGATTTCTGAGGGGAAGGAAGGAAAAGTCCCAGCCAGCATCTGCAGAGCTGTCCCTGTGCACGTGGGCAGCTTGTTTTGAACAGCCGAGTAATTTCTGAGAAGGATCAAGTTATTAACACAGGTATATAAAAAAAGAAACTCTAGTCAAGCCTGCTGCTGACAGGATTTCCCATCCTGTAACTAAGGGGGGAAGGCTTTCTGGAAACAAATGCTTTTCCTTGAAGAACAACTTGGCACTAAGGAAAGAATTCACTGTGTTTGCACCAACTTGTCAGAAGGTAAATTTGGACTTGCTGTTGTTTATCCTGCAGGAGCGTGGGGTTGATTTGTGAATGTACAGTTTAACGTGAGCCGGGCACATCCAAAGAGGAGAGTTACGGTTTGCCAGTGTAATTTCTCTAAAAGGAAGATTATCTGCAGGTATTTGTAATGAAGTTTGGGTGCCAGCTTAATTCTGGGGGCTTGTGGTGTTCATTATAATGGCACATTGCATTCCTTAGTGCTGGGACATCATTTCATTACAGCATTTGAAGTACAAACTGAAGTCAAAGTAGACCCTGGCTTTTGTATGGCTGGTGGGCAGGTCATAATGTACCCTGTGGAATGAGAGTTCAGGGCATGGCAGGGGTCATCATTAAACAGAGGTACCGATCCAGCCCTCTGAGAGAGCTGTGCAGGCAGCAAAGTTGAACTTCAGCTGGGGAATTGCACTGAAGCTTTTCATACAACCCCTGCGCTGCACAGGGCTCCTGCTCCCCTTGGCTCTGCTCACGCTGGAATTATGTGACACAGGGCAGCGCTGTGCCGAGACACCAGCTCGGAATGAGCTGCCTTGGCTACAACGAGCAGTTATAGTCGCGTTGATGCAACACTTGACCTCCGTTTATTGGCCTTTCTGAGAAACTACGTGCAGTTGTGTTGATATGCCCATTTTGTTTGTACCCTTCACACTGCCTTGAGTACCTTCTGCTGAGCCATGGAATCATATCCCTGTCCCAGCTGTGCCCAAGCCATCCTTTATGGCCCCGAGTACTGTGAGAGATGGTCAATGTCACCATCTTGCAGATACAAATTAAAAATCATCCACCTTCTCTGTTTATTTTGAACTTTTTTGGACATCTGATGTTTTGGCCCACTGATGTTTTGGCCCATGTTATTCTAGCATATTTGGAACTCTGAACAGTAAATGTAGAAGGGAATAAGGTTATGCTGCAAATACAGGCCACTGGAGAACAGCTGTGTTGTGCCTATCCATCATTGGATAAAGAATAGAGCTCTAAAAATGTTTACAGATTGTAAAACAAAAGCAGATTGAATATGTTTTAAATTCTAGGAACTAACCTAAAATTTGCTATAAAACAAATATATGGCTTACAGCTGGAAACCTGTCAAAACACCCAAATGATTGCTCTGCACTGTCTGGAAAGAGTTTCTGTGCCCAAAGACTTCAGAACAGCAACAGATGTACTGTTGCATAAGAGACACAACCCTGTTTTGAATTTCGGTTTGTAGTACAGAAAGGCACACAATAGAAATAAAGTTCTTTTCATCTTACCCAGGTGCCTGAGCTTCCTCCTTAATGTCTTGCTCCATGTACTTCTCCTGTCTTAAAGAGATTAGCAGAGATATAGAAAGATGAGAACATTATAAGAAGAGAAAAAGCCATCTGGCTCAGAGTTTGTGGCTGGCTCTTAATTCAACCATGTTGGGGTTTTTTCCATGCCCCTCAAGCCCCTCCTTTTCCAGAAACAATCTATGCGATCCCACATCTCCTCCTCAGTAACGTGTTCCAGATGGTCAGCTTTGTGCAGAACTGATTTGCCTCAGCTTCTCAGTTTTTTTCCTAGTTTCTTTGTTTTCAGATTGCTTCCCCTTTCTTTGAAACCCCTTTAACTAATCATCTAGCTCTCTGGATCTTTTTCCTAGTTTTTATAGCATAATCAAAAGATTCTTGTGTCACACAGACATTTTTATCAAGCACCCAGTCCCTGCCACACAAGGATAATGAGGCTTTTCTTGTCTTTAAATGAAGATGTGGAAGAGAGGTTGCAGGAGGCTGTGTAAGTAGGCCAGTTTTATAGAAAGCATTCAATTAATCAGTTTAAATTCAGCATTTTCACTAAATATTTGATTTAATGTATTAAATAATTTGAATATCAGTCAGCAGTGTCACCTCTTGCACTTTAGGATGACATCTGCACTTCAAACAGCTTAGCTCTGCTGTTGACATCTATCTCCTTGTTTCCTGGCTGCCCACATGGCACCGGTTCGAGTTCACCCCAGCCTCTATTTTGGAGGAACTGTTTCCCTCTGAAACACAGTGTGCATGTGGTTCTGGAGGTCTGTCCTGAGAGCCCTCCCAGTATCCAGGAAGGATGATCCTCATCCAGTTTGGCTGCCTCCCTTGCTTAGCCCTTGATCCTGGCAGCCTTTGCACCCTCAAGCAGCCTCACTTGTTCTCCTGTGAAGCCCAGGACATGCAGCATCTACCCTTCAATACATGCTGCAAAAACACTCAACATATTGCTGGGCTGCAGCACAGCCCTCAGAGAGTTTTTGGACATTTTAAGCTGAAATAACAAAGGCCATGAAAGATAACTTTTTAATTGACCACCACATGGGGCTCAACAGGTTGTGTCTGTGCTGATAAGACCCCATCACGGCAGACACGGCCAAAGACCTCGCAGCTCAGCTGTGACCCTTGAGTGGAGCGGGGTTATCCATGCACATTATCCCAGGAATAGTCCCTCAAAGGCACCCAGGCCTTGCCCATGAGGGGACCCGATGGCCTGGGCCAAAATCACACCAGACAGCCGAGCTGGGCAGGGGGACAGATGTGTGCCAGTTGTGTGTCAGTGTTCCAGCCCTGTTCAGTCTATTTGTATCAGTGGGGCCAAGGAGTCTCTATTTACAAGAAATTTTAGAAACTGGAAATAATTATGAAAACATCCCGAAGCCTCGGGGGAGTTCAATAGTTCTGAAGATGGAAAAATATGGTCTTTTATAACTGGAGTGTTATACCCTCAGTCCGCCCTGTGAGGAAATAGCCGGCTTTCCTGGACAAGAAGTAAGACAGGGCTCATTAGGTTAGGAAGATTTCCCACATTTTCCATCTGTTGGTGCAAATTTTTGAGGCAACAATTGTGTGACATTTCACAAATTCAAGGCTCTCTCAATCTATAGCTGGGAGCTATTCCTGCTCAATGAAAGCTCAGGCGTTAACATACAGATTTCCAGGAGAGAAACAGTCCATGATGCCAGGACAGAACAGCTGGAGACACCCATGCACAGCCCATCTCCAGCCCTGCCACGGCTTGGAGGTCCATGTGGGAGGCAGCCCCCTCACCTACCCAATGACCTTCAGCACAACCCCCCCTGTGAACTGCTGCTTCCCCCTGTCTATAGCCACAGGAGTGCACCAATTAAAACTAGAGGCATAATAAAATGCAAAATAAGAGAATGCCTTCTATAAATACACCTTAAAACAAATAGACTTATTTTAACATGGAAAAAATATTAACCAAAACAGTGGATATCTCACAGCTCTTATTGTTTAGAAACAGGGATTTTATTTTTCCAGTCTGCTCTTAATTTTTCCATTCTCTCTCAATTTGGAGTGCAGTACAAATACAGTACAGCTACATTTCTGCTTTCCATCCTACACCTTGCGGATCACAATGACAACAATTTAAGCAAAAGGATTGCTTGGAGTTACAAGGATCATCTGATTTACAGAAACTCCTAGGCTGGAGACATACCACCCTCTCCTACAGGAGACCAGAAAAGAAAGAATGTCGTGTGGATTATGTCGCATATTTTTATTAATATCTTCACTGTCTCTCTGAGTTCATACTAGTTATGAAGGAGAAAAACTTTCAGTGTGAAATCTTGCTTATGAAAGTTGTCAATTGAGTTCAGTTCCATATATTTAAGTGCAATGACAAGAGCAATCAATCCAACCATCTCTGATTTTTTTCTGTTATTCCCTGGTGGGAAAGTCTTCTGAAAGCTAGTTGTTTGTGTTTGTTTTCAATATAGACATTAATAAGACTTCAAATACGAAGATTATTCACAGTAATTTCATACTGCAGAGTATTCCATGGGCAACTATATTAAGATAAATGCATTGTATGCTTGTTTACTTTTTGAAGGATTATCTCTGCTTTTTTCTAGATTGAGCAACAAAGCATTGCAAACATGTTCATCTGATTCAAAATAAAGACATTGACTAAAACACATTTACAATTGTTTAATTTAATTTACAACTGCTTTGCGCACCTGAGCTTATCTGGCCCACATACTCAAAAAGTAACGTTAACCTTACCTGTTAAAATGAAAAGCCAATTTCAAAACCTACTTTCATTGTGATACTGAGCTTTCTCACCATGTTGTTGCTCATGATGGTCTCTTCAGTTTCTTAACAGAAACCCTGTAACTTTGCCCTCTTTTTGTCTCTTTCTGCTCAGCTCTGCGAGTGCAATTGAATTGCGGAAATCCCCAAGTCAAGAACACCCAGACTACGTGGATAGCACTGCAGGATCAGGGCTGCAGTTTTGTGTACTGTGATGTCTAAGCGCCACTGTCATGGAGTGCTTGCTCTCCACAACCTAAGCCATAGCTGTGGGGCTTTTTTCTGGCTAAATACCCCCATCCACTGTATGATCACCTTCAGATTCACACTGTCCCAAATTTTGCAAAAGTTTGCTGCCTACACAATGAAGCATGATGGACTCTGCAGCCTGTAAGATGCTCAGAGCTAATCTGTGGTTTGCTCAGTTTTTGCTCTGCAATCAGGATCATGCCTTTGCGCTGAGGTGTTTGTCTTGTGACATATACAAGTGGTTTTAAAATGTAAATATAATAGTTTTAGAGGTTATTTTCTCTATGGTTTCTTAACAGAAATTAGATTTGTTCTTTAATCTGGTTGTTCTGCCAAAGCCATAGGGATAACTCTTATATGTTAGGAGCATGCCTTCTCCAAGGAGGTTGTGACAGGTAGATGGGGCAGTTGCTGTGCTCCAGGCAGCAGGGAATGGCGTGTAGACATGTCCTCTTTGCCCCAGAGCTGTACTTGTCTTGTGCTGGCTTAAGGGTTTGTAACGCTTGTGAAGTTCCTTATCGGAGGTGTTTCGGGAGTTGCTGTGGGTTGGATGACTCTCAATGGGTCGGTGCCGGACTGAACATGGCCTAGCTGTGGGGTCTGGGGACCCTGACAGCAGTGGCAGGCGGTGACAGCTACGTCTCGCAAGAGGCAGGGAAAGTGGCTTTGCGGCAGAGGTGTGGAGCACCCGAAAGCCCAGGAGAAGACAGCATGCTGCAGGCCCTGTGTGCCCACAGCACGGGTCTCCTCCAGCGGGAGCCATCACTGCAGCCCGGTGGCTGCTCCAGGCCAGCAGCTTTGCCAGATCCATGTGACATCGAGTCTTTTGGCAGGGAAAACCTTGTGGAAAAAAGCAAAAGTTGTGCTGGATCTTGTTTTGATTATTTGTTTCTAACCTCACTACAAATGGAAAAAATTCCTCTGGTGAATGTCTACTTGTTATTTTCCTATTGTTTTATCATCCTCTCAGCTCTCAGTAGGGACAAATAATCATCAAATGCCACTCCAAAGGCTGCTGCTTAGGCCAGGTTATAAACCTGCAGCACTGGGGATGTTGTTTTCTTCTCTTTTATGTTATTTATTTCCCCTCATTTCCTCTCCTTCTCCTGTTTTCTTTGTGCCTTTCCAATGACTGCCAGCAAACAACATCCTCTTCGTCCTCACACTTCACTTCTGTTTGGAGGCCAGAGCCATGGTTTGGTTGCGATAAATGTGAACGTTTCTGTAACCAGGACAAGGAAGGTGAAAGGAGCTCATCCACCTGTAGGCAAGCAGTATAAAGTAGGATCTTCGGTATTTTTCAAAAAAGAAATGGTTTTTAGGAGTCTCAATGTAATTTGTAGTAAATTTGCAGCTCCTGAATCAAACTGAGCCAAATATATATTTGAATTGTTTTTTCTCAAACACGTTGTCTTTTGGATTTCAGAGACTGAGCAGAAATCTCAGGTATCCATGGGCTCTACACAAGGATAAAATTTGCTGTCAGAGAACTGAAATACAGATTCACAGCTTGAAGGTCAAATTTAACATAGAAGAAAATGAGTAATGAGGAGGTGAAATGAAGCAGGAACAAGTGAGCTTTTCTGCAACATCAGTGATCTTAGTGAAATTGGATGTCCCATGTTATTGAGCAGATACATTGAGCTTTTTACCAGAGTGTGTGTTTTTTTAAAGGGAAGTATGTTATTTCAAACCTATAGGATTTTCCACTAGGTAGTAATTAAAACCACTCAAACTATTATATAACATATAAGAAATATACTTGACATTACCCCGAGAAGTAAAATGTATTTCGGGACTGCTTCAGGTTCATAGGATTTATGTTACAAAAAGGTAAGAGATACATTACAGTGCCTAAGTCATGTAGAGGAGGATTATGCAATACCTAGCTATATCTAGGTCTAAACTTTGGCCTTTTCTCCCTCCCAGTTTAATGTCTTCATTTCAACAAAAATCTTTGTTAATCTACTTGAAAATATAGAAATATTCAAAACACACTTTTGTTCTTTGTTTTTAGGATTAAAACATGCTTCATCTTGTTAAATCTCAGTCTGAAAAATTAATTTGTAACATAAACAGGAAGAGCACTGTGATGTCACTCCTAATCCTGGCTGACTCCACCTGTTCTCTGCCTGTCTGAAGTAGAAAATAACCATCCAACCATGCAGAGAAATAATGCTGATTATTGTTTGTTTTCAAAGCATCTTACAACTCATGTAACCGTTGTTGCAAATAGCAACACAAGGTCATGATATTCCCAGTATCCCAGCCTGACTGTCTCCTGGACCACACTCTAAGCTCTGTTTCAAGATGCAGACCATTAGAGAAGCTGAAGGTTAGTTACTGCACTTTTCCAGATGTGCTCCCCCATCCCACTCCTAAGTCCCGAAGGCTGACTGGTCTCTCAGCTGCCTGCTATCCCAGCAAAGTGAGTTTGTTTTGAGGCTGTATCAGCCAAGGATGTCGAAGAGACGTAGATCTTGGCAGTCTTGCTGGATCACAAGTTCCTCCTGAGCATCCAAGTCTCAGTGACGTCAAATAAATATCAGTTTTTACTATAATTTTGTTTTCTGTCAGAACTAGTGTGAGACATGCTTTGTCACTTGTGCTGTGACACTTTGCCATGGGTTGCAGTGTACCCCGCAGCTCGTAAACTGTGTACAGGGCAGACGGCCAGAAAATCTGTGTGTACCCCTGGACAAAGGAAGGTGTGAGAACCCCCTTTTCAAAAACTGTACTAAACAATCAAAATCTTTTCATCCAGACTGTAAATTCTGAATTGTCTCTGCCTATTCCCACCAGACAAAGCAGGATCCGTCCTTCCCCATCGCATTCCTCCCATGGGCAGAGTCTCTTGCCATGTCCCATCTTGTGCCATGTGGTACCTTTCCCCTCACTGAGCTCCCCAGTGCATTCAGGGTGATGTCCTACGATGAAGAAGTCCAGACCACAAAGGAGACTGGATGAAAAACAGCTGAATTTGAGTTCATGCAACTAATGGAATATTGTAACAATATTTCAAAATAGAAAATATTTATGGTCAAACTGTGTTTTTGTTGTTTGTTTAATAGCATGAACATTTTCCACAGTAGCCACCTTCTTTTTTTTTTTTTTTTTTTGTGAAGAAATTTCTTTACTCAACCTCAATATTCTCAGTAAATTTTTGGAAGTGAGAGACCAGTTCCAAACTGTGCAGTATTTTTTTTTTTTACTATGGACTGCATTATTTCTCTTTGTTAAATTTAAGGATGAGATATTTGACCATCAAAGTTTGGATTTAATTCCATGGTTGAGTGAGGGCTGCCATATCCCACCAGGTTTTTCCGGCCACATCCACTCAGCCTGAATGCTGTGGCAGAGTAGACCACTGGCTGCTGGTCACCCTGTAGCTCTACCATGGAGCTACAACCCAGGCAGCCCCAGTGTGCATCCGTGGGCCAGGATCTCATGTCCTCACTATGAAAAGGTATTTTTAGATAAAAAGTTTGAGTTTAGACCTTTCTGGTTTTGCTAAGCATCGCATAAAATTGAAGTACATTTTAGATAAGGGATCTTAACATCACAGAAGAATGCAAATGGCTGACTGATACTAAAAATCTCCTCTCCTCTGGGAACAAAATACCCCCCTCCCAGTGTGCCTCTGGACCTGTTTTGCTAGTCTGATTGCAAGAACTTTAATAGAATAGTAATATTTTTTTTAAGCAATTCCTTTCTTTAAAAAACAAACCGTTCTTTTTTTAACTTTTGCTGAACACTAATCTTGGTAAAATCTAGTGCTCATAAAACTACAGCTCTGCCCTAGGAATTTTTTGCAAGACTGAGTTATTTCTTCCTGCTGAACTTTCATATTACAAGAAAAATATACTACCCTTTTCTAAATACATATTCTCCCAGTTACACTCAGAAATAAATATCTCAGCAGGTATCCTGACAGATGCAGACTTTACTATTACTAGTTAATAAACAATGAATTTGTCTTTCCAAATCTTTTTACAGTATTTATAAATGGTCTGTTGATTTTATCCTGACATGAGGCTGATGTTCTAATGTTAGATAAGGAATTATAACTTCCATTTATTTTTAATTTTTTAAATTTTAGTGTATTGATGTTTGATACCTTACTGAGGGCACCTTAGCATAGTCTTTCAGAAAAAAAAAATTTGGTTGAAGCAGTATAATGTGTAAATAAAATACATATTGCTTCTTCAATTCACTTTTGGAAATTGTAGTTACAGAATTTCCAATTAAAATTTTGTGACCTTCCCTTCCTAACACCACAGGGCTGCCAACACTACCTGGCTTTATTCCACTTGGGAATTACCAGCAGGGAAATGTACTGCCCATTTAAGGTCATTTATCTTCTTGTTACAGTAACTACTTTGTGTTTTTTATCATGATTAGAGGGGCAGAGTCAGGCTAAGAGACACATCTTGCGTGAGGTGCACATAAAATGGCACGTTTTCACTTCCATATGTTTTTCACCCAGAAAAACATTTTTTTTCTGTATGTGATGGTAATTAACCCACACAGCTTCATCACGTTGCTTTACCTAATTTTTCGCCTAACGTTTATCCAGAGTTCATAAACTGCACAGTATTTCACAATGACATGTGAGGTGTCTTGAAAAATCAGTGGGCAGCAAAACTGGGCAAGCATGAACACACAGGGAAAAGCTGGGAGGAGATGCTTCCTTGGATCCACTGGGTCTCCAGAAATGCAAAGAGCCATAAGGCAGCCTCCGGACATCCAACCCACCCTTCTTCCCACTGATTTAGTGATCTGCCTTTTGCTTAGAGATATCAAGTACCAAATACTTTCAATTTCAGTTTAAGTCCTTCATGCTTTTAATTAAGATAATTTAATATCCCCAAGAGAGAAAATGCCTTTTTGTTTAAATAGCTACGGGATTTTTAATTTTTTTTCTTTACTGCTATTTTTTAGGAGACCTTTTTGGACAAGATTTCATTAACAGTTATTTTTGTATGAAGTATATAGCAACAAAAGTAAATATCCCATTTAGAATATATTTGCTGCTTCAATCTGTCAATATGACTCAAAACTACAACTTCTAACAGAACAAGATATTAAAAGGAAGACCATCACAAATAGCTGTAGACATAGATAGGTCTTATACAGACCAAATAGGAGAGAGATTCTGGTTTTCTAGGGTGAAAGCTGGCACTGGAAATCTTATCCTTTCTCAGTTTTGCCTTCATTCTCTTGCAGAGCTACTGTCAAGATCAAGATTCATGGTTCCCCCCATGGCTGCACAGGAAAACATTATGTTCTTCATCATCTGATAAAGCTCATTAAAATGTTATCTACAGCACTTTTCTTAGGTTATTTGTTCTCAGTGACATGTTACACCATTTTAAATTATTCCCAAGGGAAATAAGGGGCCCATTTTTCAGCTGTTGGGATGAGAGAGGCAATCTATTGTGTTCCAAACGAAGGGAGCTATATTAATAAGAAAACAATGAATGAGTGGCCTGATTCACACTGATCTGAGGCCCTCTTCCCTTGTTCTGGGGAATAATATTTGATTAAAGAGTGCAAAATTCAGTCCACTGAACTTCTATTTAATGAATGCTCTGACAGAAAGTGGAATCTACTCAAATCTGTGTTTCTGACTGTATCAAATAATGGACGTAACCAGTCAATAGCCTGGTGTTATGATAGGGACAGAACCAGCCCATATGTGCCAGACCCAGAGGGCCATTGAGTCAGCCGCCTACAGCAGGAAATGTCACTGCAGCAGAGTCCTACAAAAATATCAATATATTAGTGATAAGGGAAAAATCACAGAAACATTTTTGAGTTATTAGTCACAAAAGCATTTCAGAAGAGCACAGTAACCAGACCCCATTAGTTTCTAAATGAGAATACATGTTTCTGGATGCAAGAGAAAGAAGTATGAGAAAGAAACAGGCTTTTTCCCATGATAATTAGGTCAGAGACTGTTTATTATTGTTGATCATTTGTAAAGAAAAAAAATCCTGAAAGATACAAAAGAATAAGAAATGTTTTATTCTTGGTCTATCAGCCATTTTTACCTGCTTGATGCCAAGAGGGTCACTACCTGCAGATTCAAGGGACCCTGACAGCTTGGACAGAAGCAGACTCCAAATGGGGTGGGAAAGAGAGCGGGAGAGGTGTTTCCTCATGCACTACCATCTTTGTTTGTTGGATTTTGTTTGCTTGTTTGTTTGTTTCTTAGGTAATTAAGTCAGAATGTCCTGAAGTGGTGTGTGTCTTAAGGGGTGCCTTCATTAATGTATGTCCTTGCAGAAATATACCATAAGCCAGAAAGCTTACATCTCAGGTGGCTTGCTAAAAAACATGCAAGAACTAGGGGTGAGAGGTCATTAGGTTTTTGGACACAGCCCTTAAACTGTAAGGCCTCATCACTACAAGGACCGGCAAATGTAACGTTGCACCTGGAGCTCCCATCAAGGAGTTGAGGCCTGGGATGGACAGAGCCTGCACTCAGCCTGGATCCAGCAAGCCAACGGCACGTGAAATTTCACATGTGGGTCTTATCACAACTACCCTTGAGAGCCAGGGGAGAAGGAACAGGGCGGGCTCGACCAGATCTCTGACAAGAGATTTGTTCGTTCAAGTTAGATTTAATACTGATGTCTACCAATGTTGTGGTTTTCATCTGCAAGTGTGTCTCAACCCTGGAATACATTTGGTATTGTCAAGTTTTAATGTCAAATTAACTTGCTCGAAGATGAAGCCAGGCTCTTGCGGTATCTAGGCAACTGTTCCAAAACAGTGGTTAACAGGAGACTGGGATGAGGGGAGCTGGAGGCTGCGAGCGCCGGCAGATGCACATCCACTGGTGCTGTTTGGAGCAAGGTCGGTTGTACACGTGCACCTGAGGGACCGTGTGACCATCTTTGGGCTGGAGTCAGCGTCCCGCTCACTGCAGGGTTTTTTCTCCCAGCTTCCCATAACAGCCTTTTCGTGATAAAGGACGTCTGAAAAATGGTGCTTTCACATACAACAAGCCACTGAATCCAGAACCAGAAGCTATAAACCAGAAGTGGGACAAGTTCTTTCACCCACACTCCACTCAGTTCCTTTGTCCTTTTGCCCAGAGCTTCTCCTGATCCTGCTTCCCCTTCAGCTGAACCAGGGAAGCCAGAAAACACCTACAAAGTGTCTCTGACCTTAAAAAGTTTCTTTTTACCCTGGTGACCTGGCAGCAGGTACAGCATGTCAGTGTGTTTCTGCTGCTCTGCTGACCCCCTTGTTCTCTTCAGGGGTGCTGAAACTGCCTGTGTTTCAGTTCCTAAGGCTCCAGGGAGAATAACTGTTTTTTCTTAAGGGCAACTAAATCTATTTGTGTTTAGTAGATAGAGAAACATGACACTTGGACAGGGTAGTTTGGGAAGCCTAAGACAGGCTCTGGTGCTGAATTTCCCTCTGAAGGTGACCATCTCTCTACACATTACCTGTACAGGAAACCTGCTGTGTAAGATCCCTGCTGCTCAAATGGCTTTCCCCAGGTTGCAAATCCCTTTTGACATGATCTTATTTTCCAGTCTTACCTTGCTGACTTGGCCTGCAAGTGTTTCGATCACTAAAATGGGTGCATAGATTTATTGTTTAATTTAATCTAGGTATTCAATTAGAAAACAGGCTTTGGTGTGTGTGCAAGGAAAGAGAGAGCACTAGTTAAAACTCATTGTGCCTTCCAGCCACAATGGCACACATAGTTTAGTTCAAGCAGTCCATCGTCACAAATCACGCACAATTGCGAAATGTCATGATATTGCTGAATGCATGCCATGACACTTCATCTGGGTTCGTAAGCAATGCAGAGCTCAGCCTAAATGGAAAGAGTAGCTTCCATCAATAAAATCTTTCAGGATCATTTAGGGAGAGAACAGTGCTGAGAGCTGCAGGCTGTTTTGCATTCTACACAGCCCACAATAACTGTTTCAAATAAGAATATTGAACTGAACCAGAACAACTTGTATCCTGTACTCTGCTCAATACACTGCTTTCCTGCCTGGCATTTATATGGAAATAACACTGTTCTGCAGCATGACATGAAGGCTGAACATGACAATGTGCTTGCCAACTGCTTATATTCAAATCACCCACCTGAGTGATGCATTGGTGAGTATTAAACCGCAGACACCCCCAGCAGTAATTCTCAGTGATGTGGCTCACTGGTGATTATAAAGCCCACAGTAAATAGCCTGTGAATCATAAGGGCCTCGTGTTCGGGGAGGTCAGTGCTTGCAGAGCCACGTGGCTGCCTCTCCACTGCCGCAGGAACCCAGGCAGCCAGCCAGGGTCAGCAACCCTGCAGAATGGGTCCTGAAAAAGAAGAAAATTAGAATAATCTGTTTCTCTAGCATATACAGACCTGCCATGGAGACTGACTGCTAGAGAAGGTACTGGAGGCATGCTACCATCCCAACCTGAAGCATTACTGTCCCTAGGTACATGACTAAGTACTGCTCTTTCTTCCAGACACAAGAGCTCAGATTTGTTCTGAATCTGATTCATCCAAAATAGCTGACAAGGGCAATAAATCCTGAATTTATTTTTCTCTGATGTATTCCCAATGCTGCTGAGTAATTCCCTTTTATAGACCTGTCTTGTTGAGATACGTGTCTCTTGATTCCCACTTCTTCCTGCTTCTCCATCTAACGATTTCTTGCAGAAGATACAAGGGAAGAAGGGAAGATGAGAGGTGGCTGAGGACATGACAAGCAGGCACAGGTTCACTGCAGCCCCCCCCGGCCCAACTTGTTATGCCTGAAGATAATGGAAAGAGAAGACACAAAGCTAGATTTTACACAGCATTTCTCAAATGTTGTTACACTCCCACCTGTTACAGTTTATGGCTGCATTCCTGCTCTGAGTTTAAACAGTTTTCAGTAGGAGTCCTTTTCAATGGATACTTCAGAGCTGATGGCATTGATTTGGCTCTCTCTTATATTTCACTCATGGCAAAACACCATGACCTTGTAAAATGTCTGTGCCAATCTAGAAATCTCTAATTTTGACATAAATTAGTATCATATTGGTATCTCCTTCTCCTCTGTATTCTTTTCAATATTTTGTTTCTGAGATCTGAGTCTTGCCAGCCCCTAATCTGTGCATGCTTGAAGTTTGGGATGTAACTCCATGGAAATGCCATTGCTCACATACCTCAGCCCTTGCTTTTTAAACTGAAACTTGGAGCATCAGCTTTAAGTGATGTTTCTGTGTGTGAGTCTTGTAAGACAGTCTCTTTGGTGATCTTAGTTATTACATCCAGGGCTGTAACATTATTGTAATTTGTTATATCTGTAATTGGCATGACACAAGCCAGCCTGACAGCCCAACATGTTAGTGTCAGGAGAGGGATTGGCATCTCAGCCATCAGAGAGCAAAGCTCAGCTGCCTGAGGCCATCCTTAATGTGGTAATTGTGTTACCACATGTTGATGACTCAAAACCACAAAGAGAACAATGGGGAATTTTAAACACCTGAACCTAGGAGGGTGCCTGTGTCTAGCCCCCTCCAAATACCCCAGTTCATTTGCAGTAATTTTTTTCCCTGGTAAAAATGCCCTGAGGCCACTTTACAAGTGGATTATATAGCTCCGAGTAGAATAGTAATACATTGGGGACTGAACCCCATGGAAACAACTCAAGCAAGTAGCTTTAATGCACAAATTACTACTTTTTCTTGAGTACCAGTATCATCCTAAATTTCTTCTTCTGTGCTTGTCTATCTGATGTCTTTTTAGTGTTTCCCTTTGTTTTGAACAGGAATAATCACATACTAATGGTCTATATCCCTGAAGACAGGCTTCAGATTATTTTCCACCCTTCCCTCAGAGGACAAAAAGCTGTGCTAAGCACAATAAATGATGTCAGCAACTAGAACTTCATAGAAAATGTGGGACATGAGAGAAAAATGTAAAAACCTACCAAGGACTCAGACTGAGCCCTTCTTTGCTAAGGATGGGTGCCTCCCAGGAATGTAAATCCACACTCCCCCCCCACCCAGGCTTTTCAGATGATGTTAGAAAAGGTCTAAAAAAATGTTCTTGTTTTCGTTAATCATTCCTTCAAGCTCTCGCAGCCAAGCTGAGCTGCACTCCATGAGGTCAGCATGCTCCTTGTACACACAGCTGATGTTCCCTTGTTTTATTAGTATATCGACAGCGCAGTTTACTCCAGTTCTGCAACAGTGTCAGGGCCTCATTTTCCATGGATGGAACTATTCCCACTTCACCTGCTAGCAAACCGAGCTCTGCTCTTCTTCTGAGTAGACAGACTGTTTCTACCTTGTATGCCTTGACTTTGTCTTGAAAACGTCTTCAGACAATGTACAGGGTAATTTGTGAGTTATTACCCAGTCCCCCAAAGTAGCTTAATGTTTTTCCCACGGTGAAGAAGGTAATTTACAAAAAAATGTTCTCAAGGACGTCTCCGTTGTGACTGAGTTATTATCTACAATCCTTATTGTAGATAATGTCGTATATGGGCACTGTAAAGCTAACAGCAAACTGGGAAGCATGAATTTAAAATACGTAAGTATTTTCAGTGTCTAACGAGTTTTAAAATGCCAGGATGATTTTGAAAGTTTTGTGACCCTCTCAGACTGGCAGAAATGTGCAAATTAAGAAATCAAGTAGAATTGCAGCTTCAGAGAAGCCCCAAGGTGAGGGAGCAATCCCCCCCTCCCTAGCTGTCAGCGACGGGAAGGGGATTTGAAGAGTGAAACAAAGAACCAAGGCAAAGGAGTTCCACCTTTAACGGAGGAAGGGAAAGGACGTAAAACACCCAGGAGCTCTCAGTAACCCTGGAAATTGTAGGGGAAAGGAGAGGTTTGAGCCTAGCCTTTGCAAGCTGAATAAAGCACCAGAGCAACTAAGGAGGAGCCTTGCTGCTTAACAAGTTCTGTAAATACATTTTCTTACTTGATGCTTTTCTTCTGCAACAGTGCTTGAAATTGCAATGACTAAAATGTCAGTCTTAGCTTGTTGGTGTAGAATGAGACGTGCTAATTTCCCCTGAAACTCATCCAGCATTAAAAGCAACTCCAGAAAAATCTGACGCACACTAAGATTCCTGGAGATGATGTACCTAAAGTGGCACTCACAAAGCAAGACACAATTGAAGCTCCCACACTGCAGTGTTCTTTCCCCTAAAACTGTGGTTGTGAAGTGAAATAATCAGATGTCACAGTGCAGGAGAGAAGAGAACCCAACTCCTCTGTCATATCCTCACTGGTTGTCACACACTTCTTCTCCAGCCAGGGGAAGGCACAGACACAGCAACAAAAAACTTTGCAAATTAGCTCCTACAGTTACACAGTATTACAAAGGCTGGTTATTTCTTCTCCTCCCTTGGTCTCTGTGTGTTTGCACACACAGTTACTACGGTTCTGATTTTGTTGCATTCAGCGCTCCCCCTGCGCCAGGCTTTATTTTGAAGATACCAAAGCACAGAGAGCGGTGCTGGCACTGCCACCAGCACTTGATGGCAGAAAGCAGGGTCAGAAGCAGGAGCGCTGCACCTCCAGGCTCTGCACCTGCAAACAGCAAGTGCAGAAAATCATCTGGAGAAAAATGCAGAAAAAAATACAGAGATGGAGCTGAGGCTGAGATTATTGCAAAAGTCAGGAGATTTAAATGGTCCAGAGAATATAAAAAGCTGATAGAAATTATTGCCAAAAAAAGGCAAATAAAATAATGAAACTTAAAATGTAGGATCTGTGGGGAAATCTGAAATCAAAGTGATTGTTATGGGTTTTTTTAATCACAATTCCTATTCAGGCAGAAAACTACCTGAGGGGGACCTGAGAGACCTCTTCAGCCAAACAGCCCCAAATGAGAAAGATTTTATGTTTCTACTGAGCAAATGTAGAGCATGGAAATAAAAGCACGGAAAGAGCATGGAAAATATGCAGGTTCTTCAAAAAGGCATGGAAATGTTACCTCGAAGCAACCTTGCTTTTATGTCTTTCCCCAAAATAAGTAATGGAATTCAAAGAGCAAATAAATATTGGGAAGAGAAAGCAAAGTGTTCTTACATTTCCAGAAAACACAGAACAAGAACTCCACAGCAAATTTGCCTAAACTAAGTGGGCAGTGTTGACCGTTTTTTATAGGTTAGCTAATGAATCTTGAAATAAAGGATAATTCACGGATGAGGTTTCTGAGCAACTAGAGGGAGGATGGTTGGCTGTTTATGTTATGTTAAAATTATTTGTATGGGTTAAATACAACTCCCTCAGTCCAGTTTCTGCCTGGAGGGAAGCTGAGAGCAGAATATAATACGGTAAATTCTTCTGGGACTTATTTTCGGCATTGCCAATTCTCTATTTGGGGAAAGAAGATGCAAAATTTAGCAAGATGTTGAATCTGCAGTTACCTAATTTTCTTCAACTCTCTTTTTAACCCAACGTGCAAGACAACAAGTCAGGAATTCTGTCTTGGAAGGGCTTAGGCTGAAGCTCTTCTTTTTATGCCAGAAGAGTCTCATTGGTAAACACGGACGTCCCTTGTGCCTTCCCAAGTTGGGTGAAGTGCAGGCAGCTTGACATTTCCCAGGATACTTGGACAGGGAAAAAAGAGATGAGTGGTTTTGAGGGCAGATAGCAGCTGAACACAGGGGTGGCTGTGGAAGTATCTCAGCCCGCTCTGGTGTGACTGGCACAGAACTGGGGCTGAAGAAGCCCATCGGGGAGCTGGGCTCTGCCTTGCAAGGTGGTTGTAGGTATTTGCACCCAGAGGACGTGCTCCTCATCTGCTTTCCCGTAACTGGGGCCCACTGGCCCAGGGTGGTTGGTGTCTGCTGTAACAACCACTTTTCAGCATCCAGGTTGCCTGAACCTGGGGATGCCCCCTAACTGCACCATCTCCCATCCTGCCTGCTGTCCCCTGGGGGACATTCATGCAAGCCCCATTGTGCAGGGCATCCACCTGGCTGTACAACAGCTCAGCATAACCTAGTCCTGCTCAATCTATGCCTATAGCCAGAGCTGACATGTCTCACCCAGCACTACATAGAAAGATGGACACACAGCTGTGCTTTAAAGTGGTGTTAAATAAATGTCCAAAGTGGTGCTTGCATGACTGCCCCCTTCAAGCTCAGTTCAAATTGGTTGTGTGTTGACAGCGGCAGGTCACTAGTTTCCATCGAGATTTCATTGTTGATTGGTGAATGTACAGACTAGCCACAGGGCAATTTCTTCTCCTTATTTAATCAAATGGAAACTTTCAATCCATTTTTGCATTCACAGAACAGCCACTGCAATTTATTTAAGTGGGTTAAATAAAAATCAGCACCAAAAACCACCCCAGCAGCATAACGATGCCCTCCCTTTCATTTGCAGTATTATTAATATCTTTATTTTCCTTGGTCTTGTGTTTGCTCAGAAGTGTTTCCTTTAGTGCCCATTGGCATTGGTTTGCTAGTGCACAGAGCCCTCTAATTTAAAGGCTTTGTCTTATTGCTGGGGCCTCAAGGGCAACAATGCAGCAGCCACAGCATGGGGAGAAAGAGGCAGCACCATCCTTTCCATGTTAAAATCAGCAGCAAAGTTCTCCACAGCCTTTAAAGGGAGCACAAGGAGGACAATTTAATTTTTTGTCACTAAATATAGCCAGCACATTCTAGCCTCCAGGTGACTAGAAATAGGCAAAAAGAAGATGCAGCTTTTATATGGTTGGACCCACTTGAGCACGGTATGATGGGAGGAGGGTGGTCATGGCTTTTCCAAAGCCACTGGGGAGCTCCCATGTGGGTCATGGTTGTGGTGTGCACCTCATGGGAGTGTACGTCAGGGACTCTGTAAACACCTGAGTATTTTACCAATAAAATGGACGGGTTTGCACTGTGGATGGTACAGGGGTGCAGGTCCACCAGGGGCAGGCAGATCTGTACTAGGTACAGCTGGAGGTTTGGAAAAATTCCTCTTTAGACAGTAAGGTTGGGGATGAGGATTTGGCATAATTTCTCCTTTTCATATTCCCTGTTATTGCTTTACACACTGTGGAAAATCAAGAGGTGGAAGTGAGGGAGCTGGATGGATGTCATTTGCTTGAAGCAGTCTGGAGAAGGTTTCTGTCACCACCCGACATGACTTGGCTCCTTGGGTTCTATAAAACACAAGAGATGAGAATAAACTCCTCCCAGCTTGTGAATGCTGAGCCATTGCAGAATTAAAAGCAAGTCAAACAACTCTCAGGAAGATGTGATTGTTTGATAAACATGAACATTTTATGGTAATCTCTGTATTTACAAACACAAGGATGGGTCAAATGTCTGCTCCTTGGAAATTTCTTTTTTTTCCTAACAGAAATTTCCTTTAAAGCCTAGCAGTTAGAAAATGCTCCTGCTAAAAATAAGTTATAAAAGGGCTGTATCTGTGCACGCTCTTTCTCCCACAAAATCTGGTATTTTGCCAGGTGTTTTTTAGACCATTCAATATTTTTGCAAGGTCATGTAGATTCCTTTTTCATTAAATCATAGAAACTGTATGTCTTGGGCAACACTTAACTTTAGGCACATCCAGGAAAGATTGCTTAGTTAATGTCTGATGTTGGAAACTCAAAAGCAACAAAACAGGAGATGATTTAGAAGATACCTACCTGACTAACTTCGGTGACAATATGCCCAAGTACTCATGTACAGCTGGACATATGCTGACTATTTAAGATGTTTTCCTTGAATTCATAATTTAGCTAACAAAATGTCACTCAGGAATGTATAAAAAATGTATAAAGCCGTTGAAAATATTGTTGAAATGTATTGACAGAATTCAGTGTTGCATCTGTAATCTGTGATCATTTAGTTGTACTTTGCAGATCAAACTATAACTAAGAAGGTAGAATTAAAATATAAATTCTGAATGCTAGGAAAAATATCTACAATTCAGGCATCCTGCCTATGAAACGATGCATGCTGCTTGGTGTTTTTGATCATTTTAGAAAAACACTGATGGATGAAAAATGTGATCAAAAGGCCAAGAGGTATTCTTCTAGTTGCCATGGCCCACATCCCATACTCCCATTTCACTCAAAATTCTCATTGTCTTCAGTTCTGCAGTGGAAATTTCATGGAATTGCAGGGCATTCTGCCTATTAGGACTGTGTAAAAGCCAAGCCACATCTGTAGTGCTTGCTTGTTTTGTTTGCTTTATATATTTTGGAAAGTTAATGTTGTTGATCTAAAAGATCTTCACAAAAGTTACTGCTGTAACCAGATGCTTTTGAGTCCAGTTCTAAATCTGCAGTGCTCAGTAGCCTGTGACAATTAGAATTTAATATCCTCAAAGACCTGACAATTTGTGTAGTACATTGGAAAAAGTCCATTAATACAGAAAACCACTGAACAAGACTAAACACAATGGTCTCTTCAAACTTGAAACAACACTTTTTATCTAGGGAAAAGCTATTTTGAATTGCCCTCCCCTTTCATATTTTCTTCATCCGACTGCTTAGATATTTATTGTAATGAGGATTTTGTGTGTATTTTTAGTAGTTTGCTATTGAAATTAAAAATTGTATGGTTAAACAAATTATATTGTTGAAATAATTATGTCACATCTTGACACATGTTAAGTAAGTTGCTTTACTAAAATATTTAGTGCATGAACAAGTTCAGAAGTTAAATGTCTTGCTAGAGAGACCCATGCAATGAGATTAATGGTACAAGTAAGATAAATGATAATTCCAAAATTGCAACTTGCAAGCTTTGATGCAGTTGACAACTTGAGAATATTATCATTCATTTTAATGTTGTATGTAGGCAAAAATAATTGTTGTTCCAAACTGAGAGACTTCAGGAAAATATAACTCATTTGGAAAGTGACCTGCTGTATGAGAAGATAGATGATCTGTTTCCTCCCAGTGTTTTTCCATAGCAACTCTGCCATAGTCTAGAGACACGGGTAGCATAGTCCCTGTTTAGGTAGTGTCAGAAGGAAGGATGGACTGGTACAGGGGAGACTTCTAATATTAGTTGTGAGTCTGTGGTCAGAGGAACACTTTAAGGAGCTTAGTAATTCAGCAGGTGTCTGGCTAGCCGTGTAGGTGTAACTTGCCTGGGAGGAAAAGATGAATGTGTCTCAGTTTAAGCATGGATTTAGGGACTGAAGCCAGTCTATCACTGCTAGGGAAATGCTTCTGTCTGTTCTCTGCCTCAGTCGTTCCACAGCACTTTTGGGATGTCAGCACACATGAATGACTACGTGTGTGACAACACATGAGGCAGTGTGCTGAATGGGCTCTTTCATAGAGGTACATACATGTGCATTGGGTCATTTTACAAAAATTCAAGTTCATCAGCCAAGCAAAGAGAGCAAATCTGAGCTCGTGATGGGACATAGCCCTCTGATAGCTTTGTAATAGACTGCATGGTCTGCTTTGTTAGAAAGATTGATCATCTGCCTGCCATCCAGCTGCCTTGTACTTCAGGAAGACATAGCATACAGTCTCTCCTCATGTCACCAAGTTTCATCCTGGTACTGAGATGCACTACAGCTATTTGCTCAAACACCATCAAATGCATAACATAGTATTTCCCAACACCAGCAAGTTGGATATCTCCAACTGGAGAGCTCCATCTTTTTTTCCCTATTTAGGAGAAAGGAGAGTGTCCATGAAAAGACTTCTGCCACGTGACTAAAGAACACTGAAGATAAAACACTGGACTGGCAGTCTCGAAAGACTCAACAGCTGGCAACAGCTGAAACAAAGGCTGCTTGTTGCTACCTTGATTAATTTGTAGTGACACTTTATTTCCTGTTTTTCTGATCCAGCTGGAGGCACTGGAAAGATATGTCTCACTGGGTTTGGAGAGAGCAGAGAGACATAGCACATGTCCAAAAGCACTGAAAATCTCTTTGTGTTTACACACATAGGAAAACAGTACTCATTTGGCTGGTGTTAATAGTGAGAAGCTTTCACATGGTACGTCTCTCTCCACACTAGCTGCTAAATCACCATTGAACGTGATGATCAATAAAATACTAACAATAGTTGGTGTGGTGTGGATGAGATGCTGATTTCAGGAAGATTACAAGATGAGGATGAGGCTGACGGTAAGATCCAGTCACAATTCTTTTCAGGCACATCTGGGTGCTGTGTTACCTCCAGCTTTGCCAGTACTGTAAATTGTTTGAAGAAAGATTAATTTCGAAGGATCAGAGGATAATTAATTCCCTATCTTCTTTTATTCTTTGGAAATTCTTCCTATAGATACGCTGGCTTTGATGGGGGCAGTGATTTTAAGCTGTAGACATCTGTTTTGTAAAATCTGTGTTCAAGGTACCACATCTCAATCCACTAATTCCTCTGCACAGTGATCAGAGGTCAACATCTTCTCTTCAACACCAGCATGAGCTGTAGGAGAAGCAATGATGTGGAGGTCTGATGTGTTATGTCTTGAGCACCAGCCTTGAGCTAACTATCACTTTCCAAACAGAATTTAAAACCTAGCTATAAATTGCTTGGGTTATGTACAATAGAGAAATATAGCAAAGAGGGTGAGGGAGAAATACACAATTCTTCATTCTACTCATAATCCTGCACAGCTTTCTCTACTTCTGTGTTATCTAATATAGTAGGGAGAGCTCAGTATTTCATGGATGCACCTGCCTTCTTCCTGCAGCACTTCAGACTTCATTTCTTAGCTCTTACAGCCTGAAAGCATGATGTTGTAGAAGATACACCTGCTGGCCTTCAGTTCTCTCTAGTGCTGCCAAACATTTTAAATGGGATGGGCTAATTGATAACAGTGAGAACTGTGGATTTATGTTAGACGCAACAATACCTGGATGATCACATTCAACCGGTATGACAGTGTACACTGGCAGATGTTTCCTTTATATGGCCAAGGAGACCCAGCTGACAGAAAACACCTCCTTTGAAGACAGAGCATGCTTTATTAGATTAAATTTTCCTATGGGACTGAGAAGCCATTTTCTCTTTATTGTCATATGTGAAGAGATGAGAAATGACTGAAGAACTCAGTTTTGAAAAAGCACAAAATCAAGCAGAATGTATTTACCAGTGCCTGCTTTTTCAATGTACTTCTTGATGTTGTGCTTTCCAGACATTCAGGTAGGTATGGAGATGGCTGCTGTTCCTGTGAAGTTCTTCTTGCCATGGGAGATGGTGATAAGTTTTGCTGCCATTCACAAAGGTGACAGGCACAGATTTTTTGTATTTTTTCAATGCCACAGCTCAACACTTATTTGGTGGTATTTAGAAGTGTCTTCCAAAAACACTTTGTCAAATCTGTGTGGTTAAGCAATCTCGAAATCCAGAGCTTTGAATTCTGACCTGCCTCAGCTTTGGGGTATCACTTATGAGAGGAAGGCTAGGAAACACAGAATTGGAGTCTGTAGCTGTTTACCTCTTGACAAGGAAAAATAAAGCAACAGTACAAACCGATCCAGAATAAGTACATGTAACAAAAAATAAACCAGAAGAAGACTCACTAGCAGATAGCGATCTTATCTGTGAAATGAAGCAACAGTCCCCGATGTGGTTGTATTCATCAGGACACAGAGCTAACTTGGTGAACCTCCAAGAGTTTATGTACAAACACATACAGCAATGTACTCCCAAAATGTTAACAAAGAGTTGTCTTGCACTTTTCACCTCAGCCATAGCATGTTCCCTGGCAGAAAGGGAAGGAAGAGTGGTGGTACAGCGAAGAGGCAGCAAGCAGGTGGGAGGGCAGCTGCACAGAGAAGGGTGCTGGCCTGGGGTTCCCTATCAACCTCTGAGAAAGGAGCTGATAACGGAAAAGAGACCGAGGTGGGGAGAAGCAAACAAAGAGTCACTGCAAGGGCTAAGGCTGTTTTGGCCACAGGCAACAGCTTCATTAGCACAGCTCTTTACACGGGCCCCTCTCTGGGGTATAGAGCCCAGCATGACCCATGCTGGGCCAGGCAAAAGGGAGTGGTGGGACTTGTCCCAGACACAATGCACGAAGAAGCTCTGTATGATGATGGTGGATGAAAGACTGGACGTGAGCCATCAGTGTGCGCTTGCAGCCCAGAAGACTGATCATATCTTGGGCTGCATCAAAAGAAGCATGACCAGCAGGTTGAGGGAGGTGATTCTCCCCCTCCACTCTGCTCTGGTGAGACCCCACACAGAGTTCTGCATCCAGCTCTGGAGCCTTCAATATAGGAAAGATGTGGACCTGTTGGACAAGGTCCAGAGGAGGACCACAGAAAGGATCAGAGGGCTGGACAGCTTTCCTGTGAGGACAGGCTGAGAGAGTTGGGTTTGTTCAGCCTGGAGAAGAGAAGGCTCCGGGGAGAACTTATTGTGGCCTTGCAGCACTTAAAAGGTGCCTATGAGAAAGATGGGGACAGGACAGACTTATAGCAGGGCCTGTTACAATAGGACAAGAGGTAATGGTTTTAAACTAAAGAAGGAGAGATTCGGGCTAGACGTAAGGAAGAAATTTTTTACGGTGAGGGTGATAAAATACCGGAACAGGTTACCCAGAGATGTTGTAGATGCCCCATCCCTGGAAACATTCAAGGCCAGGCTGAATGGGGGTCTGAGCAACCTGATCTAGTTGAAGATGTCCCTGCTCATTGCAGGGGGTTGGACTAGATGAGCTTTGAAGGTCCCTTCCAACCAAAACTATTCTATGATTCTGTGATTCTATGATTCTGTGATCTTGATGGGCCTGAGGTTCTTTGCTCTTTTTGGGGTTGGTACAGTTAGACAACACAATGGATAACCACACATGCTTTTAATTTTAGTGCATCCTCTGGAAATTTTTGCACAGTGAACACTTAAAGCACAACACCACTGAGACACAGTCGACTTCTGATTTCAAGGCAGCTGCTGAGCTGCCTGAGCTGATGCACATTGCAGTGTAGGGTAGGGTGTACTCAGGTGAACTCACAAAAAAGGCCAGAGAAGCTTTAAACTTGACATTAGACAGACAGGATTTTGTTTATTAAACTTTCCAGAACTATCTTGCTTTTGCAGAAAGATGAAACAGCAAGTCGCTGATGTCAGGATGTGAACTGGATAACTGAGAGGAGTCTGTTTGAAAGGGCCCCATTTATGAAGTGGTGGCTGGTGCCCAGAAAGTGTGCTGGACACAGCCTATGACCTGATGTTATCTGGCCCCAGACACAGATCAGTATTTCTGGTTTTCTGTGGAAATAATGTTCTAAATATCAAAAAGGAAAGTGAGGACAAGAAAAAGACAAATTAATTTACTCCACTCAAAGCTGAATTTTTCTAATGAAATGAGCAGAGTGTTAAAAACCAGAAATGATCTGATGATGCACAGCAGTGATTCATCTGCTCAGCAGTGATTACGAACAAAAGAGACCTCTGGCTTTGCTGCTGTTGCTGGCCAGTGCCAGGATAAACGGTGATGAACAACTCCACTGACACAAGGAAAGAAACACTTGTGTAAAGAGAATTATTTGCAGGGCAGGCCTCTTCTATCGCCTCTGCTGAATGTTCCTGCCGGCAGCTCTGGGCGCAAAGAAACAGCATAGGCTTTACCTCCATGCTGCGCTACTTCTGTGTCATTGCAAGTGACGGGGACAGACACACATGGTTCAGAGTTGAGATCAACCTCAGGAACTAAATCCCAGTATTGTCTGCTGAGGGCTCCCTTGCAGTCTGTAACACCTCGAGTTCTGCCTCCCTCATGCTGATGTTGTCCCTTTCATGGGTGATGTTTATTGCCAATCAGGAGCTAGAGGAATACCACCTCTGAAGTAGTCATGTTTACATCCTAAGAACAACTTATCTTCCTTCCCTGCCGTAAGGATGGTTAAGGAAAACTACTGAGCCCCTTCCCACAGTGCAGGTGCCCAACACTTCTTGGAAGAGGCCACCTGTGACAAAGAAAGATCCCACTCACTCTGGTTGGGTTGTAACATCCCCAGGGTAGAGACCGGGGACACCCTCAGGGCATTTGACCCTGGAAGCACTGCAGAAATCAAAGGCTCTGGCGGTAAGTGTACTTGGAAGGTGCTTGGAAGAGGGACAGTGCAGCCCTAAAGCAGCGCCTGTGGTGTGTGGCCACTGGTCCTTGAGTGGCGACACTGCTTGGCATGACATGGTGCTTTATGAAGCTTTGCTTTATTCAGATATGTTTCTTAGCTTTCCTTTCAGAACATGGACTCAAGGACAGATGCCACATCAGGCTCAAATTATGGAGAATAAATACTATAAAGCTTTAAAGATTTCTTTTGGAAAATGTAGCACGTGCTAATTTGAAAATATTTGAGGGATAAGAGACCCTTCTGCTCATATTTTTAGAAAGATCCACAAGTTGATTGCTGAACAACTTTTTTCTTTTGAGGCAGCTACAGAATCATAAATATTTCTGCGATGGCTCGTCATCTCCACAGCAGTCACTGTCCCTGTTCAACTGTACCAGCAGTAGTTCCACGAAGGTTTGTGAGGGCAGCGTTTACGCCTTCAAGCTAAGCTCCAGCGAGGAGCTACGTCATGGTGTTTACTCTTTCCACTCACTAAGATTTACAGCTTGCTGCTCCTGCCTGCCACTGTAAAGCAGCCCTCTTTTCAGGGCAGTCAGCTGCTGTCCATCTCCTGCTGGGCTGGGGCAGTTCATGAGATGGCTCACTGGGTTGAGTTGGGTACCATGGCAAGACATCCCACCCCAAACCTGACCCCCGTCTCATGTCATCATAACCTGAAGCCACATGGCAGCTGGGCTCTGACTGGTGTTTAGCTGTGTTTAACTTTTCTGTAATAGATATTTTAAAACAAGCGCTTGTTTTTAATGCAGAGCTGAAGATGGTCCGAGGGTCACACGGGGGCACTCAGCTGGCACAGTCCCCCCTCCCTCGCTTGGCTCCTCAGGACGCACACAGCTCTGCGCTATGGGCAATTTTTCTACTGCATTTACTGGAATGGCCCTGTCCTCTACTGGTGCCCAAGTGCTCTGTTAACAAACTCAAGTAACAGCAATAAATCTTTCTCACACCCTGCACCAGCACTGCCAGAGGTGTGAACTTACCTGTCTCGGGATGATGTGGAATTAATGATGCACTCAGAGTGCTGGAAACCAAGACCTACTACGTGAAATATCTCTTTTCCTTGATGCACCTGTGTGCAGAGCTTACACTCGGCCACCTTGGCTATTCCTAGAAATCGTCCTCATGTGATGCAGAAGCAATTAAATCAAAAATGCCAGCACCTGCCTCAGGCCTGCATTCTCAGAGCTGCTTACACGCAGAACTCCTTTAATTGTCAGTAATCACTGCCTATTCAATATTTCTCAACTATGAGGCAGCTGAGGGAACCAGAGAGCAAAAATGCAGCATAAAAAAAATGTACTGTGTTTACTGAGGACCAGAGCTGGGGTACTCTCGTTGCCCACAGTGAGTCATCTCCTCTGACAGGGTGTTATGATGGGATCTGTGGTTTGATCCTGCTCCATCGTGCCAGTCCCGTGGTGCAAATACAGAGCAGGAGGTGGTGGTTATCTGGAAAACCTGCAGTCTGCAAGGTCTTGGTGGGTAAAGGGTTGTTGTGGAGCAGCCCCATGTACACACGGCAACGAGCAGAACAACAGCAAACACATTGTCTCTGCTCCTTTTTCTAGCAGGCAGGGCTTTTTTCAGCCGGGGACTAACCGATCAAGACTAGAAAAAGATACTGAGGAGAAAGAAAAGGGTGTGGATCGCCACAGAAGAACTAGTCAAATTTTTTCCAGTGGAAGACTGGGTTTTTGGTTAGACAATGCTGTTCATGTCAAAACTGAAACTTTCCATGGAAACATGGGTATGTCAAGAGCATTTTATTTTGGAAAAGGAAAACCTCCAGAAGCCTTTAAGGAGGATGGAATATTTCAGTCTGTTTTTTATTATTATTATTTTAAAATTTCAACTGTGAGTTTCAAAAATGCAGTGTTTAAATGTTTTTCTTTTACTTCAGGATAATATTTTTCAAAATATTTGGGTTTTTTCTTACTGGAAATGCGAAAGTCAACATGAAATATTCTTATGGACAGGAAATGGTAGGTTTTCACCAGTACTCTTTGCCTTATGAAAATTTCATTGTGTACTGTTCCAATGATAAAAAGAAAGAAATTCCCCAAAACAGATATTCTGGTTCCCACACTGCTCTAGGACTTGTACCAAAACACAGGGACTGGAAGGAGGAAATAATGAAATGAGGGAAAATGTGGAGGACTGAGTAAATGAGCTCCCACTCTGAAGGCATTTGCCGTTACAAACTCCATTGCAAATCAGGTGGTTGTTTGGGTGTTCAAGGTGTAATAGCCTTTCCCTGTTCTTATCTGCTTTCTGTTCCAAGATGGGAATCAACAAAGAAATTACATTTGTACTTAATTTTAACTTATTATCCTGAATGCACCTAAGTGTGCCTTAAAATTGGCACCTGATTTGCACAGTCAGAAAACCGCTTCTGAAAATGTCTGTTATTTTGTGCCTTTTGTTTCCCTTCCTGTCCAGCTCCTGAGTGCTTTTCTCCTTGAATAACTACACCAGCTCCTCCTGTATTCATATGCCTTTCTCACTCTGCTTCCTCTCTTTCTTTTCCCTTATTCTCTGTTTCTTCACCTACTTTTCATTTAGTTGTTACCCAGGCTTACCCTACTAGTTTTCAATTCACCTGCTTCCTCTCACATCCTATATTCTGTGCCAGAAGCATTGATTTCCACATCCCTCTCCTCCCCCGCTGCTCTGGACTGGGCACTAGAGGAAACCCAAGGCTTTTGGACACATCGACCACTGTACAAGATGAGCAACAGAGATACACAGCCACTTAGTTCTCCACAGCCCAGCAGCATATTTGCTTTAAAAGACACAAACTCTAAATGAGCTGAAATGGAACAACAACAGTGACATACAAAGAAAGAAAAATGTTTGCTTCCTGTGCAGACTGGCTTCATCCAAGCTTAGATGTCAAAAAGATTTTGTAACTTTTAAACAAAGCAGTTCTCCTAATCACATGTCTGTGATAAAACGGTGGGAGCACTTAATCCATTTTATGCTTTTTTTCATTTAGACACTAACTGTAGGTTGTTTTTGTTAGACTTCACTCACTGTACTACTGAAGACTTTTACTGTTACAAGGAAAATACATTACAAAACTATGCACAGTTTATGGCTTTATTATACAATGCATGGCCTGTGGAAATGTGATTTTTCTATAGCTTAAATAGAGATAACCTTCCACCACAAGAAGTTGTTGTGTATAGTTTATAAAGAAATACATATTCCTGGCAGCTGAGAGAATGGGCAGTCCCAAAAAAGAACACAGTATATGTTCCTCCACCATGGAATGCTGTCAGTGGTGCATGTCCAGCAGTGATACAGTACAATCACACAATATATATAATAACACATAAAGCTTAACAGACAGACTGATGTGGAGAGCTTCTCATTCAAACAGGAGGAGTGAATTGTACTGCTAAAGCAGAACAGCAGGAAGAGACACTGCTGGCTGTAGAAGGGGAGCACTCTTAGATTTCAACGCATACAACATTTAATTCAAGGACCAAGGAGAACTGCAGAGGCCTAGTTAAACCAGGCTGACAGCTCAGAAGATGCAGGAGCCATGGGTGGCCCTGCCACCAGAAACAAGAGCCTACCTCCTCTTCCTCCAGGAGCACACAGGACCAACAATTGCAGAAGGTGGTCCTTCTGTGCAGGGATCCTGCTCCGTGTTGACAACAGGCAACTTTCTTGTTCCACAGCTTCTACTGGGTGGATCTGCCTCAGGCTTGCTCTTCCGAATCATAAACCCCAAATTCTATCGTCTACACTAATGCTGTTCGTAGCTAGTTTAGATTTTCATTTTATGCGACTTTCCCTTATGTAGCTATTTTCTTCCCTTCATGTTTACTCCTTCCTGGTGCAATTCTAGAAACTTTTTGCATTCCCTTTCCCTACTAACCAGGCTCCGCTTCCTCCTGTGGGATAGTGTCCATTGGTCTGATCATTGTCTGTGTCTGCTCCCATTTCAATTAATCTTTCTTGACAGGGAATGACCAGGAATGTTCACAGCGTTTCAGATGAGATCTCACAGTGCCTTGGAGACCAAAATTCATAACTTGCTGTCTGCAGTGAAGGTTCTTTCCTCTGATACACACTAGGCACACATTTGCTTTTCTCATGGCTGTATGACAGCAGTGGTTCATGCTCATCCAACACCACACTAGTATAGTAAGCTTCTCCCTCAGACATTCCCATCTGTTGTTTCAGATACAATAGAAATTATTTTTGACCCCCAAGTGACGGTACCCTTCGTATTATTAAATTTCAACCAATTTATATTACTTGTTTCTCAAGGTCCCCTTTTATTCCTTTGTGATCTTCTGGTTCTGCATTTTGTTGATCTTTACAGACTACATGTGTCTCTAGCAAATGTCATTGGAAAAATTACATTTTTTGCTGAAGTCCCAAAGGAAAATAATTGCATGAAACAAAGGCTGATCTTTGACAAACTAACAAAGTACTTCAGCCCAGTAGTTTTCTTTTCAGCATGGTCTGGTTTTACCTTCTCTTTGTGAAACATTGGTATGATATTTAATCCCACTTCTATCCTCTACCTTCCTCAGTTATATTAGCCATTTCCCATTTGACAGTGTATCAAAATGTCAGCTGACACTCAATGGGATTAGATTTGTTATATTTCTTTTTCAGGGGAAATTCATTCTGTCAGTCCAGAATAACTAAACTTCGTAAACCCATCTGCCTTTTATTCAGCAACTGCCTTCATGTCTTTAATTATTCTTTCTTTTCAGTTATGCTTGTTTTTTAAAGTCATACCTACTGTTGGATTCAGACTACTGGTCCTGGCCCAGAACACTCTTTTTTTCTTCCTGAAACAGAGGTATCATATTTGCTATACTCTACTCATAATTGCACCATTTTAAACTTACTACCAAAACTATGAGTACAAAAGCAGTGGTTGCACATAACTGATTCTTTTAGAATGTAGAAGATGGAAGTCCATTATTAGAGTACCTGAAGTTTTGTGTAAGTCTCAAATGCAATTAATTTCCTTTAGTTACCTTGCTTGTTTCCATGCTTTATTTCATTTTTCCTTTTATAACTAGGACAAAGTAGGGACTGAATCTTTCAGCTGTTTAGTCCTTTCTCTGCTGTGGCTTCACTTCTTTCCCTGTTGTTGTTTTTGGTTTTTTGTTTGATTGGTTGGTTGATTGGGTTTTGGCTTTGGTTTGATTTGGTTTGTTTCATTTATTTGTTTGTTTGTTTTATTATACTGCTGAAAAAAATGCTTTGGTTTTAACTTTCATTGCAGCATGTAAATCTATTCTGATTTTTTGTTTATTCTTACTTTATCTCTGCATATGCTGATGTACAAAACATAGTTTTATATGTTCATAAGAATTTATTTGTAGTCTCTAAGGACCATTCTTAATGTCTTCATTGAGACAATACTTAAGTGGGGCTTCATGCATACATAGCTGCTGTCAGGTAACCCCCTCTTGCAACTTCTGTCATCATATCCATTCCTGGAGATATCTCCACTCCTGCCTAAAGAATGAAATTAAATTGTCATCACTGAATTTCCTCACCCTTGACATTTTTCTTCGCAGTTGTTGCAGGGAACTCTAAGATCGCTTTTTATAGCCTTTTATTCACAGAATCACAGAATGTCAGGGATTGGAAGGGACCTCAAAAGATCATCTAGTCCAACCCCCCTGCCGGAGAAGGAACACCTAGATGAGGCTACACAGGAATGTGTCCAGGCAGGTTTTGAATGTCTCCAGAGAAGGAGACTCCACAACCCCCCTGGGCAGCCTGTTCCAGTGCTCTGTCACCCTCACTGTGAAGGAGTTTCTTCTCAAATTTAAGTGGAACCTTTTGTGTTCCAGTTTGAACTCATTACCCCTTGTCCTATCATTGGTTGTCACCAAGAAGAGCCCGGATCCATCCTCATGACACTCACCCTTTATATATCTGTAAACATTAATGAGGTCACTCCTCAGGCTCCTCTTGTTTCTTGGTTTCCTCTTGTTTCTGCTATGCCTCATCTAGTCAGTCAGGGCAAATCCTTTCCACTCCCCATGTACTGCAGTTAAGCGATGTGATCCTAGAGCTGCCCTCAGTGTCCTTACATGTCCTGCAGGTAGCAACAGATCCTGAAATGTGAGGAGTTTCATCCTTACAGCCTCTCCTGATATGGCTGCTTCTGATGTTTACTACCATACCATTGCTATGGTCAAGACACGTGATATAGTACCTGGGCTAGGATGCTCCTGGGTCTGGGTTTAGAAAGTTAAAAACACAAACCAAAATATTATTTTTTGGGTGGGGGAGCACTGCAGGTATTCTGCCAAATCTTGGACTAGCTGGTGCATTGTGAAACATAGCATCATGTGGTTCTACTGAGTCAATAACATTAAAGATATATTTTTGCCCTCTCTCTATGGATATACCTGTAACAGCTTTAGCTGGTGTATCCAGGAATGCTCTGGAACTTGCTAGTGAAAGGGGAAGTGCGTACTAAGGGCAAGTCCAGGGTTGTTTTTTTTCATTTATGTAGACAGCAGGATTCTGAATCAAATCAAATCTGGATTTTTATATCCCACACTCTTTAGAAACTAAGTATTTCAATGATAACAAGAACTGATCTTAAATTTAAGTTAGCTTTCAAGGAACACACCTACATCTATCAGAGCAGTGAATGAAAAACCATATTCTACATCTGATGTGGATATTTGGGTAACTTAGACACCCAAATGTCTTTAAATGCTCCAATGATGTTCCAGAATTTTATCCATAATGTTTTATCATTAGGTTGATGTGCAGTGACATGGTACAAGAATCTCCTCTTTTCTTGGAAAACTAGAGTAATCTTTACTTTTTTTTTGCCCTGGGACATCTTTTTCAAGGTAATCTGTCTATCTAATTCAAACAAAGTGACAGTCATGCTATTTCTGCGTAATGCCTTCTTAGACACCATAGACTTTCCTTTTCTGGATCATTGTTTTGATACTGTGAGCTTGGCTGCTGTTATAATTAATTTTAAGATGCATGCTTCCTTGTTGACATATGTTACAGGTTCATTAAAGGCTTTTCAAGTGAGCAATCTCTCTAGCTGTACTCTCGAAAGTGGAGACTGAATGTTCCTGGGAAGTCCATTTTGCTTTGGAACAGCCGAAGCAGATATTGGCCTCATCCCTACATGTACACATTGAAACCCAGCAGAGCCCCTCTTTGTGGGGGCAAATGCCTCTAACTCTGCAGTTAAGACTGTGCTATCAAAGCAACAGGCGGCATGGTCCTTGTTCTCCTCAGTGTTTAGATTTCTGTAACTTACTTATCAGCCAAGTAATCAAAACAGCTAGGCAGATGCCCAGTAAAGGGCAAATGCAAGTTATACTGTTCTGAGACCTCCCAGTTACAACAGTGAAAAAATGTGCAATTTATAGAGGTTGTTCTTCTGGAATTATCCTACTAAGATAGTTCCAGTAAGAATCCTAGTACACATCTGTCCTACCTTGACAGACAAAAACAGCTTCCTTGGGTTTAAATTAAGACTTGAAGCCTGCTCTGTCATAAAGAGATTTCACCCTGGAGGTACAAATAGTGCTGGAAATACTGGAACAAGGATAATTTCTGGTGGCGAGATATATGAACGCAAGATCTGAAAATCTATTGGCTCAGGTACTACGAAGATCACAGCAATCTACAGAGGCCCACAGCGCTTTGATCCTTCCAGATATCGGTGAACCTACCTTCAGGAATCATCTCTCAATTGCCTTGCTTGCAGGACTGCATCTGGTGAGCACCATCCTCAGAGATGGATGGTTCCATGGAAGTATCCCCCACTGCCCTTTAGAGCATCTGGTTCCCTGCAGTGTTGGTCAGAATAGTTTCAGGCTGAGGCCTATACTCATTTCTTATACTTGGTGATAAATCCTTAGTCTTCTAAACATAATTTTCAAATCTCTCTACATTGTCTGTCAATTAGTCCCCTGCAATGGAAATCCATCTTAGGTAACACCACTGACTTCTCAAGCTTCATCAAAGTGTTGTGTAACCCTTGACCATGCTTGCTCAGGACATTGTCCTCCATGCCCCCACTTTCCAGAGTACTCCTTCAGCAGCTGGGGGTTTCCTTCCTGCTTCCATTCTGCACTTACTGGCTCCAATTGAACCCCCAATGCAGCAAAGCTGATCAACCACCATGCCAAGTCTGACAAGATCATCTGCATTGCTTCTCCTTGAAAGGCCTTAATTTTTCAGCTGAGAGCTAAGTCTTGGAAGTCTTTAAACCACAGTCTTACTTGACACTGTTCATGGATTCATAGAATGTCCTGAGTTAGAAGGGACCCACAAGAATCAAGTCCAGCTCTCGTTATCTGAACCTGTACTCAGCTAAAGCACTGATGGACTCTGTTTTCTTGCCCAACACTACAAGAGTCCAGGAAAGACTGTGATGTTTCATTGCTTAACTCTTTTCTGTTTGCCCTTATCCTCATTTTCCTCACCCATTAGTCATTATCCATAGTCACAACAGCTTTGTAGTTAAACACATATAGAACCTCAGAAGGTAATGCCACACGCTCCCACATTCAAAAGCTAGGAAGAGTTATGTCATTGCCATCTGCCTGGGCTCTGCAGACCTATGGAACACCTCTGCACCCTCCTGGCCCAGCATCTGTAGGCCAGGCAGGATACTCAAGTTCTCCTCAGAAGCAGACTTGTCCATAGGCTTAGGGCTCGTAGACTGATCAGCCTGTTTACCCTGCTCCAGTTGCTCTCTTCCCTATCCTCCTTGCTTTAATTTTTCTGACTCTGGACTGCACCCCTGTGTTCCCACTGGATGCGCCATGCTCGAGGCTCATTGATGTTTTGAATCATGACCCGGCTCTCAGTCATGGGCCTACCTTGTTCACAGTTCCATCCTGGCTTTGGTCTCAGCCTGTTTTGGTGGAATTCCTACTGTCTACTTCCATTACTTCTGCTTTCCTCCAGTTTCAGCTGGTCCACCCTGCATCTTTGGCAACACCCATCGGTTACAACATGTTTGCCTGACTTTTCATGTCACCATCTTCTGAAGACAGTGGTGTATCCTGAGAAACAGTAATGCCACTGGCAGGTTGATTATAGTCATCTGGCTGTGAGCATCATATAAGGACAAAAAATGGCACAAGTAGCAATGGCATGGGGAACAGCATGATGATGGAGAACTGCTCTGTTTCCCATATAGGTTAGTTTTTACAGGGATATTTCTTGTAGAAGCGTTTTATGGAAGCACTTATTTTTTAAGGCTGCCCCCAGCTAACACTGCCACATGCAAATCTGCATGGCTTAAAAGCGTCTTCAGAATATATTTTAGTTGTATCTCATTTTATTCCTCCTGTTCTGTGCTCTGGTGGCACCTTTTGATAACTTTTAGAGAGGAAGCCCTGTTTCATACTGTAGTGTTAGAAAGTGGGACTCTGCAGTGGGTGTTGGCAAGAACTCAAATTTCAGAAAATATTTCAGGCAGTTGCAGTGGTGATGGTGGGTCATTTCTGAAAAGAAACCATAGGTCTTAACTGTGGGAATTTAAAACTCTCTGGACCGTGGTAAAATGCTGGTATGCAGGGCAGCAGAAAACTAGCAGAGTTTGTTTAAGACTCTGGGTGATATGAAAACTACTGACATTGTTTGAATAGCCACAGGCCTGCCTGAGGGGCTGAGAGGCTTTCTAGCAGCAAATGAAAGCGCTGCAAAAGGAAATGAATGTGCTTTGTGCGTATTTAGGAATGCACATCAAAGGCGGGCTGAGGCTGGGTGATAGGTCCTTGCAAACCAAACAGGCTCTGGAGATAATATTTAAATGTCCAAAGTATCTTTCACTCCAAATATTGTGGGAAAGTGGCTGTTATCACAGTTCTGCTGTGATAACGCCTCCCTGGTCCCCTGGGAAAACAGCTCTTTCCACTTCCCTGCAAACTGAACATCCTTTACATGGCACTCACCGAGTCACTTGGCATCTCAGTGGCTCTGACCTGGCTCCCTCCCTCTCCTGCATCAACACTTTCCCAGGCAGGGCTCCTCACTGCTCTGGGGTGCTCTTCTGGGGTGGCCACCCCACCTTGTGCCACCACACTGCCACTTCTGCTCATTGCTGCTGCTGTCAGATGTTCGCTTAGTCCATACAGAGTTGTCTGTGTTGTCAGAGCTGGTGTGTCGTCCATGCAAACAGCACCAGAGGTGGCTCCAGCCCTGCAGGGGAGCGGGAGACGGGGTCTGCCTGAGCTGGCAGCCTTGCGGCAGCACCAGGATAACCAATCCAGCAGCCCAGCAAGGGCTGTCCAGGGGATGTCCACAGCCCCGCACAGGTGATGAAATTCCATGAGTTGACTTTAAAAGGCATTTCTCAGCAGGTCTGCCTTTTGCAGATGAGGTATGCACCTGGCAGAGAAGACACCTGCTTTCGTAACTCCAGCTTACAGTTTTCAGGAGCTGGACCTTTAAAAGATGAGATAAGTATGTGGGCTGGTGTCTGAGAAGCAAACAAGTGGCCAATGCAAAAGAGATGCAGGGAAGGAATGTTGTAACTTACCCTAATTGGGAGACGTTCAGACTCCCTCTGTCCCCAGGGTCACCCTCACCTGCACCATCACACAGCTCAGGAAGGGTAAGAGACATTAACAGGTGACAAACCTGCAAACCCAACATTCAGGATGCTCCTAAAATACCAGTTATTTATAACTAAATGACTTGTTTGTACAAAATGTTTTACTAATGCTTGAACCCACATACCCAGAAGCATGAGAAAACACAGTCACTGCCTAGGGCTTCCCACGTGTCCCCTTCTCATTTCCTTCTTATCTTAACTAATTAAGCACAATTCAGCTTTCTCTTGACCTCAGCTCCTCTGATGTAAACATGTATGAAGATAGTCCATCTCTTATTCATTCACCCTGTCTGCTAGACCACATTGACAGCCTGACTTACACAGAAATAACAAGGTGCTCTTAGCTGTGCCTCACTTGAGAGAACTCGCTGTGCATCATGGAAAAAAAAAGAAGAGCAGCCCAGCAAAACACTTAACGGCTGAGGCCTGAGACAGTAAACGTAAGGCTCTAAAAATTAGACTTGGCAAAAGGCATTGCAGATAAAATCAATAAGGAAAGGATAAGAATATATTAACACAAAATATTTCCTGGGGAAATGGAAAAAGTTTCATAAGAGTAGATTTTAACATCAACAGTTATCCAAAGGGCAAGAAAAAATCTGTAGCCTTTCAGAAGTTGGCCAAAAATGAAAGAAAACCACGCGCCTTCTCAGTCAGGTCTGGCAGTAACAGCCGCCAGCAAAACGAGCTCAAGAGGGGTGGCAGCTGGAAATTCCCTGATTTCTGAAGACACCGGCACATGTTGTTTCTAACTCTACTGTAACCACCAGACTTGAAAGGATGTGCATTGTCAAGTTCACTAACATCCTTCTGAGTAGGTAAGACAGTTGTGGCTCAGAGCACCTTCACACCCTTCAGGTATGGCCACTCACAGGTGTTCAACTGGGGCTTGGAGGGCAGTTCTGCTATCAGTTTTCGGCTTGTCTTGCTTGGTGCTGCCTTCTTGTTCCTTCTGCCCTCTGACACCCTCCCACCATCACTTCTTCTGGTAACCCTTTACTGCCTAGATTGAAAGTGTGAAAGCAACACAGCCTCAGCTATACCAGTCCTTACCTCTTATTAGTCTGCTCATTCAGCTGGGACAAGTTGGTTTTGAAAGATTTCTTGATTTATAACTCAGGTAAATCAAGTCAGTAAATGTTTACCAGCCCCACTGTAGTGCTGTTAGTTCTCCACTTCTGTCCCACATTGGCACTTCAGTGCTGACTAAGGACAGACAAGTCACTTTGCTGGGAAGGGATGAGCACAGCAGATGAGCTCTCTGCACTGCACATAGGGATGCAATAAACACTCCATGAGTCTCACCTGAGGAAATACACCATGGGCTCCACTGCTGTGTAACTTCAGCTTTGTCAAGCAAAAGAAATAGTTCAAACACAGGACATATAGTTCTGCAATGAAGACCTCTGGGTGTAAAATCTTCAGAGGTGGAGAAACAACATCAGGCGTACCTGTGCTGTTAGCAACTGACGGCCAACCCCAGCTCTTCACCTGGCGATGGGATTATGGAAACACTCAATCTCAGGCTGCATGGGACTCTGGGAAACCTGGTCTGGTTGAAGATGCCCCTGCTCGTTGCAGAGGGGTTGGATTAGATGACCTTTAAAAGTCTCTTCCAACCCAAATTATTCTATGTTTCTACGATCTCTGCTTTCTAACTTCCAGCTTCTATTCTTCCTGGTCAGTTGTGAGGAATCATGTTCTAGACCGACACTTCCCTAGAGGATTTGCAAGTTAAATGTTAGTCCTGACGAGCAATGCGCTGGAAGAAGAGGTTGTGGAAATACGTTTCTTGACCATATTCAGTGTTAATGTATGTCTTATAGAACGGTTCAGGAATGGTGAGATAAGTCCACTTGTGACAGTGATATCATAACTGGATGAAATGGATGTAAGTATGTGTGCAGCTCATGCCAATACTAGTTGTCATCTTCTCAGATGCAAATGCATGACACTTCTTCCCTTTGAGCTGATCTGTGGCATACTGTCCTTTTGCAATTATACTCACAACTTATCTCTGGTCCCCAAGCCCTAAACAGAACAGGCTTGAGTAGTTCATCTCCCTGCACTGTACAATATTTCGCCATCAGTGGAGGAACATGCTGTTCAGCGACGAGTTCAAAGTTCTGCTTGTAGTTTGCCTTTAATATTCTGTTTTGCTTTTGGAATGTGCAACTAAAAAACTGGGAGTGTTTTTCCTGGCTTGAGATCCTTGACACAATGATGTTGTCCATCTTTCTGAATGTTTCCACAGCATTTTTCTGCACTAATAGATGCTCATGTACATCATTGTAACTCTTTGGACAGAGGCTGTGGTGCTTCTCTTTTCTGAACTCTCTCCACACAGGATGTTTCCCCACTGTGGCAGAGACCTGTAGCTCTAGAACTTTGCCTTGTAATTTAAGCTGCAAATTTCTGGATCTTCTGTTCAAGGCCCAAAGTCAACAAACAGGGAAGGGGGACTTCTCTGAAGGGGTCAATGCCACTGAAATGACATTTAGAAACTGGGCACAAGATCTCTGGAAAGAGTGGTAACTATATGGATTATGTGCTTCCTTGCTCTAGTTTGCACAAGCAATTAGCTGATTTTAGCTCCAAGTTCTGGCAAATCTGTGGGAAACACCACTAGGAATAAACATGTTTGGTTTATTTCTAAAGTAAAGTTTTCTCAAACTCCAAGTGTGGTGCATCTACGACTAGCTGCTACGCAGAGGGATTGGGAGAACATCCATCCTCTTTCATCCAAAGCCAGTTCCCCTTTACCAGCCAGGTTCCTAATCCCACCTAAGTGTCATCTGTGCTCCCCCACACTGTGCATGGCTGCCCAAGAGCAGAGCTCACTACAGAGCTGTTTTACGCGTGAAGACACATTTTCCCCTGCATTCCCCAGGCCCGGAGGGAGTCTGTCCCTTCACAAGGATGGGTGGCTCCAGCTGGCTGGGTGGCAGCGCAGTCCCAGCTTCTGAGACGCAGCCCTCCGCACCCGTGGACGTGCCTCTGGGGCCGCCTTATCTTCATCCCATCCAACAGGCACAGCAGTAGCTGTGCGTGGTGGCTACAGCCTTGTGTGGCTGGTCCTGTGAGCAGTGCTGATGAACTACACTTCAAAACATGGATTAAGGACACTTTTTTTTTTTTCTTCACAAGAGCTGCTGCTCTGTGGCATTTGTTCTATAAACCCAGATAAAAATCTTGTTCGTACTTTTCAAGTTTATGTTTACAGAAGAGTTGAAAAATAGCCATAATGACAGTTTAATTAATGTATGCCATTAATCCTGGAGATAATCAAAACCCTGATAAATCTCTAATCTTGTAAAAAAGGAATTAGAAAGCACTGAAACATCTTTTGCTATCTGTGAACCTTGTAATGAGATGTTGTTTGCTTGAAGGAGGAGCCCTGGGAAGGAACAGTGCCAGAGGACATATTCTCAGCAGATTTCATCACTGGACTTCTTGTGTGATATTGTTCTTGGCAGAAAGGTTATAACTGGAGTCCAAAGCCTTCAATACTGTTTTCAAAATTTGTCCTTTTGCTGTCAATTGTATAAAGTTGATCTAATAATTTGTAGGAGAGCTTTAAGTATGGTGCTTTTAAAGTACAAATTCAGTTTTAATGCTTGTGGACCTTATTAATTTCTTCATAGAGAATCGTGTATGTGTGCAAATCATGCCAGTACGACATACAGATTTTGTCAGGATAAAAAATGAACATAAGGCAATATTTCAAAGTTGTTTAAAAAAATAATAACATGGCTGACTTCAGATAACTATTTTTTGGAGGTTTGTACTAAATTCTGTTTTCAGTGCTGTCTATATCCTTACACTTTTACATGTCGAGTGCAGTTTATGTGTTGTCAGTTATTACCAAGAAGTGTCAGTGAAACTGCTTTGAAAGATGCAGTGACTAACAGACATTGACATGAATTTGAGGAGCTCAAACAGAAGTGCTCATCCTTTAAATCTTGAATTGAGAGCAAAATGTAACGTACAAGGGCAAAACGTCCCAGTATCTGCTGCTCCTGCAGGGACCTGGGAACCAGCTGGGGCTGGTGGGAAGGCGCAATAATAGGTATTGCTTCTCCTCCTCTCCAGAGACCCAAAGAAAACTGCATTTGTCCTCTGGAAAGGAGGCCGGGGGCAGCAGTCTGCTGCAGGGGGAGGGTTAAGGCTGGGTGAGAGCTTTTGTCTGGTTCCCAAAAGAGACTGAACCGGTGGAGGAGCCAGAGCATGGCTGGGTTAAATAAACCCTCAGAGGGCTGGGGGTGAAGTCCTGGCAGACACACAGGCAGGAGGGTGAAGAAAATGAGAATATTTGTGGCAGGGTTGGAAATGTGAGGTTTTTTCTTTCTTCTTTTTTTTTTTTTCTTCTTAGATTAGGAATAATGCACAGTACAAGAAGCACCAAGAAGAGCCTGGTGCCCCAGTTGCAGGGCACCCAGGCAGTGAATTACTCCACAAGATCAAGAAATTGGAGCAATAGCCCTGTAGACTGCGGAAAGGGATAAGGTCTTGCTATAAAACCAGCCATGAATGTAGGTAAATAATAAGACAGGAAATGTTTTGAACCTTGTCCAGAAAAGAAATTCTTGAAAATACAAGATGCATTTGGGTAAAATTAGCAAACAGAAATAGAGGTCATGGAGATAAAACAAAGTGGAACTTCTGCACATTTTCCCCATCTTCAGATAAAGTTGTATTGCCATACACAAGTACAATGACTCCTGAACTTTGGCTTCTTTATTTATAAAACAATATACTAATCCCAATCCCTGGACACACTGACGTAACTGAATGTCATACTTTCCAAATATAATGGATTGCATTCCCATCATAAAATAAATACATTCCAGCAGTGAGCCCCACAGCAAATAACAGAGCTGCAACAGCTGGGGTAAGAGGTACAACAATTGGGTTGTGTCGCTGAAGCCCAAAAGCAAAGTTTTTGCTGGCAGCATTCTAGGAAAACCTATTATAATGCAATGCTACCAAAAAAGTGCTCTTTTCTTTCTAGTTCTGTGCTGCATGCAAAAGCTATTAAAAAAAATCCTGGGTAAACAAACATACTCTTTTCCATATGACCTTTTCTTCAGTGTTTTCAAAAGTATATTGTCTTTTCAGTTTAACGCAATATTTGTCAGCTTGTATTTATAGCTTAAAATAAAAGCCTCCCTCAAACTGTCACCAAAAATGCCCTTCTATAGGCATGCTGTCAGGAAAAGGCTTTCCTTCCCTGAGTGTCATCCTGGGCTCAAATACATTTTGCTGAAACCAAGATACAAGTGCCTCCAGCAGCCAGTGCATCTTGAATCAGCTGGATATATATCTACTCTGGCCTGAGGGCCATTTCTGATCTGTGTAATGTGAAAGTGAGGGTTAAATACAATAGATAATCAAGCAGCAATGGTTTGCTTTCATGCACTCTTTCTTTTTTTTTTTTTAATAAAATAAGCAGACACTAAAACCTTTAAAGAACATTTTTATTCTTATCTAATGTGTAGGGGGCAATAACAGTATTTGCAGCAGTATGAAAAAACGGCACATTACCCAATTCCACATGACTCAGCATGTATTTTTTAACTTAGAAACTGTAATGAAAGGCCATGGTTCTTCACAAACTGATTGTACTCTGTGGATATAAAAAATGAAAAACTGAAATGTCACATTGCTATTGCATAGTGCTAGCACAAATTCACCAGCATAATGTAAGCAGGCATGACCCAGGGCAGGCTACAGATTGCAATAAGTTTGGGAGCTCCTTTGCCGAGAGTCAGAGAGATTCTTGCAACTTCATGGGACATCTTCAAATATAGCACAGGACTTTATTTCCCGTTCTGCCATTCAGTAACTTATTGTGAAGGAAAGAGCCAAAGATGTGCAGTCAGGTGAATGTAGTCCTTTAGAAACTCCATATTTAGTTCAGCTGCCAAACAGAGAAGGCTGGTCCTCTGTATTGATCCTTGCAGGAGCTCAGCATTTGGTATTGTCATGAGTTAGCACTTCAGTCAAAGCTGATATTATTATTAATGGTTGTTTTGAAGTGCAGGTATGTTTTTTCTTTCATGACTGAATTTGTGACGGCGGAACCCTGGGAGCCTCCATTTGCATGTTTGTATCCTCAATTTGTGGCAGTACACTTTGGGGCTTTGGAAGCTACAAAGCTTCCTCCTTCTCAACCCAAAGGGCACTTTCATTTCTTGATGAAACAGTCATTAAGTCAGTCTGTTGAGCTCAGATGTATCCTTCACATCGTTCTGATGGCTCTTCTTTTCATTTTTCTGTTTGTATTTCATGTGAAAAAATGCACCCCCTATAATGAAACCTGAAAAACAGAGAGCAGTCATCAGTAAAGGGAAAACTCTCTGAAAAGGTATTGCAGCAAAGGATCTGACAGCTGCACTGCTTTACCTCTTGTATACATTCCATACTGCTTTACCTCTCGAACAGAAGCAAATGGCTTTGGGCAATGCCCATGCAGCATTGGACCAACAGCGTGTTCAGGGATCCTAGGCACTGGTGGGCAGGATTAGATGTCTCAGGGCTCAGGAGAATTCCCCCAAAGGAGAACTTCTCCTCTAGGGTCTGACCAGATGGCAAAGTGTCTTTTTTAGCCCCCCGCTCCCTTTGAGCAGTGATTTTTCATGTTTGTCTTGAATTGTAGTCTCTGTTTTTTGTTTTTCGTTTTTGTTTGGGAGGAGGGGTGTTTGATTGGTTGGCTGTTTTGTTTTGTTTTATTTTGTTTTTTCCCAATGGAATGCCAATTCTGTCACAGCAAAGCTGAGACTACTAACAGCAAAATTGTTCCTTGGGAACTCGTTGATATCTGTTGGGGATAGCGGATGGATGCCAGAGATTTGTGCACTTATGGCCAAGAATGACTGAGATTTTCTTCTGGCCTGGATTAGAAGAGTTATACCCTTTATCATCAGTTATCATATCTAAGGTGTCTAGATATCTTCATATGCATATATACATATATATGTATAAATACTCACCAAATATGCATATTATATGTAAATACACATATATGTTCCACCTTTTAAAATCATTATGAGCTTATTATATGGTATGTAAACTTATTTCCTCTTTATCAATGTTAGATTATCTATCGCTTCCAACATCTCTTTGTTCATTTACTAAAGTATATAGGAGTGTTCAGCTACTCCCTCATTTACATTCATATTTGTGGTGTCTGAGTAGTAAATCAAGGAACATGCTAGTATCCATCACCCGCTTCTCAGAGGGAGAAATACCTTCCAGGAGAGAAACAGTTTGTCTTAATGAAAGAGGTTCCCCATGGGATTGAATTGGCTGAGAGTTTGGGGTGTATTTTTTGTTTTGTTGTATTTTGTTTTCCAGTGCCTATGTTTGTGTTTCTTTTAAAGAAGGGAAAACTACAGAGGGTCCTGAGCTTCAAGGCCAAACTCTGTGTTTGTAATCTCCCTGGGTTTCATAAAATCTTTAGATACTTCTTATTTTTTCTTTCTTGCCCATCTCTGATCCCTGTTAAATCCACCTGAGAGGCTGCCATCTGATTTTGCATTTACAGTGAAAAAAACTTGCTATGGAAAAAACCCACATATTCATTTTAGGAATATTTTTTAAAATCCTTTGAGAGCTACATACACTGTGGTTTTTAAAAGTCATCAAGCAGTAGCAACATTCACAGTGATGTCTGAAGCTGACAAGCTCTCTTCCAATGAAAACATCTTTACTCAGTTATCCAACGTAATTTTCACTTAAATGTGGTGCTATACTGAGGTATCAAACTAAGCCATTGTGCAAAAATAACGTGAGAAGTTTGATCAGACATGACAAAGATGCAGCTTGAGGCGTTTCTCTGCCAGTCACATGTACTGAGTATGGCTTCTTCCATTTTAAGGTATTTGATTTTTTGTCTCTTTCTATCTTCAAAAGATGAACACATAAGCATCATAAGCATTCTCACTTTCTCTTGCTTTAGGGGTTTGAGTATTACAAAAGAAAATCAACTCAGAACTTTGGCTTTGTCTTTTTAAGTACTGAACTTGTTCTCTTTTCTTTTACAATGGAAGTAATGGTAACTTACATAAATTCTTGGGGGTTTTCCCTTTTATCCTCTAATTTAACCCAACTCTTTTGAATATGAGGTCTATAATGCACTTAATTACTTTTATTTTCTCCATGAGTCTTTCACAGTCCCTCCCCACTCTACAGCTGAGTCACAGTTTCCAGTGTGGCTCTTGTGACCACCACATTCAAAAATCACACAGGACCGAGCACTGAATTCTTCTTGCTCTTTGCTTCCTGGGGGACTGGATCCCATAAACAGTCATCCTCACTGCTTTTGCACTTATATTGATGAATAGAATACTAAAGGAGCTGGACGATGTTAAGGCAGGACCTCTCTTGATCATCTACCAAAGGTCTTAGGAGTCTTGGGAGGTTCCTGCTGACTGGAAGTTGACTAATGTTATTCCAAGCTACAAAAAGGGCATGAGGGGAGACCCAGGGAACTACAGATCTGTTAGTTTAACCTCAGTTCCTGGAAAAATTATGGAGAAGATCATGCTGTGTACTAGTGAAAGGCATTTAAAGAACAATGCAATCATTCAGGCATGGTCAACATGGGTTCACAAGGGGAAAGTCCTGTTTAACTAATTTGATGTCTTTCTATTATAGGGTCACCTGACTAGTGGATGAAGGGAAGGTGATGAATATAATTTGTCTGGGTTTTAGTAAGGCTTTTGATACTGTCCATTACAGCATCATTCTAGACAAGTTGTCCAACTGTGGGATGAGCAAGTTTGTGGTGGGCTTGGAGAAGAACTGGCAGAATGGCAGAGCTCAAAGGGTTGTAGTGAATCCCTCAAGATTCAATTCTAGGGCCAGTTCTGTTCAACATATTTATCAACAATCTGGATGTAGGAGTCTAATGCACTGTTAGCAAGTTTGCTGATGATACCAAACTGGGAGGTGCTGCTGACCCTCTTGAGGGACAGAAGGCCTTGTAGGGGGATCTAGATAGATTGGAACATTGGGCAATGATTAATGGGATGAAATTTAACACATCCAAATTCTGGATTCTATACCAGGGATGGAGTGATGCTGGGCACAAGTATATAATCAGGAGAGGAGTGATTGGAGAGCAGCCCTGCAGAAAGGGACCTGGGGATGCTGGTCAGCAGCAGCTCCATGTGAGTCAGCACTGTATGCCCTGGCAGCCAAGAGGGCAAACTGCATCTTGGGGTGCATCAAACACAGCATCACACGGATGGTCAAGAGGCCATTATCTCACTGTATTCAGCAATGGTGCAGCCTCACCTTGAGTACTGTGTGCAGTTCTGAGCCCTACAGTTTAAGAAGGATGTGAAGGTCCTTGAACATGTCCAGAGGAGGGCAACAAAGCTGGTGAAAGGGCTGTAAGGAGCAACCTATGAGGAGTGGCTGAGGGCTTTGGACTTGTCTATTTTGGGCAAAAGGAGGCTGCTTTGTACAGCTTCCCGAGGAGAGAATGTGGAGAGGGAGGTGCTGATCTCTTCTCCCTGGAATCCAATGACAGGATACATGGGAATGGTTCAAAGCTGCACCAGAGGATGTTTAGATTGGACATGAGGAAGCATTTCTTTACTGGGCAGGTGGTCAAACACTGGAACGGGCTTCCTAGAGAGGTGGTTAGTGCCCCAAGCCTGTCAGTATTTAAGAGGCATTTTGACAATGCTCTTAATTCCATGGTTTAACATTTGGTCAGCCCTGAACTAGTCAGGCAGTTGGACTAGATGATTGTTGTAGGTCCCTTCGAACTGAAATAGTTCTATTCTATTCTATTCTATTCTATTCTATTCTATTCTATTCTATTCTCCCATCCTGTCCTATCCTATGCTATTCACACACAAAAAAAAATTCTCTTGTCTTGGAAAAAGTTTTAAGCTACTTGTTGAAGTTTTGCTACTTCTGCAACATTAATGACATCTCTTCACCCAGCAAGTGAATCAGTGTCAGAAATGCAGGAGGACCATAATATCTCAGAGACCTGGCTTCATAACAACCAAGAAAAAGTGACATACCGATGATGAGGAGGACCCCAATAAGAATCCCAATTGCCTGGCCAGTGCTTGGCCAGGAGTGCTCACGCTGTACTTCAATAAAACATGAGTTTTCACTTGAACAGCTGCAGATGTTTACTGCAAAAAGAAATGCCATGAGGTTAATGAGAAGTTTAGCAGTCTGTTTTGATTATTCATAATTGTAACTGTTGTCTTGAAATGAACAATTCTGTGCATTGTATACCTTCAAGATTCACTTTTCTTTCCAAAGGTGGTTGTCCATTATCATTGATTACTACTGGAACAATATACACCTTCTCTTCAAAGTTAGCATGTTTTGGAGAGAGGTAAGCATGAGTAGCTGTAAGTAGGAAATGGGACATTCATGTCAGCACAAAAAAGAAATAAAGCTCAACATTTATACCAGCTGCAAATGCTCTTTCAAAAGCTGCTTTGCACATGATGGTAGTTCCTGTTTTCCTCCATGTCTTCCCAGGTCTCATTGGTTTGCAAACATTAAGTCGAAAGGGATGGTCAGAAGGCCTGGTCTGTCCTTCAGCATCATATGGTCAGAGAATTTTCTCTTAATTTTCACATCAGGCCAAATCTGATCTTGGGTAGTGCTACAGTGATGGCATCATATCTAAACCAAGAATATCCCCCCATACTCATAGAAGCCATAACCAACTTAAATTGTTCCCAAGATAACTTAGTAGGACAGACTGTCCTTCTAGCATGCTTACGCTGTCACACCTAAGACTCTTTAAAACTTGGAAAAGACTATAACAGCCATTGGGATCAGACCAAAGGTCTACTGGTGTCAGTATCTTGTCTCTAGAATAAGTGGAGATTACAATAAAAAATGAAAGTATGTCTTTTATTTTCTCCAAATGCTCTCACAGCCTTCAAACATTTCTAACTCAGGGACTTTTGGAGCGAGATGTAATTTCTTGCTTCGAACTTGCAGAAGCATTTTACATACACTACACCCTGTGGCAGCAAGTTCCACAGTTAAATACCTCCATGTTCTATCTGCATTGGAAATCAATCCCATAAGCTTCATTTGAGACTCCCAGGTTTGTGTACTGGAAGAGAGGGCAAACAATGAACCTCTGGCCACCCTGACCATTGCATTCACGATTTTTTAAACCTCTATTGTATTTTTTCCCTACTCTCTTCCAAGATAAAAAGTAGTATCTTACTTTGCTGCTTCCATAAACTTCCTTATATCAGATTACTCCATAACTCTGATTATCCTTGTCACCTTATCTGAACCTGTTTATGGTTCTACTGCATCTTTTCAGAGATGTAGAGACCAAAGTTCAATATTTGAATAAATAATGGATTTATATGGTGGCATAATGATGTTATCTGATTTCTTCTTTGGCCCCTTCCTGGCAAGTCCAAATATTTGATCTGCTTTTCTGAATAATAATAATAATAATAATAATAATAATTTGATCTCAAATATTCATGGAACTGTTTACAGGTCTCACTTCTGACTTGTAATGGCCAACTCAGCACCCATGATTTCAATTTCAAATGTGAATTTGGCAGTCCAGGGTTCACATGAATCTGCCATTTTATTGATCAGCCAACTCAGTCTTGTAAGGATGTTCTGCAATTCTTCACACTTGGTTCCTACTCAAATAAATTTTTATAATGAGTAAATTTTGCCTCCTCATTGCACACTCACATTTATCGACTTACACAGGTCCTAGAAAAAAAACCCTTTGGAAAATCACACATGAACTCCCTTCAGTGTAAGAGCTGACCATTTAGTCCAACTCCAGATTTTCACATTATTATTTATCCTTTCAAAACTTGTCCTTTTCACATTGTAGCAACCCTGCTTTCTCTAGTGAGACATTTCATCAAACATCTTTTAGAAATTCAGACAGGCTCTATTGGCCAAGCACTTATCCATGTGCTTACTGATCACCTTCAAAGAACTCCAGTTTGTTTGTGAGGCACAACTCCCCTTTGCACATGAAATATCAGAAACACAGTTTGTGAACTGCTCTATTTCATTAGCAGAAGTGATTTCTATTCATTTAAGCACACAGTATATTTTATTCTTACATGTTTCTTCTCTCATAACTACTAGTAGAATTTTGGCTTATAGCACACTAGAGGTCATCTCTTGAAAACAATAATTGATGAGTTAGGTGTTCAAATAAATACATGCCAAAATGCATGTAATTTCCTGACAACCTATTTTTTCTTTGCATGAATACTGGACATGCAATAATAAGAATGAAAAGAAATTTAATATTTATATATCCCACAGTACTTAGAGAGTCTCATATAACTAAAAGAATAGCTTTATTAACTTACCATTGACCTTTGAGATTTCCCAATTATCTATTGCATTCCTGTCATCCGCAAGAGAAAAAGTAAATGTTGAATAATACCACTGTTTATCAGCATCAGTAGCTTGAATGATAGTTCTCTCTCCTCCACTGACTGGGTGGCAGAAGAAGGCAGGATTATCCGTAGCCAACAGTGGAGGGTTGTCATTCACATCCTTTAACTGTAGTGTCAAAGTTGTTCTGGATTTCTGAGCTGCATTCTCTGTAGAGTTAAACAGAATGCAAAGTTACATGCACATCTTTGACTTATGCACAGGATTGTTGCATTTGCAGTTATTGTATTGGTAGACCACCAGGCAGGCAGAGAAAGGTGGCATTCTGTCTGCAGGCCACAGAGGCAAGGTCTCAGGAAGTCCTGAGGGTCTCATGGTAACTGCCACCACCTTTTTAAAAGTATGGTTCATTTAACCCCAATTCTTTTTAACTACAGAGCACTAGCAAGTGAAAGGAGGCAGGCAGACCACCGTATCTGGTAAACTGTCACATCCGTCATATCTGGTAAGCAGTCACATCCAAGGTAACCAGTGCTTTTTGGAACACTCTTTCAAGCACAAAATTCCTTAAGTTTCCCATGTCTCTTCTACATACAGGAAACATAAGTCAATATTCTACCTTGGGGCAAAGACTGGGGACCCAAGGAAAGCTTTCAGAGCCCTGTCATTTCTCCAGTCTGTAGTTGTTTCCTCACTTACTTTGCTCTGATGCAACAACCTCAACTGTGTATGTTTCTTGTTGTTCTCGATCCAAAGTAGACGCAGTGTATACCTGCCCAGTGACTGAATCAATCTTCAGCCATTTCCTCACATCACCTTCTAAGGAGTATCTTTGGAAAGAAATGGGAAAAAAAAATCACATATACAATCCTAATTCAGGAAAAAAATGTTGACAAAACAAATACTATATTGATTTTAGGCATGCAGCTTGATTACAATTGTACTCGAAGAGAAAGTTCTTGGAGGAGTCCCAATACTAGATCTAACCAGGAGAGACAGACAGAGAATGGAGGCAGAAGTCATTGAGAATAAAGAGTGAGAGCAGAACGGTGGGAACGCCACGGCTCCTCCAGCCTGTGTACTGCAACTCCACCTGCCTCCTAACTGGGAAACCTGGGGTGTTTCTGAGCTTTTGGTCCAACAGGGCACTCTGTCCCAACCCCATGTGCCTCTCTCCCCTTCACATCTCCCATGTCTTGGTTATGATCGGTGCACAAGCCAAAGGCTGGGGGCAGAGGGTGCAGTGCAGCCAGGCATGCTCTTTTGGATTAGCAAGGGGCTGGGACCCTGAGGTGGACCACAGTGGTTATCTGCTGCCAGTCTGGAGCAGCCTGCAATTACCATAGGGGCAGCCATGGAACAGAGAGGGCTTGAAGCATCACTGTATAATTGCCTTTATATTACTGCTAAAAAAAAAAAAACAACAAAACAAAAACACACACAGCAAACAACAAAGTCTCTAGATGTTCACTTATACAAGTTTAACCATGAACCTGTGACCCAGATAAAGCACAAGCATTTGCTTGAGCAGATGTGACCTGACCTTCTCATTCAATGCTTTTGTTCTTTCGGTGCCCCTTGCATTAAAAACAGCATGCTGACACACTTGTACATCTTTTACTTTTTATGCTTTTTATTTTATGGCCTTTAACCTATTTTTTAGCAGAAATGTGGCTTATGTATATATGAATTCCTGTCATCTGTCTCTGTGATCATCCCCCAGAACTTCTGGGCTACATGGCTCACTTTCAAACCAGTTTGACAGAAAGCCAAACATGCTAAATTCTCAAAAGTTAGGGGAAATTAGAAAGCCAGATGAGAAACCTCTGGGAATAAAAATCCGCAGTAGGCCTAACAGTCATATTCTGCGACTCCATTAACTACTTGGTGTTTTGCTGAATTTTAGTTAAATTTCAAGGACCGTTTGGTTTGAGTTGATATGGTCAGCATCCCAGCTGGGAATCGTGCAGCAGGAGCCACAAATAATTCTGTGTGCCCAACGCATAAGGTACATTTACACCACACAACACAGCACTATGCATAGATCCATGAGCTGGCAGAGGCTCGGCGTGACTCAATCACTCAACACGGTGTTGGGCTGCTGGGTGAGCCAGACTGAGGTTTTGCATCCCACTCACAAGCACAAGAGTTGTCTTGCACAGAGCTTTGCATCTGCAGTGGAAGCAGGCATGTTCATCTTTGGCATTTGGAAAATGAAATGAATTAGTTGCTAATCGTTGACTTGAGCTTCACTACAGGTTGTGTGTTTTGGTGCAGAAAAAGCCCGGTGTGGTTTCTTGTGTAACATGAAAAACAGCTACTGTCCTACTGGTTTCTAGGGGTATGCAGGATCTGCTTCATTTATTAAAGGCATTATGGATAAAGAAACTCTGTTATTCTCAGACCAGCTCTGCCTTTTTCCTGGAGATATATATTGCCCTTCTTCCCTTTGTTTCCTAGTTCAAGGGCTGCACTGGTTGATACTCATCACAGCATAGAGAGAAAGCTCTTTAGAAAAGCATCGCCCAACATTCTGCTGCTGGTAGGTCACCAGCCACCAACCAACCATACCTCCGCCTTCTACTAGGAGATGAGATTTTGTACAAAAGTCTTTTCCTGCATGCCAAATATTGAGTATGTTTTCCTCGTACCTCTTTTAGAACAATTTTCTAAATCCTATATTCAATAAAGAAATCATGGCTACTCTTTTTTACCGTACAGTATCCCCCTCAGGATCATAGGCCTCCACCGTCATGACCACGGTATCGACAGGAATGTCTTCAGACACTTCTGCTTTGTAAACTGTCTCACGGAAAACAGGTGGCTCATCCACATTTGTTACGAAAACTTTAAACAAGGTAAGGGAGCTTGAGTTGTACTGCACGCCCGACACCAGAGGTTCAGGGTTTGTGGCGTTGATCACTAGGTTGTACACTGGAGTTTCTTCAAAATCAAGAGCCTGGATAAATTAGAAAAAAACAGTGCTTTAAGCAATGGCCCTGCTGCCATGGGGAGCTCCCATAGGAAATCACAAAGTCCCCCTCTCCTCAAGAAGGAGATTGCATGCCAAACAGATACAGATTAAATGAGGGCAAGCTCTCAGGAGCAAAATGATACTGGAAACAGTCATTTTAAATGAAACCATATGTCTGTTCGGAGGCCTCCTCAGCAACTGCATTTTCTAATAAAGTTGCCACCTGCCTGACTAAGTTTAATAACTATATCCTGTTTACAACAACAGTATTTATAGCTCTGCGAGAGGGCCTCGGGTGACCTGTGGGTGACAAAAGTCATGCGAGGGTTGTCACACTGCAGAGTTTCTCACAATAGCCTCCTTGGGAAAAAATGACGCTGACAATGAGCCTGAAGATGGTCCACCAAAAGCTGCATTTGCCTGCTCTTGATCCAGCTGCCGGCAAATGAACTGGATGAAAACAAGTTGCCCCTTGGAAAATGAGTGATAAGTTTTCTGGACCTGTAATTCAAGTGCCTTCAAGAAAACTGATTTCCAAGGGAGAACACTTTTGCTATTGAAATTCATGGATGCCACAGAAAGTGTTCTTCATATTCCTGTCTCCAACATAAGACATATGGGATGTATCACCCACTGCAGCACACACTGACTGTGGCTTTGTTGCAGTTAGGTTTGCCTCAGCAAGAACAAACAGCCTCTCCATCCTGACACTGAGACACATTGGTCTCTATTGTACCTCTCGTTGCAAAAGCCACTGATGCAAGAGCACCAGCAGGAAGGAGGATCTGCCCTGTGGCAGTCCACCATCATGACCACAGTCAACAGAAGCATTTAGCTGGCTTTCTCTGTTCCAGAAACTCTGCTGCAAAATCACTAGAATAATGCTATGTTTTTTCTTTATGGTGCATAAAGCCCTACATCATCTCTGCTGGAGAAGGGGCCAGCAACAGAGCCATTGGAGGGAGCTTCTGATGGTGGTGGGTGGGTTGGGAGGTGAGGTGTACCTGAGCACTGCACAGGCACAGCACCTGAGCCCAAGAGTGAGGCCTTCTGCAGTCTGCACCATGGTTAGGGTGTCCTCACCCCACCACCAGCCAACCTCCCTCTCCAAATCATCACCAGAGCAGTTACTGCTTATGGAAAATATATATACATAAATTACATATATATCTCTCTCTAAAGGAGAAGAATAAATCCATCTATTCACCTTGTTAATCCTGAGGAACCCTCGGTTTGTTTCAGGATCTGTCTCTATGGTGAAAGAGTTGTTTGGATCACCTTCCTTCACTTGGTAAATGATGTAGGAGCTCCCTGTGGCAGGCTCGTCTCCATCAGTAGCTTGAATTTCTAATATCACTGTTCCTATTGGGATACTTTCTGCAACAGTCACATTGTGATACTGAGGAGAGAGAGATCATTGAAACATGACACACCGAGCACCATCTGTACATAAAAAAACCTGAGCCCTCCAACAGGCTTGTGACCTATGAGCACAGATGTACTTCAACCCACAGCAGCTGTGTCAGGGAGGGAAGCAGTGGGTGCATTTCCCAGCAGAGACATAACCAGTTTACAGAGGCATACAAAAGCCTTACTGACATGCCTTGCAGCAGCAGAAGTGAGCTACCTCACTTCCAGAGGGAATCCAGAGATGCAAGATGGGCACAAGACCCTCTGCAGAGTTGCTATATGCCTGGTTTTAGACATACATTTATCAAAGGTGTTGGGATCTCTGTTAGTGTGTGAGCTACTAGTATAGCAGCAGTCCCAGACCCTCTGGAGGAGCCTTTACCTCTTCTGTTGAAACTACTCCATGTACATGCAATGTTCACAGCAGTAGGGACAGCACCTAGGTCTCCTCTGTACCCAGTGAGCATCCTAGCCACTGTTTGTCAAATATTTAATTGCTCTGCCCACCATGGGCTGTTGCCACATTAGCAGCCCAGCTCCATTTACTCTGTTTGATGTGTGCCCTGACCCAGAAGTCTCATTTTGAGACCAGGTCGTGGTTTGAGATCTTGAGGTGAGAAAGTCAACAGCCTGCTATGTAGTCACACAGTCTACATGTGTGTAAGCTTCTGTTATCATCAGCAAAAGACATGGGCAATGCAGTCAGCAAAGCCCAAAACCCAACACAGCTTCTCCAAGAGGACATCACAACTGATGAGCTAGACATCTCTCCTGAGCCCGTTGCCTGCACGTGTGGTGGGAGCTTAGACACCTTAATGTAGACATTCCAGCCACTGCAGCGTCTGCAGGCAGGTTTGGGCCAGCAGGCAGATGCCACAGAAGGTCTGCAGGTCTCTTTGCCACATGCCACCACCTCCACCAGAGGAAGATGCCTGACACCCATTCCTGAATGAAGGGCCAACAGGTATGCATTTGGGCATGGACCACTGGTACACTGTTTCTGGTTACAGAAAATACCGCCTTTGATTTTCATTTACCTTCTGGCTTTTCTGGATATATTAATACTGTGTTTGGAAGGGAATTTGAGAGATGTTAGCTTTTTTCCACTTAGCTATTTTAATTAATTTTAAAGCCTTTTCTTCCTCCTTTCCCTCCAGAACTTAGATTTCCGTAATAAACTGCTTTAGTAGAATCATTTCTCTCTGTACACGTAGTTTTCCACTGAGAAAATTACCTTATATTTCAGAATTAACTATCAGTTTGTCCCACTGTCTAGTGTCTAGATAGACCTTATATGTAGGCTTTGTAGCAATACCTTGCCTTTACTTTCACTAGTCAATTGCTCTGTTACTTGTCCTGTAAATGGCTGGTTTCTCACTGACATTCTATAGACATTGAATGTATGCTCAAACGTTTGTCAAAAGTTGTTGGGACATCAAAAACAGTGTTAAAAATACTCACATTTGATTTTTCAAAGATGGGAATCTGATCATTGATGTCGATGACATGTATTTGCACGTCACAGATTGTCTGGAATACTGCATGGAAAGAGTACCAACAACATCACAGTGATCCTTCTGCCAAAAATAAGTTTCCTCCAAATAGGTTCACTGTGAGCAAAAGTGAGCACTGCCAAGTTGCCCGGTCTGAGCAAAGCCCTGCTGTTATAAGAAGCACTTGATATCAAAAATACCTTGTAGTCAGTGCGACTCTCACTCTCTGTCTTACTATTCACTTTCCCAGTTTCTTCAGCTTTGTCCCATCCTGTCTGGTTTCATTTCTTTCATCTTTTTTAATGGTGTCCCTTTACCAGGATGATGATAGCTATGAATGGTGCTTCTCAATATCATTTTTGTGTGTTAAAAAGTAAGACCCATGTTGTTATGCTACCTTGTCCTCTTGATGGGCCATCAGGCAACACCCTCGTGTTTGTTACAGACAGACTTAAACCTCAGATATCTGTAAGTCTAAACTATGTGAGCAGGGGCACCATAGAAATGAGGGTTTGTGATTTTAAAAGCATACTCTGTCTGATTATGCGCTATTCATATGTAGCTGCATTTTAGTGTTTTACCGACCCATTTTATGAGCTGAAAGTTATGGAATATTCTAAACAAAAGTGTTTGGATGGAAGTCAAATAAGCATCCAAAATAAACCGTCAGCTTCTTCCCCTACAAAGTTTTCATATAATCTGCCTACGTGATGCTATTTCATTTAGAGACAAGTCACGCTGCTTTCTTTGCATGCCAGTTCCTCCATCCATGCATTTTGCCTGACTATAAGGACTCCAACACAAAGTGTTAAACTTTAGTATGGAGTTTGATTTCCTTTCCATTCAGTGAACAACAAAGGAGTCCTGGGAACTTACATAATGGACAAGATTCTTTTTGAAGATTAATTTTGGCTCTCAATCTTTTAAAATACATTATCTAGGCTCTCTGAGCAGCTGTGTTTAATTTCTTCATTTTTTTCAGCAAGTCCCTTTGAAAGATTTTTGGGGAAAGCCACAATCATGATCTCTTCATTTTTTTTCCCCTGTGGAAGGAAATTTCTTACTGGAGTACTTGTTAATAAGCTTCCCAGTCTATCCACACTCTGCCCCAGAGCTGGTTTCCTTCCATACTTGCTTTATGAATCATGATTAACCTCTCTGCAACTGGAGAACAAGGCAGTACCATGCCAGAGCAAGCCAACTCCCAGTGCTGCTGCTTCCAGTGAATCCCCTAGGTCTCCTCTCATCCCTTGGCCACCAGGCACTGGGGATGCCAGCATGAACAAAATTATTCCAGTATAGAACATACATTCCATTACTCCAATATATAACTTACCTTCATCAGTCACCAGCACCTTCAAGGAATAGTTAGATACAATGCGCTTGTTTAACGAGTGGCTCATTAACTGCAAAACTCCAGTGTCTTGCTGAATAAAGAACAGATTACTTGAAGGAGTAGGAGGAACCTGACTTTTGATTTGGAACTGCAGACGAGAGTTAAGGGTGTGTTCCTTATCCATGTCCGTAGCAAACACGGTGCCAATATTACTTCCTGTGGCAGAAGAGAGTCTGGAATTAGTCAGATAATGCGGCCGTTCTGTTCCTTCACAGAGGTGCACACTGATGACAGTGATACCAGTATAAAGAGTAGAAGGGTGATAAAAATACAACTGCATGGAAAACACAGCAAAGGACACAATCATTCAACTTCTAGGAGTTTTTCCTTTAGCATCCCAACCAGCTGTTTTGGGATGGGCGTAGTCCAAAGGACTGGGCTACGTGTAACAACAGACACTTCAGCCTTGAAACCAAAAAACTGATGTGAAGACTTAAGGACAGGTTTTGGTATTGGTCCATTGAAGTCAAAGGCATCATGTTGTACAAGCATCTGGATGAGGGAATATGGGCTCATGCCACTTTCAGAGTAGTAAAGGGGTGTTTTTCTTTTTACATTTAAGTGGTTATCCAAAACTGCAGTTGTGGGAAAGCGCAATTTTTAAATTTTAAATGGAATAACATTTCTTACATAGGAGTCTTAGGTCTGTCCTTCTCATGTTATTGAAATCCTTTCCACATGGATTATTGAAGGGAAAAAAACAGGTCAGTCTGCACAGGAAAACATTTCTGTGGGGGAGCTGCTTCGGGATCAGAATTTCCAGCTTTATTTGCACACAGCTGGAAACAGTAAGAGGACAATATTGATGTGTATAAATGAGCAGAAGCTGATTTCTTACCTTCACCTTCATTTTCTTGAACTTCAATTACAGTGAGGGCCTGCTGGCACACAGGGGGATTGTCATTAATGTCTTCCACAATAACGCTGACCTGCAGAGGCTTGTCCACTAGTTCTCCCTCATTATCTTTTGTCACCACGTAGAAAACATACTGCAATAAGAATGTTGAGATTAAATGTCTTGGATGGCCACTGTGACAATATTTTGCATTTAAATGTGTAACTATGGTAGTGTTCCCTGCAAATTAAATATCTTCTCATGTTTGTTCAGTATTTTCACCCTGTTTAATACAGAACTCTTCCATCACACCTTAGTGCCTGAGGTCTGAGTTCTCACAAGAATTTAGAAGTCCTGAATACTTCAATGCACTGTGGACTTGCTCTCACAAAAAATCATGAAAAGCAGGGATATCTCATTTTTGTCACTTTGCAAATTCATCTGCCACATGCAGGTAGGACTCCTCCAGCATATCTGGTCCCTGTCATGTTCTGTGCCCAAATTTCCTCCAAGAACAAAAAAAGGGGCAGAGGGTTTTCTGTCTAAAAGACCCCCAGATGGGGAACTTCAGGATAACTTCACAGTTGCATATGCAAGTGAAACTCTGTTTCTGCTGTGGAGAGATCCTTGAGGCCCCTGGGATCTAGAGGAGATCTGAAGCACCCAAATGCCCTGCACGTGAATGCCACCGCCCTACCTCTTACTCATGCACCTACAGTCCTGCCATGGTTGGTCCCTGTTGTACATTATGCATACGCTGTGGGCAGTGATTGCTACTGACAGATCTATGGAGAAATTGAAGGTACCAAACTGAAGGCTGTTTACAGTGCAGCAGATGAATGTGCTTTCATATCTACCGAGTCATTCCCAAACAGAAATGACAAGAAATATTTTTTTTCCCTCTGTTCTTTCTAGTAAACTTTCTCATATTTACTCCCACACCAATAATCAGCTTCTTGCTATGGTCTCTCCCATTAGTGAGGTTTTATGTGTTTACTTACAGTATCCTTTTCTTCCCTGTCCAGTGGTTCAGTCACATAAATAACCCCATTCTGGTCGATGGAAAATGGGAGCCTGGGCAGCTTTTCTTTTTCAAAAATGTCATAAATTACATTTGGCTCATTTGACTGCACCTAAAAACACAAAAATAAGTCAGGATAGGAAGTCAGAAGTGCAGGCTGAGATTTAACAGGGATCATTTCTGGACCACAAACAAAAAAATATTGCATTCCTGTTAGCTTCATAAACCGTAAAATTAACAGTTTGGCAGGCTCTTGGGATGAGCTGCAGAAAACCAGAATGATAATCCACCTCTACACTCTGAACTGTTGTGGTGAAGCCATTTTACCTCAGTTTCTCCAGCTGTCCAGATGGGATACGACACATATTTTTATGGAAAGGTTTTGGGGTATGGAACTAAATAGTGATACATGAGAAGAAAGCATTATATGTATTTTAATGTCTTAATACAATTTTTTTTTCCATCTCCTTACACTGTCTATTCCTGCCCATTGTTTTGGTTTATCTAATTCAGACATGCGTAACAACAAAACAAATATCCAGTACCTATTTGACGTATATGTGTTCATGCTCTTTATGTGCATCAAAGTCTGTGATGAGGGATCTTTAGTAGGGTGCTTCAGATTTAAAATCATATGCAGTAAACAAACTGCCAAATTAATGAAGGAGTCAGTATTGCTGTTTATGTTTTATGCTGTATAGCAGCAACTGCATTTCATTTTCCCCTAGGTAGAATCAACATGTCATTGGCTGCCACACGAAATTTATATACAAGTGACCTCAGAATGGGAGCACTGTTGCATGTTAGTTTTTATTCCACCTGTTTTCACTCCGGGCTTCCTCAGGCTGTCACTGAGGCCAGTGGGAATAACAGCCAGTCAGTTACTCTTGCAAACTGGATCTGAGGAATCCTGCCATGCTCAAGGGGTGACAGAATTGGTCAGTGCTAAGGTATTTTTCGAAGTCAAACATTTCTGAAAAGCTGCTGACCTGTTAGTTAATATTTAATGATGTATACATTGCTATCAGTCTACAGTTATTGACAAAATATTTTGTATTTGCACTGCAAAAAGAGGAATACAGTGGAAATGCAGGATGCTGAAGGAGGGAATTTCAGTCCTTCCTAGGTACTTTTAATATAGCAGGTGTGCTGCATCACCCAAAACTGGTCACAGCAGACGTCCTTGAGTGCAGGGGACTGCCCACAGCATGATGAGGATGGAGCTCATCACCTGTCGGGCTCTTCTGTGGATGGAAGAAGCTAACCTCAAATTAACCTTCAATAGGTTATCTCTTGGGTTGCCCAAAGCCTGGAGGGCCTGTGGTGTTAGGATGAAGTTGGAAGTTCCCAAAGAAACCCACCGGGAGAGAATAGCAGCACCTCTGCAGAGGCATCCAACTGCCACATCTGTTTGGGAGCTCCCTTGGGGTGTCTCAAGAGCTTTTTATTTCATGTTGTGCCAAATACTCTTGTAAGGCACCTTTTTTTCTTCCATTCATTGTGCTGCAGCAAAATTCTCCAAATGTTTCCTCTATCCATGGGATATCCTCACACACAGGCGGTGCCAACAGCCTTTCCAAACCAAAGGGCGAAGTCCAGTCACTCTAATGTTTGTTTTGACAGTGTATCAGTCACCTTCAAACCATTAACTTTCAGACTACTAGGAAGTTAATAAGACCTGCACTAAAGATAATTTCCAAAGGGTACCATACAAAAAATAACTGGGTGGTGCCAAAGCCCTTCCGAAGAGCCTGGTGTTGAATGCAGTGGGGACACCTTCACAGTTAGCTGGGAGAAAATGACTCTGAGGCACAAAGGAGAAGTGCAGAGAGTGCAGTCAATGGTCTTACCTGGCTGATTTTGACAGGGTGGACCTGGGTGGAGTTTTCTTGGATGTAGATGGTGGGGGGAGCTTTCCACAGGCTCTCCTTCACAGTGATGATCACATCAGTGCTGCTGGTGAAAGCATTTGTTGACATCCCTGCCATGTCCTTCACAGTGACAACAAGCGTGAATGTGTCCTGCTTTTGAGGATCTAAGTAATAAGAACCTAGAGACAGAGCAAAGAGTCAAGTGAAATGAAGCAGAGGCTGTGGAGATGGTTCATCTGCCCATTGCCTCCGACATGGACCATGCTGCTTCATCTGCTCCAGGTTCACTCCTTAGATGGGCCTCTGTTCCAAATCTCAGCAGGCCACTTCCTCTGGCTTCTCTGAATTATGCAGCACAGCATCGTGTGGACATAATCGTATGAGCCCTCTGTGCTGTGGTCTCATGCTGTGCAGATGCATTGCTGAACAGCCGTCACTTCATTTAGGCACTTGTTCAACCCAGGAGAATAGACAGGGTTTTGAAACCATTGCAGTTTAGTTGGGATCATGTGGGCAGCTGAGTTTTGTTTCCATTTTTCATGTTACTGCTTTTGTTTTTCTAGATTTCAAGGAAGATAATCAATCCCAAGATATTACTCAGTGTATAGTTCTGAGGAACAGAGGATCTACTTCTCTTCTCAATGTACTTTTAGATCCCAATCTCCATTTCTGCTAACATCCCTTGAATTTGGTGGGACACAAAGTTCCCCAAAACCAGGGCCTCAGTGGAGTACATCCCACTGACTATGTTTATTCAGAATTCAACATCAGAGCTGTGTTGTTGTTTTCTTTCTATGTTCATCCAGGAACTCATGTTTACCTTTTGACAAGAATCTTTTTACATACCTGTCCTACTCGGTGAGATTTCTCCAGTTACACTATCAATCTCGAAAAGCATTTCTCCATAAGGGTTGGGAAAATGATGGAGAATGCTGTACCTCAGCTGCGCATGGGGAGTCGTAGGATCATCACGGTCTGTGGCATGAACTTGCATGAAGGGCTTGCCTGTTCAGATTAGAAAAGGAACAGTGGTAAGAAGAGACTGAAACCTCAACATGTAGTCCCTCAGAGCATAGCTCTCAAGCCAGGAAGGCAGCTTATGGGGAGCCACCCTTGTTTCATAATCTGTCTCTCATGGTAAGCCATGCTTGTATGTGAAGGTAACACTGCCTGTGTACCATCCCACAGGTCCCCCCTCCACCAGCTCTGCTTAGTAGGATCACAACAGGTATGAAGACCAGTTGATGAAAAAGGTAACAGAGGTAAATAAGAGAGCTATCTACCACCCAAGAGTGCCTGTACCCAGGATGTAACTCACTGGTATCTCTCTTCAAGGCCACATTGCAGTGACTTGCACAAAGACTGACTTTGCAGTCTTTAGTTCATTAGTTTTATTTCATTAGTTCAACCCAAAGCACCTTGAGAAAAATGCCCTACAGCTGTGACACATTTATAATTTAAGAAACAATCATACAGTGAAAAAAAAATGGAAATTCATGGTAACATAAGTGAATTTTTGCCTTTTGATCACCAATGCAATATTCAAAACCTTTTTCACTTGGATGCAGTTGAAAACTATTGCAGGATGGTTTTCTGACCCCATGAAGCTTTATATATGTATTCTTTAGCAAAAGGTTCTTCTTGAGTCCATAGTCACAGAGATAATAGCTGGCTGAGCCCTTTGTTTAATTTCCAAGACGTGGGTCTTGAACTGCTCTTCAATACTTTCCTGAGTTCTGGACTGGATCACTGCAATCCATAATCCACGACTCTACTAAGTACCAAGGTTCAGCCCATGTTCTGAGAAGCATCCGTCACAGTAAACACACGTTCCCTATCTACATTGCCATTTTGTTTCATTGATTTGCAAAGACTTACAAATTTTTAGCATTCTCTTTCTGTATAGCCTTTGACAACCTTTAAACTTTAAAATCCTTCTAGCATAGGAGCTTTTTTCAGTACAATAGAGAAGGCAGCAATATTTGCTTTTAAGTGATACTTGTAAAATAACATGTACTTTGAAATATTTCTGATTACACTCATCCCTTTACATCACATTGTGATCATCGTGTTGCCCTTTCATTATATTACACGTACTTGTATCTTTACTTTGTACAATCCTGTGGGAAGGAAAAACGATCTTTTTTCAGTTTGTTGAAGTGTAGCACCCACTTTATCTTCCTGTTTAACTGATCTACCTAGCTTCCTATTAACTATAATATTGAATTATTATGAAGATTACCTGGACGGGAGTTCTGCCTTACTACTCCAGTGTACTCTGCCTTGTCAAATTCTGGGGGGTTGTCATTGGTATCCTCCACATGTATTGTAATAGTGTATGGACCTTTTACTACGTTTCCATTTTCATCCAGGCTTTCCACCTTGATTTGGAAAAAGGAGGAACAACAAAGAAATATTTTCATGTAGATAAATCAAAAGACATAAATGAACATGAGGATGTCAAATGCCAAGTCATTCTTACTGTGACACAAATCTGGTGAGAGCCATCGCTGGGTGACTCTGTCTACAAGGACAAATTTATCAGGGTAGCTCACTTACAGTAATTCACCATAGTATATAATGCCAACAAAACAAAATAACCTACTCCTGTTTATGATGACATTTCTCGGAGGGCAATTTCTTATTTCCAGTCTCAGCAGACTACTTCTATTCTTGCACAGCTTAGACATCATTCTTTTCTTTAGGTACAAATAGATACTTTCTAAAGAACAAGGAGAAAATCCAGCATGATACAGCGGACTCAACTGAGCTATTGTAAATATCAACCAGAATAAATAGGCTGAACTAAGGGTTTGTAAAGAAAATTTAATTATTAGTTATGATTACATTTTTGTTCCAAACAATTTATCTTCTTATTTTTCAGCCTTCTTCAGCTTTAAAGCACCAAGTATATATTATGTCTGTGAGACCTTATTTTGTTTGCATGTATTAAACCAAATCATGATTTTTTTTATGCCTACCAAGTATCATTTTTCAGTTCTGTCATCACTTCTTCTTGTCTGTAAAGGATTCCCAGATCTAGGGTTAATAACTTCTGGGGCTAGAACATTGTCCTCTCTAATAGGAATCCGAGGGTGCTTTGGAGCTGAGAACACAAAACTATTAATCCCGAAGTGCTAGACTTCAGAAAGATAGCTAAGGCTAGCTCAAATAACATGATGTACTTTGTTCAGATATTGATCCTCTCATTATCATCTCCTTCTCGGTCGCTAGTGCCTCAGAAAAAAAAAAGCACCACCATTCTTGACACAAAATAAGAGCACAAGGCTATACTGAGACCAACAGATTGTCTACATGCTGTCCCACTCCCAACAGTTTTTACAATGAGATCTTTATGAAAAAGAGTATAATAGCAAGACAAGCACACAATGCTCCTTCCACTAATAGCCTCCCACATCTGCCAAACAGCTTTCTGCTGTTATCTAACAGAGGTTAAATCAGAGCCTCTGTGTCTAAATGTCATTTATTTACACCGTTTGTCACTAAATAGATTATAATCTTCCTAAGTAGATTACAATAGTTTGTTTTCCCATTCCAGCCATGGAATTTGGCCTAACAGTCTTCAGGGACAACAAGTAAATCTCATTCATGGGGCCAGATTTCACTTCCAGTCAAGTGACCTCCTTATATTAGAAGAATTAAAGGACTGGGATTGGCATCAGCATAGGGGTTTTTTCCCTCAACATAAACCTCATGTGCTAAGGAGTATTTTCCTGTGAAAAGTCTTTTAGAACAATAAAACCATATATCTTTCAGCAAAGCTCAAGTTGAAAAATGAAAAAGCTGTCTGTAAAAACAGACAAAAGAAAATTTGAAATTTCAACAGTTTTCTATTAATTTCAGTTTTACTAAAGAGGGCGAATATGAATAGTCCTCTCTTCTTATTTTTCACTGAGTTTTTACCTGCAGCGTGTGTACTGTTTTGGTCTCCCAGTCCAGAGATCCATTGAGATACAGGATGCCAGTCTTCGGCACAATGTCAATTATTCCATCTTTTTCACCATATGCTCTGAAACTCACAGCAGGTGGCTCAGACGTGAACTAGAATGGGAAAAAAATGAAAGGGAAGGGAAAAAGGGAAGGGAAAAAGGGAAAGGGAAGGGAAAGAGGGAAGGAAAAGAGGGAGAGGGAGAGGGAGAGGGAGAGGGAGAGGGAGAGGGAGAGGGAGAGGGAGAGGGAGAGGGAGAGGGAGAGGGAGAGGGAAGGGAAGGGAAGGGAAGGGAAGGGAAGGGAAGGGAAGGGAAGGGAAGGGAAGGGAAGGGAAGGGAAGGGAAGGGAAGGGAAGGGAAGGGAAGGGAAGGGAAAAAAAGAAAAAAAGAAAAAAAGAAAAAAAGAAAAAAAGAAAAAAAGAAAAAAAGAAAAAAAGAAAAAAAGAAAAAAAGAAAAAAAGAAAAAAAGAAAAAAAGAAAAAAGAAAAAAAGGAAAAAAGAAAAAAGAAGAAAAGAAAAAAGAAGAAAAGAAGAAAAGAAGAAAGAAAAAAGAAAAAAGAAAAAAGGAAAAGAAAAGAAAAGAAAAGAAAAGAAAAGAAAAGAAAAGAAAAGAAAAGAAAAGAAAAGAAAAGAAAAGAAAAGAAAAGAAAAGAAAAGAAAAGAAAAGAAAAGAAAAGAAAAGAAAAGAAAAGAAGAAAAGAAAAGAAAAGAAAAGAAAAGAAAAGAAAAGAAAAGAAAAGAAAAGAAAAGAAAAGAAAAGAAAAGAAAAGAAAAGAAAAGAAAAGAAAATAAAAGAAAAGAAAAGAAAAGAAAAGAAAAGAAAAAGAAAAGAAAAGGAAAAGGAAAGGAAAAGGAAAGGAAAAGGAAAGGAAAAGGAAAAGGAAAAGGAAAAGGTAAAGGAAAAGGAAAAGGAAAAGGAAAAGGAAAAGGAAAAGGAAAAGGAAAAGGAAAAGGAAAAGGAAAAGGAAAAGGAAAAGGAAAAGGAAAGGAAAAGGAAAAGGAAAAGGAAAGGAAAGGAAAGAAAAGAAAAGAAAAAAAGAAAAGAAAAGAAAAGAAAAGAAAAGAAAAGAAAAGAAAAGAAAAGAAAAGAAAAGAAAAGAAAAGAAAAGAAAAGAAAAGAAAAGAAAAGAAAAGAAAAGAAAAGAAAAGAAAAGAAAAGAAAAGAAAAGAAAAGAAAAGAGAAAAGAAAAGAAAAGAAAAAATATTTTTTTCAGCATTTTTGCCATAATCTAAATAATTTTGTGTCTTTTATAATCTATTGCCAACTGTGTGCTTGGCTGGGGGAATGATATTCCAAGAGTCTGCTCAAAAAAATGTTCCCTTTTCTGATCCTCAACAGAGAAGTTTTCACATTATTTCCTGAATGCTGCAGGAAATCCCAACTGTGTTTTCTTTCCAAAGCAAATGTCTGCATGGGACAGGGCTTTGTTGAGCACGGGAATGGAAAAAAATGACACATATGCTCCATTTGGCTGGGAGCTGGATCTGTCCTTCTGTGGTTATGGCTTTGGGAAGAAAACCTCAGAGCTGAAGGAAAATGATGACGCAAGTTACATGGAAACCCATTCTCAAGGAATGCTGATTTTATTAATCCCTGTCTCAGGATATCTTCTTAAAATGTGTTTGAGAGAAGGGGTTGCTCCTGCTTTTGCATGTAGAGTCTTGAATTCCCAGATAGAGGAAGTCAAAGTTAGTTTCGGATCCTCTTGGGGGACTGTTCTTCCCACCAGCGCACATGACAACACTGCCCGTGAGGTCAGTGTGTGCAAACTATGGGGTTTTTACTGGAATGGATACCAAGAGACACTTTATTACCTGGTAAACGAAGCGCACTCCCCCTCCTTCTGGAATAAAGAAATCCATGTCCTTCAGAGGCCCAGTTACATGCAGGTCCCCAAAATTCTGGCCTATAGCCTGTGAGAGAGAAAGGGATGGAGGAAAGCAGCTGAGGGATGTCTGCCATCACCATGCAAGGATAGCAGCTCTCCATCACTGAGCCTCTTGAAAGTTATTTCGCTGTAGCAAAACAGACGAGACACTTGTTGGCTTGCACTGAACATCTCTGGATTCTTTAGTACACACCCACTTTTAAAATCAGTGTTATTTATTAATTAATTTGAAAACAAACATTTGGGTCCTGCTCTTTTCTAAGAACTACATACTTAAATGATATTTGATCTATTTTCAAGAGGAAACAGAAGCATTGAAGAGCTGAGGAAGCTGAAAGCAAGAGGAAATTCATAAAAGCATTTCTGGATCACCCTGTGTCCCCAGCAGGACCAGCCATGTCCCATCCAGGAGCCACACAGTTCTGTGGCCACAAGTGTGTAGAGACCTAATGCCCCACTTAGGGATGGGAAGGAACTGGGGCCACACTCTTTGTAATTTCCTGAGTAAATCCAAACCTTTTTTGTAAGGGAAAGAGGTGGACCTTCCCACATCCCATACCCCACCACCCTCAGTGCGCCGGTGAACTGGGCAACCAGCTCGGGCGCTGTGCCTTCACAGCAGTTGCATATGAGAGTAAACTGCAACAAGAGCCAACACATCCTGATGATCCCTGGCTTCTATCTCATGGCAAAATGCTGCCTAAGCCTGTCTCAGCCTCTGTTTCCTTCCCAATGGCTAGCAATGCTTTCACACAGTGTTTTTTCTGGGAAATTTTTAATGACTTGGATAACCACTCCCTTCCTAGTGCCCAAAGACCTCCAGACACCCTCCTACCCTGATGTTGAGGGCTGGTTTTGCTTTCAAACAAAAAAAAAGCAAAGCAAAAATCAGCCTTCCAGAGCAGCCCTTGCACACCAGAGGATTCGGCCTATGGTTCAGATAATCTGCCTGTTTCTCCAAAGGCAAGACCAAACTCTCCTGAGTGTCTACTCTTCTCTCCCTGTCACCAAGGTTTTACCAATGCTGAGGATCTGCCTGCCAGAATTAGGGCTCCATCATTTGGTTGCACAGGTAAAACTTCTTTTCTCCTAGTGTAAAAATTACTTTATTCTGCTTTATAGATTCGAACTGCCATTGCCACCCATGGAGTCAGGCTCCAGGAATGCACGTTCTCTGCTGCATGACTTTTCCCCTGGATTTGGTCTTATTGCTGCTGGGACAGCTATTCAGCCTCTCACAGAAAAGTACAGTCTACATATTACCAAGGCAAAACTTAATTCTTCCTATGACAAAAACATAGCCAAGTTCAGCACAATTTACCCTAAAGTGCTGCTCTGCGAGAGTGTGTGTGTGTGTGTGTGTGTGTGTGTGTGTGACAAGTGGTGTTTGAATAACACCGGATTCTGTTTAATAATAGTTAAGAGATGCTGCCCTCCTTGCTTACAAGGGTTTATGAGTGTTTTTGCAAACAGGAAAACTAAAATATTGTGAGAACCGGGGAAGGAGAGGGAAGAATACTAGTGAACACTAGTGGCAGTAGAAAAATATCCAAAAAAACATGTAATAGGTGCACATGAAAGGAAAGAGTACTTTAAAGCTATTCCTTAGTATTTTTGCTAAAAGCTGACTGCTGGCTTCTGCCAGGGACAAGATAGGAGAGCCCTCAATCTGACCTGCTAAGGCTGTTCCTGTGTCACACTGGTGGGCACAACCTGTCTCCTGGAGGCTTTTCCCAGGACCATTTCGAGGGGTTTTGCTTGGTCATGTTCCTTGCCGTGGAAGAACAAAGGCTGATGCTATAAAACTCAACGGGTTCAAAGTGCAGGCTGTGGAGCAAGTAAGAGATATCTCTTCCTGTCAATTAAAATTACTTTATGTGGACCATAAATATTTCCAAACGTATGTCTACAGCATGAATCACTACTCAGGGGCCTGAAGAGGAAGTAGGGTTTTCTCCTTGGTCTGTATCCAGCTGGCATCTCATTTGAAGGGGGCTATAATGCCTGCAGAATGGCTTCATGGGGGTTGGCACCCCCACAGGCAGCAGGTTTTCAAATGGGAATGAAAATGGAGGGACTCACTACTGCACACCAATCTCATCCCTCAGGGTCTCCATATTCTAAGGCACTTTTTAATAGACTTGAATTTAACTTAATTTTTTATCTTTTCTGTTAATTTCAATTGTAAAGGATAAACCATCACTGTAACCTTTACAAATATTAATAAATCTAAAGAATATAATAGGTGAGGTCCATAAGATAACATAACTAATACATTCCAGTTCCAGAAAATCCTCTGAAGAGGGATTCACACAGATGGACTAATGAAGATAAACAATTAATATGCATGGTTTGAACTACATGCCATTATATGTCTTAGAATACATTTCATATATCAGCACAGACATGGATCACAATACAGAACACAGGATACAGATGTCTTCATTGTTTGATGATTTGTTGCAATATTTTTAAATCTTTTCTAGCATTAAATCCACTTATTGGGAAAAGTGATATCTAAGGAGGAAGTACAAAAGGCAAAATAGATTAGATAAACTATTGTCTTTTAGGCTTTTTTAAGTTGTTGTTTTTTTTTTTTCCCAGTGATTGACATGTCTTCCTAACTTTTGGCTGTGGGGTCACACATAAATGTCAGGGCTGTGCTCCCACACCCAGAGTTACAGCCACTCTGCTGGTACATATTGCCAGCCTGACCTGCAGACCAGGACATGCATGGGCTGGAGCTCCAAGGCTTGCAGGCAACCTTTGCTGTTTGCTCTCAGATAAAGGAAGGAAAAGCTGTAACTCACCCAGTGAATGACAAGGAGAAACTGAAGTCCACACAGCTTAAACATTCTGGAATATGCTTTGCTTCAGCTCCTGAAAAGAAGAGGCGATAGTCACATAGAGCTGGCCAAATCTATTTGTGAATAAAAGCTACAGCTAAGCTTTCTTGAAGCAGTAGGGAGAGAGCAGCCCAGGAGTGTGCTCTGAAGGACCAGGCGCAGCTGTGCCCATGGGAGGTGAGACTGCTGGTGTCCCTGGGCTGGCCAGAAAGGTCATGCCCATCCAGTCTGTCTCCAGTGGTGCAGGAGGTGCCACATGCTGTGAGAGCCTCAAACAGCTGTCAGAGATTGAAACCGACACAAAACTTCAAGCCATGCAGCCTCATTGTTGCAATGATTCTATATCACGCAAGCCCCACTTTCATTTCTGCTTTACAGAAGGCAAAAACACGTTCACAGGAAACACTATAACCACAAGAAGGTGATGGTCTTGCAGGGGTCATCCTAGGGCCTTCTGTTTACAAAAAGCAGCTGCTCAGTGCAGCTTGCAGAGGCAGAGTAACCAGAGGTGTCTGCACCCCTTAAAACAACATGGCTACTGGAAACAAAATTTCCAAGTCCAAGGAGCACTGCCTGCCTCGAATTTCAAAAAAATGCTGAGCATACACTGCCATGAGTTGGGTTGTATCCTCCTGGAAACTAGACGGATTCCTCAAAAATGCAATCCCGCTTTCTCACTGCTTCTAGATTTTAACAAAAAGCACAAGGTCTTCTCTGGAGGCAGGCAAAGCTGGCCTATAGTGCTGCCATTTCAGTGGTGCTTCATGTTATGTGGCTCACACATACAGGTATCCTTCAGCCACCACAGCTCTGCCTCATGGAGGCTCCCAAGGAGAAGACGACAGTGTGGAGGCACTGCTGCCTCCAGATCCCTTCCTGCTTGGGCTTTCCATCACACCTCTTCTTTCCCTTTCCTTTTCTTTCCTCAGTGGCTAACCAAAAAGTGAACCTGTAAATATAGAAACCACTGCCCACACTGCTGTTCTTTGCAGCACTCATTTTAGGATGTGCCACAGGACTTTATCTTGCAAAGCCCACTCTGAGCAGGGTCTTACTGTGTGTGCAATTATACTGGGCTCTTTCCTTGGGTTGGAGCTAGCTGCGTGGGTACTGCAGGAAAATAAAATGACACTCCTTTAAAACCAGAAGTGATCAGGAAAGTCATTAGCTTTGTCAGGAAATTAGGTCTGAAGGTGAACCCCCGTAGCTGCCTAGCAGTAATGCCTGCTGAGCAGGTCCCTCACTGCCCTGCCTGCAGCCAGAGGAGCTGGGGCCTGGCACAGGCAGGGCAGAGGGGTAGAGAAGACACTCTGAACCTCCTGGGAAGACACTTTGAACCAAGACCATTGCTGATATTTCAATTAGATAGTCAACAGATATGCATCCAGTTCCTCCATCTGTCAGCGTCCCCACTTCCCTCCTCCAGGTCTCTTCTGAACTCATTGGCCAGTTTCAGCCATACTTAATAGCAGCATGGGAACTTCAGAAAACTAATTCTGTATTAATTTGGGGAGGCCGGTGGGACAGAGGACCCCAAGGTATGCCCTTCTCAAGGGTATGGGGGCCATGTATGCCCAGCAGCTGCTCCCTGAGGGAGGTACAGCTGTACATGCCCCTTGGCCAGCCAGCAGTGAAGGGACACCAGGCAGCTACGTGTCCTGGCGGGGAAGGCTGGCAAGAGGTGAGGAAAAAGGGTACAGGTTGGTCTGGGGATACCACAGTATGGATTCAGGAAAAAGAGAGGGAGCAAGACCTACTATGGTAAGTAGAAAGTTTAAGAAAGGGACACATCCAGCCCTACCAGAGGGGACAAAAAATGTCAGAAAATGCACCCCTTTATGTGACTGTGCAACTGCACTGTGTCTCGACCAGGTTTCTCTGTCCAGATCCAACTACAAAACACAGGAGTGGAAATACAGTAATTTTGTAAGTTACGTGTTTTAATGATAACAGCCTTTGCCGTTCCCTTCTCTTTGAATATAAATATCATTTCCTAGTATCATGACATTTGTGGAGCCAGTTTCAAGGTCAAGCTGAGTGGCTCGATGAGCCCTTGACCATCCATTTTTGGCTGGAAGCTGCTACCAAGTCTCATGAAGCATCACACTGCCAAGGACCAAAACCTCAAAATACATACTCCTCTGTCACTCAGAATAGTTTCAGTACATATAAACTCATACAAAAGTCTTCAATAATGGACAGTTTCAGGATCAGAGTAGGATCAGCTTCACTGAAAGCAGCCTGAGATCTGGCTGACGACTGGAGCCATGTTTTCCCCTTCGTTTCTTAGTTTCATCTCAGTGCTATATCCCTAATAATCCCTTATGTTTCCCCTGCCTGAGCAGAAATCTCTAGGATAACCATTGTACAAATATCCCAGTGACTTTCAATAATAAACATTCAGAGAAAAAAGAATATCCTCAGAGGTTAAAGATCAGTAACAATCACAAGTATTTGGTTCCATGGGAAAAAAAATGTTGATTTTCTTTAAAAGATTGATTTCAGATGTTCAAATTCAGTATAGAGAATACAGAAGAAATTGATCCAAATCAAATACAAACCAGACTAAGCCTTAGCACATCAGTCATCCATTTTACAAGGACAGCTGAGCTCCTAACACTGCCAGGAAAGTCTTCAGCAGAACCCTTGTTTCAGCTTTTCAAATCTTCCCATGAAATGACAGTTAGATCATCCCTTACCTGTAACATGAAAAGCTTATTTTTCTCTAAAAATACTTCTTTCATTCAGCTGTGGGAATCACCTTTGTGCAGGTTGCTCATGTCCGTCTGTGCTTCTCCACACAGTTTATAGTTCCTCAGACTCGCCCTCGGCTCAGCAGCTCAAACATTAACAGCATGGAGAATTATTGATTCTTAATGACTAGGTGTGGTATAAAACGGCAGCCATGGAAGGAAGCAATGTAGCTCCAAGATCATTTACAGCTGTTGATATTTTTATGTCCTTTTGGATTTTCTTTCTGAATTCAGGTTTTTTTTCAGTGGGACTGTCAGAAAAGAACACCCAGCACACACGTGGGAGTGCCAGGGGGAAAGCTGTCCTTTCTGTAGGAGAGGAGGTGGAAAGGAAAAGGCATGGGCCTCAGGTGGAGATCACCTTTGCTACTTGCCTAGTTACAGCGATAATTCTCATTCAAAAGGCAAGAATTTGGACATACAGGTGTCCTGTTTTCACAGCAGATTTGTGCATGGGAAGGACCCAGACTAGTTATGAGAATAATTTGTCAGACATCGACTCAGAAAGTTCAAATTCTGTCTGAGCTCTGCAACAAATTTACTTTGGGTAATTTTGGGCATATCACTCTATTTGCCCATTTGCAGGTACTCATCTCATAATGGATGTAATAATTCCTTTCCCTTCTGTGCCATCTTTCATGCCTCTGGGTTTTCAGCCCTGCAATGGAACCAGTCCCTGCTAGTCTGTGCATTATAGCACCTGTAGTAAGGAGAAGTGAAATCAACCAGACTGTAAATTACTATGGTAAAATAGATAATGAACAATAATATTTGGAAAAAAAAAACAGAAGTTTTTTTTCAAAATCATTATCTAAAATGTTTTGCTTTCTGCTAACTCTGTTATCATGCTTATTTCAGAAACTTTGAACAGGCTTAATTTGTTCCCTCATGAAATGTTACTTCTCCTTTCAATTTTCTCAGTATGTTAGAATGCTCTTGAACATGGTTTAATTATTTGTGCAGCACATTAAGTATTTTGCACCTGAAGAAAGAAGTGGTTAGAATCAATTACAGATGGAAGGCATACAATTCGGGGAAAGGTGAGCTTTCTGTTTGGGCTTCAGATCACACTTTTCCCTCAAAATCAACATTTGTTTCTCCAGAAGAAAACCTCTAGACTGTGCTTTCAGTACGCTTTCAAACGCAACTGTTCTCCATTTGCTCATACACTCAGAATGATTCAGACTTTCTCAAAGCTGCCTGCTACCAGTGAGTTATCTTTAGAGCAGAGCTCAAAAACAACAGTTTCCATTAAAGCATTAGAAGTCATTGTTAATGATTTCAAAGTAAATATAATTAGGGGGGAGGGAACTGAACTTTCTTGGAAATATGTTGACTTTAAGTGGCCTACATGCAGATGACTTGTGTACTAGTTGGATATGAATGAGCAGTACTTTCAGCATGAAGCATAAATTTCAAAACAGCAAAAATTCACACTGCAGAAACAAATTCACATAAATAAATTCTTTATGTAATTTTTTGCCTTCCACTATGTGACAATACAAAATAACTCAAGTCGTGATGTCAGAAGTCAGAGCCACATAAACAAGTTAGGCTTTTGTCTTTCGAATGTTAGTGTTTCTGCTTGAAAGTCTAATGATTAGTAAGTGTAGTGGGGATCTTGAACTACAAATTTAAGGTAACTAATATGCTTAATTGAATACCTGTATTTTTAAGGGCACTGGAGGAGGTAAGCCTGCTCACCCCAGTGTTTTTCTCTGGCTGGAATAATTTTCCAGCTGCAGAGCAACTGCTTACAGATTGTAACCACACAGGAAAAAAAAAAAATTATCCCATGTCAAATACATTACGAAGTCCAGAAGCACTTAAGGCTTTACAACAGTCATAACATGGTGCCACAGATGAAATCACAAGGAGAAACTCAGCAGTGAGACTGGTTCCCTGAGCCGGCTGTTTCTCTGAGTAAATCTGATGAAAAGAAGGCAAATGTCCAGGTGTTTATTATGTGAATCATTGGTTGACACGTCAGTTTTTCCAGAAACAACTCTTCTCGTATCATTAGTCACATCCTTTTCACTCTTCTCATTTATCAGCTCTGTCATTCCTCCCTCGGTCCTTTTTAATTTTTTCTTTTTGTCTTTTTACTTTTACTCCTTGTTTCAATTCACCTGATGTCTCTTCATGTACCTCTTCCATTTCCAAAAATAATAGGACCCGCCTGACCTCAGCTTCTTTCCCTTTCTGCTTGTTTAGAAAATATTTGTTTTATAGACTTCTTAGGGCGTGAGAATTTCACAACATCATCAGTATATGTCAAAACGAGCTAGCACCAGTGTAGGGAAAAGAAGCATAGAAAAATAATGCTTAAAAGAAACTCAAGTTTCTAGTCATCTAGTTCCTTTACTTCTGAAGCAAAATCAACTACACCTGCAACCTTCCTGGTTGTAAAAAATGCAAATAATGGCCACTCCTAGTCTCTGTGAGTAACCCATTGCATTACTTCCAGACATCTGCTCATTCATACTGTTGTCCTCTGGACGCTGCTCAATCACCCTCTGCTTTTGCTGATGACCTCATCAGATTCTACCAGGTGAGACTTTCCGATGCTGCTGAGGACAGGCGCCTATAAACAATATTTCCTGAGCAATGCAAATCTTACTAATTCACTTGTGAAGTATTTTCATTTTATATTCATTGTTTTGGTAGTTGCACTGCCACAACTCTGATTTTGTCTGTATTTGCCGATGTTATATACTCACCTTTAATGGTGTAACCTACTTATGACTGTCTTTGTGCTTCCTTTGTGAGTCTGAGAACACTGAAAAGCTCTGATGTAACAAAAGTAGTTTATTCTTACTACACTTCCTGATACTATGTCTGCATTGGGACATATTATGCCCTTCACTCCTTTTATACAGAGATCTGGTCATTCCTGCTAATCCTTTTCTTTGGTTTGTTTCCTATGAAGTTCTTCTTATAGATCACTTAATTTCATAGAAATCTGCTTTTCTGAGTCCATTGTACATTTTTCCATTTAGCCGCTTTCTCTTTGCAAGGCCCAGGAAAGTGGTGGAGTCACCATCCCTGGAGGTGTTTAAAAGGCATTTAGATGAGATTCTTAGCGATATGGTTTAGTGCCAGAGTTAGATTAGGTTATGGTTGGACTCAATGATCCTGAGGGTCTCTTCCAACTGAAATGGTTCTATGACTATGGATTCACATCATGGTATAATTACCAGACACATCACCCCTATGTCCTGTACTTTACACTTCAAAGTAAGTATATTCATCCTCATCAACACTTTTTTTTTTTTCTTAATAGTTCTTTCTGAAGCACTTTACCCTTCTATACAAACAGTCCAGTCTCAAGTTATTCAGCCAAATCTCCGTGGTTCTCATAATCTTAAGGACATTTTAAGTGCTACAGAGGCACATATTACTTACACTTAAAATATTCTTCAGACCTTCCTTTTACATCTCTCTATTTTGATAGCCTTGCCCTTTTTACTGTTTATACCCCTGTTCACATTGAGATAATTTATGTTTATGCAACATTGCAAGATGTGGTGTTGGAGAGAGGGAACTTGGACAAAAAACACAAAACAAGGAGGCAGGAACAAAGCATGGCACTGACTGTCCAACAAGTTCCCTGAAAATATTCAGCAGAGGTATCCAGCAGTTCACGGCACTAATGCTTGAAGGCCAGGGTGAGTGAAGTTACACCACTGGTGCAACCTTGTTCTCCTACCCAGGAGATGTGGCTTTCTGAATGGCCCATGAATGCCTGAACTTGATATTCAGTTTTGACCTGCTAATTTTATTTCTCAGTTAGAGCAGTTTTCCTATCTAGGGGAGCAGGTAACAGACCACCAGGAGCTCAGGTGAGGTACCTTATAAGGTCCCCCACACTGCCTCAGAAGCAGAGGCATCCTTCTTGCTTTCTTCCTTGGAGCTGTCATCGTGAGTTGCCTGTTTGCTGGAAGACATGGGCTCTGTCCTTCCTCAGGGAAGCTGGCAGACTGTTTCCACACCATTGAGGGGCTTGCTCATCCCCCACTGTTGCTTTTCTATGTCTCCAGCATCTTCACGTGTCTATCTTTGGAGGACGCCATGTCCATTATAGTGATGAAATTCTCCCAGCTACTGATGTGTCTCTGCACAGCCACCTCCTCCAGGAGCCCCTCACCCAGGCAGTACCTCGCTCTCGGCTCACATTGACCAGTTGCGCCTCACAGTTTAATAAATCCCCGCCAGGACTTGTGGGAGGCTATCCCAAGCTGCTTTCATTTGCAGGTACATGTGGCCACCTCGAAGTAGGAGAAAGCTGAATCAGCAGCACACCTCACTCTGATGAGGCAGTACAACCCCACCTGTATTCCCAGAGGTTCTCCTTGAAAACCTCAGTCAGCCCCAGCCCTGCAGAAGTTGCCTCACACATGTAGTGATCCCAGCCATGGCATCCACCTCTCCCAAGAGCAGACATCTGACCTCTCCCACTGCACACAGACCGACCGTATGGGCTTGTCTTCTTCATCGTGACAGAAATGCCTGTTGAGAAGTTCCCCCATTTGCTGCCATCAGGTCCTGGCTCCTGTTTGATGCTGAGCTAGTGCTGTTTAACTCCTGGGCCGTTAAACTTGCACAGGTCAAGATGATAGATTTCAGCCTCCCTTTTTCTTCTTGCAAGCAATGACATAATGGAACCAAATGGCTCTTCTGGAATAAACAACGCATATTCTAGAGATTACTTGTGTTTACACTACTTATTGCAAGACCTCCAAAGGAGATTAAAACTTGAGTTCCCTACTGAAGCGCAGAGAAATTCACTTTCTTTCACCGTGCGGGTGTCCTTTAGCTAATTCTCATGAGATCTTAGGGTGGCATGTACATTAGAAGTTATGAACTGCATTTTTTTAAATTACATTTTTTTTGCTTATAAATGTTGAAGAAGCAATTTTTTAACCTTTTTCTTTCATGACTCAATACATATAGAAACATGCCCACAATTTGCACAGCTCAGAATACGTAACAATGTGTCAAAACAAAATAGGAAACCCAAGTCTTTTCTCAACTATAGCTTGTTTAGAAAGCATGATATTATTATGACATGAAACAGCAATTAAGCTGGCAAGATGACACTTTTTTTTATTATTCACACATATGTAAATGCAGATGGCCATAGGACCCATGAAGTGGGTCTTAGAGCCCTCAGTCATGTGGATGTACGTGACAATCTATAGGACATTGAAACAGGCACAATAAAACAAACTAGTCTCTAGGGCTTTGTTTATCGCTGTGATCACAGATTCTGCTGCCTGGACTGTAACATATAACAGTCACTGGATAAAAATCAGAAATAAGCCTGGGAGCAAAGGCCAGATGCCAAAACTTCCCCCTATAAACTGAAGCAGGGCTCAAGTGCTCTTTGTTTCCTTTCCTTGCTCCTCAGAAATCGTGGTCAGGCAATTCCCACAGATCCTGGGGGAAGACCAGGGGCTTTAAGTCCCAGATGTAGGGACAAACGCAGCATCCAAGCCCCAGAGCCAGGGTAGATGCTCATGTCCAGCCTGTGCTGAGCCTTCCCTGGTCCCCAGCACTGCACAGCTCATTGCTTCACCTGCTCACCTCCGGGGTTTGCCATCCCCAGGTGTTTCATTGTCCCTGTTAGCTGAGATGAGACTAAGGTCTTGGTGCTTTGGGGGAGGATTTTACTCTGCGGCTCAAGTGCTTAAGAAAAAAGCCCAGCGGTGTTTACGCTTTTTCTTGTAACATCATGTTCTCAACCTCTTCAGAAAAAACTTCTATTCCAATATGCATATGGTACAACATGCATATGGTGCAATATGCATATAGTGCACATGCATAAATACAATATGTATATGGTGACTGACTTACAAATTAAAGCCAAACCAAAATTCACTGTACCGTGCACACAGATCTGCAGTGCCTGGCCAGCCCTGTGCCCCACAGCTCTGCTGGGACCCTGAATAACTGGCCTTTGAATGAAAAGTTCTTTCAAAGACCAGGAAAAGCAACTGAAAGTTGATGTCATTTTTCTCTCTCCCTCCATCCACCTGACTTTGAATACAAAATCAGTTTTTGCTGCTTAGGCTTTCCTGACTCTCACTTTGTCCTGGCTGTGTAAAACCAGCAACAAGGCACCAGTCCAACACCCTCATCTCAAGTTTGGTGAGTCCTCTAAATGGTGGGATTTCTTATTGCAATGCTAATATAAACCTAAGAAATTTAAATCTTGACCAGTGAAGACAAAACTGCTTCAGCTTCATGGTTTATAACCAGCTTGTTCTGCTGGGGTGGGTTAAAAGAAATCACTCTCTTTTACTGTGCCGAGATCAGGCAATCCTGGCTCATTTTCCGCTGGTTTTAGCCCTTTTCTTCCCCACATAGCCAGAATTCAGACTGACACTGCTTTACATCACAGGGTGGAACTTTTACAGCCTGATAAGATACCAAGTGGCTCCCTTGAGCCCGGTACCTCATAAATATTTGTCCCAGAAACTGAAACAGTGAGAAGAGCAGCAAGTTTCAGCTCATCAGGAATTCTTACTGATAGCTGAGTTCCCAGAGTATGCTTCCCTAAATAATACTGCATTTCCAACACTGAATTGTCTTCAGGCTTTTGACAGGGGTAGGAATTGGTAACAGGGGACTGAATATTTGCACTGATTTTGACTGGAAATGAAGGTGTGCTATGTTTAAATATCACATTCGGGTTTTGCTTTAGTGCACATTTTATTCAGAGGAACTGTCAGATGGCCATAAATGTAACGCTTGCTGAAAAGATTGTCACAAATCACTTCTATTACCTCTCATCTCAGCAGGACCATGAAGTCTCATTGCAGCCATACCTTCCACTGAAAGTATTATGAACTCTCGGAGAGGTTCTACAAGTGGACTTGAGCCTTCTAGGAATCTGGCTATTTCATTTCAGAGAAAGTTAAATGTCTCACAATATAAACCTGAATCAATGCTAAGACTGCCCTTTATCTATTGAAAGGAATTTTACATTCATCAGACACAAATAATCTCACTTATTTCAATTACCTAGTTTGTTTGTCACATGGATGAGCCATTAGAGGATAAGGCCTATGGTCTGTGAGAGAGGACTGTGGATATTTTGTGTTGCACCCACCTACAACAAACATTATTTAAAGCACTAATTCTTGTGCTTAAAATAGAAAATGCCAGAAATACCTCATAATTTTAACTTCTGCCAGCAGTGGATAACCAGCTTTCATTGGCGCACCACACACAAGCTAGGACCCCAAGGGACTATTTCTGTGACTAAATAGCTGTGGTATTGGGCTATCAGACTGCGTACTTCATGTTCACTTCTTCTGCACTTCCAAAGAACGCAGTGCAACCTTTTTAGCTCTTTCTCTGCCGCTTTTGTGACTTATATGGAAATGCCTCACTGAACATACACCTCCGTTTGCTTGACTTTAATGGAAACTACATGACTTAATGCCTTTTTCCATCTCCCACCTTAAAGTCTCAAGCTTGCGACTGTTTCATTACCTTTCAAATTAAAAGGGCAGTCAGTGGGATAAATTCATCAATTCAGAGCTACCTCTGCCTTTTTGCATCTCAAGGTCAGTGCAGCCAGAGGACGAACCAGTGCTTTTATCACAGCAGCGCCCATGAGCAGAGGTGCAGTCGTGCTGGCCTGAGCTCCTGCTACCCACATCCATCCTAGACCTCAGGGATGCAGGACCAGAAAAGCTGAAACTAAATGCTGTGCATTCAGGAGTTAATGTCATGGTTGAAGACAACAGAAAGACAGGACAAACTTCTTCCCAAGGAGCCCAAACACGAGGTTAAAGGTTTCACTAAGACACGGAAGCGCAAAGCCGTTTCCTTTCACCCCAAGGCTGCAGTGAGCTGGGCTCAGGTCAGAGCAGCAGCTCCCATCTACCTTCAGGTTTGCATTTCCTTTCTGTAACTATTAGTACTTCCCATATCACACCCCTGGCACAGGTAAGGCAGGGCAGGGCTGAGCAAACAAGCACCCAGCAAGCTCACTGTCGTCGGTGGATTCTCCTGCCAGTCCAAAGGGAGAGCAGCACGCTTCAGTAGCACATCTGTAAAACAAAAACTAGCTTGTTGAAGAACGGTTTTCCTGGACCTCTTGGTTTTAATGGGTCTTCTGCATGTGCTGAGTGGACTCAGCAGTTTGTGGGATATTGAATAAATTATATCAATGACTGGTTAATAATACATTTACATTTAGATAATGCACTTTAGGAGTCAGAAGTATTTTGCAGACTTGGGTTAATCCAATTCTGCAAGAGCTCTGCAAGAAAAATTATCTGCTTTCCACAAAAATAGTGCTGCCACCAATTCCAGGAGTTCTAAAACTCTAATTCAGGCTCCAAAACACCATAATATGCTTTAAAACATATTAATAAGAACAAAAACATGAATGAATGTGTTTTTATTCACCTTTTACAGTATGACTTATAATGTTTCTTTTCAGTTATAAAGATTAGACATTTTTGGAACAAAAGGAAACTTTTCACATAGTCATAGAACTGTAGAAGTTATCAATCAAAAAATAAGATTGTTTCAACACAGTGTGCTGAGAGAACAAAAATATAACGTTGTCTGAACTTTTCAAATGAACTAGTATGCTGTTTGGGACTACAGATCTTCAATCTAAAGGATAAAGAGGTTGTTATCAGTATAAGGCTTTGAGTTATGTTTGTGAAACAGTAGTACTGGTAGTAATTTTTTGTGAATGATTTTTTCCACAAAGTTAAACAGCACAATGAGCAGCTAAAGTAGAAAGAGAAGCAATACATGTCCAAGACCTTTGATGTTCATGCAATCTACTGTCACAAGATCACAGAGAGAAGAGATGGGGTGAGGACAGGGTGTTGCTCTTTGTGGTAGATGGTTGGGGTTTTCTAATAAAACTGGAGGAGGTTTTTTTGTTCTTTGTTGCCCAAAACATGTTTAGCTACATTTCTATTTATTTTGGAAACATTTTAAATTTTAGTGCAGTCTTCAGACTTCTGCCTCTGATAGGCTTTTGCTGAATTTATCTTAGTTTCAATGCATTTGCATATTTTGGTTACTTGTGCAAAAGTGTCTATTTTTTATTTTTTTTTTTTAATTTCTCATATTTAGAAACTGAAAAAGCTGGTCAGGAGGGGAGTCCATCCCTTTCACTCTTATGACAGTGTGCTAGGGGCAGCTGTTCACCAGCCTGTGCTCCCAGGTGGGAGCTGGTGTGTCCCCTCCTCATCCCAGCTACCTGCACTGGAGGGAGGGGGTTCCCAATGCGCCTCAGTTGCTTTATGTGCAAATTCTGACACCTGATGTCCAACCCAACCTGACATACAGCACCGTGCAGCACCTTGCACCACACTGACTGAGGCATTTGGAGATGTTCCTTCTACTCTGCTGCAAAGTCAGCAATTTCCGGGTAGGAAAGAAGGAATAATTTCCTCCTTTGGGGGAAAGACCACTTTTGTTAGACATTGACACTTCTATTAATTCTCTCTTAAAGGATATCTTTATTTTAAAGTTGGTTTTGTTTTTTTTTCCTAAAAATTGAATTATGCTTTCTTAAAAAACACAAATCAACTTATCTCATTAATTCCCATTAAGAGCCCTTTTGCTTCCAGTAACATCTTAACTCAAAAAGAAATAAGGGAACACAAGAATATTATTATTGCATTTGATGTTCTAGTTATTTTTAAAAGCACAGACGAGAGAAGCAACAGCTTTTGACAATGGTTTAGCATTTCAGATAAAAATAAAAGCTGCACTTGTGTGTATATAGTTTGACTGCAACAGTATTTTTACAGTTAACTTCTACAAAGTACTGATGACTCTTAGAGTTGGCAACTTCATGTCACTGCAAGTTTTTACTAAATTAAACTTGGTGAGCATGAGAGAAATTTATTCTCCTTATTTTTTTCTTCTTTATTTTTGGCTGCTTATGGAATCCAGTTTTAAATATGCCACATTTGCAGACTTTCTGCTGCACTTTAAGAATTAATGTTGGTTTTGATGATTTTAGGTTTGTTTTTCTTTGCTTTTAATATCTAGCTACTACAGAAGTTATACATGTGTATTTTTATGTGGATATTTTCTGGGTTACTTGCAGAAAGGAATCAGTTTGTTGTGTAAGCACAGGTATTTGACATAGTAGAAATGCTACAAAGAACATATGGAAGGGAACATTAGCTAAATGTTAAATAAGTTCTATTTAAATAGCATGCCTATTTTCTATTATAAATAATAAGGATTTTATTAATATAACTTATGCATGTGTTCTTAATTTGTTTGTAAATGTTGGTTCTTTTTCTCTTATATGGTTATTATGAGCACTTTACTCTGTATCTTTAGCACAATTCCATGTATCTGTAGTACTGTTCTAAATTTTTGTTACTAATTTCTACCCAATCTAAAAAAAAAATCAAACATTTTATCAGAGGTCTCCCAGAAATATATTTTCATGCCATTGGGAACTTCTGTAGCTGACTCCTGCTTCTGTATTTAGACAACAGTGAGTATTGTGTGAGGATCTTCAGAAGATGCAGATTTTGACTGCGATCAAGATGTTTTGAGGGTGGTTTCTACTGATCATTGAAAGGTGGAGTTCAGCTAATTGCTGAGGAAGTTCTCCTGGACAGTGCCACAAGGCACATGGTTGGCTTTTTGTTGATAGACTGAAGCTATTTGTGAGGAGGAATAAAGTTTCTGAACGCATGATGGATATATTATTCTATGAGAAAGATAACTGAGTTCTGAGGACAAGACTTGTGGTGATGCTGTGAGTTCCCAAGAGGGCTTCCAGGAGGAATGTGTGGGAGCAACTTAACTGGTGACAATCTGGGCACAGCAGTCACCCCAGGAGCCAGCACGGCTGGGCTGAGCGGGCAGCTGGCACAGAGCAAACCTGCTGTCCCCTTCATCTGCTCCTGCTGTCTCACCGTTCTGAGGGGGATGCTGGCCCACTGCGTTGTTACCAATTCAAGTAATAATTTACCTCACTCCTGCCATTGCCTTATTACCCTCGTAGGCAGAAAGGAAACTTTCTGGCTGGCTGTGTTATGGTTCCAGGCCCCATCCAACTCACATTTACATGCACTTTGAAGGGGAAGACTCACAAGAGGAAGGCAAGAAAGACAAAAGCAAAAGCAAGAAAAGGAATGCAACATTCTCAAGAGTCTTAATTATATTGTCTTGGGAGGATTCAAAGCCAACAGATTGCTTACTTGCTCCTTTATTTTTCTATTCAAACAGAGCAGTACTTCTCACGTGCCCCTCAAGGTCCTTGCTCACTTGCCAGTTGGACAAGGAGTCCATAGGCATTACATATATATGCCCTGTTCATCTGGCAGCCATGGACTGGCAAGCATCAGCTCCAGCTGAGCCATCAGAGCCAAAAGGCTGTCATCAGATGAGACAGATTGTGGCCAGGCAGCACCTCTGTCTACAGGTTTTTTGCTGATCACTTTTGATGCAAAATCCAGTAGCAAAATAGCAAAGATCACAAGGGAGAGAGAAGCTGCATGAAGTGAGCAGCATTAGGGCTGCATATGCAGCCCGGGATGGTAGGACCTCAGTGGACAGAGCAGGGGAACAGCAGTGCACGGTCTTCCAGGAGGTTTTCAGAGGTGTTGGGCAGGGAGGTTTCTGCTATGCTAAAATCCTCACAGATGTGTGGAGATTCACATTAGAAAAAAAGTAGGGTTTTCTTATTTAGATTTAAAGTGGTTTCATTCTCTTTAGCTAGACTGTTATTTATGATAGACTGTAGCATTAGTGTCAATAGCTATTTCTGTAACTACGGTTAACATTTCCGTAACTATTTTAAATACATATTACATGCAAACAATAAGGTGGCTTCTGGGTCAAAGTAAAAATCCCAGTACTATGTATCTTACATACATTGGCCTACCATCATGGTAAACTGCTTTTTTAATTGGAGAGGAAAGACTTTGCTGGTTTACTTGTATTTCAGTAACCTTTGGTAAAGACTTTACCAAGGATGATAGCCAGAATCACTGCAGTAAGCGCACAGTGACAGAGCCTGCACAGTGTCTAAGACTATGATTCTGCAGAAGGGTTTCCTCTTCCACATATCACTCCAGACTCTTGCAACTAAGATCACCTGACTCCCACAGCAGCACCAGGTACAAGCATTTCTCCCCTCCGAGTTTCCACTCTGAAAACCAAAATTGTCACTGGCAGTTTGTACTTTAGCAGTCTTGCAGCAGGTGCCATCCACCGGGGATGCAGATGTTCTTCACAGTCCCTCTGTTACTCATAGCAAATCCTGCCATCCAGAGCCAAGCGTTTAAAACCAGCAAGAGTTCTTTCATGCATCTAAAGCACTCTGGTCATTTATCGATTTTATTTAAATAGAAGTATTCAGTCACCGTGATGATGAAATACTGCAGGTAAGAAAGTAGTGGCCATCTGGATATGGAGCTGGACCATGGGCAAGTTTCGCTGGACCCCTCCCAAGAGGCAGCCCTGTAATTCCTCAGCCTCCCCATGGCAGAGCCCATGTTTCTTGTCATTCTCAGGTCCCTAGGGAGCAGATGCACTGCACTGTGCATGGGGCCTGGCAGGGCTGGAGGTCACCTACTGCTTCCTGAGGAATGTGCTTCCTAAAACACAGGCAGGCAGCATCATGTTCTGCACAAGCAATCAAATTACGTCTTTCAACCGCATACAGTAGCAAAGGAGGCAGTACTGCTCTCGGCATGCTATAATCAGTTCTGAAGTCAAGGAAGGGATCAGGAACAAAACTAAGATGTTGTCCTTATCCCTGAGGTTGCTGTAAGCTCAGAGCAGCCTTTTTCCAACCAAATTTTACACATGAAATTACTCCTTCAGAGCAAATGTGAGTCAACTAGTGGATCTACATACTATTTCATGACTTTTAGCCATTTTTAATGGCTTTTGGTAATCTGGACAGCAAGTTACGGAAGAGGTTGCCTGTACAATCCAAATGGAAAATTATACAGGCACAGAAATGTAGTTTTTCTCCGTCCAATACACCTCCAACTCTGAGCAGTTTAGAGAAAAGTCTGTATTTAGTCTCAATACAATATCTTATTTCAGTGTGTGTCAAAGTGCAGAACATTTCCAGGCCCCACCCACTGGAGATAAGAGCACACCTTAAAGAAAATATTGGATGGACCAGATGAAACCATGACATATTTCCTTTTCATGTGGGAGAATGTCATAACTTCTCACTCACAGACAAAACAGTCCTTTCTTGATTCAATAAAATGGGCACAGTCTACTCCTCAAAGTGCCACTAGTGTGAGTAACACCGACTGAACTACTTGCTTGAGCAAACGTCTGCACACACTAGGTACAGGTGTCCCTGTTCCTGTTCATCGTATGATGTAATCCCAGACACTGGAAGGGTTGACAGAGCTGCACTTTACTAACTTGTCACCTCTTTTCACGTGTCCATACAAGATTTTCATCTGCAAGAAGGCCTTGATCTGACAATCCTTATGAAGACAAGCTTTGTTGCATTCAGGATATAGGAGTGGTAGCTTGCAGCTGAACATATGTATTTAAACCCCTAATTAGGACAAGAGCTGTGCAGTGTACATTGTCTGGTTGTTTTCAAAAAGTGCATGAAAGGGAAGTTCACTGCATTTAAATGGAGCGTAGTTTACATGAAAACTCTGGTCATGAACGATCTACTGAAACCAAGTGAGTGGATAAAAGAGATAGCAGGTGACTAGTCACTGTTGACTGTGGTCTGAAATCAGTGTGCAATGGTAGCCAAATATGCCAATGAAAGGTGTGACCTAATCAGGAAGGGTGCTGGAAAGAGAAAAATATTTTGTCACTCTCTAAAACCCAGCACCTCAAGTAAGATGTGCTGCGGCCTCTGCTTCTCAGGTGCAAAAGCATTAGAGAAGGAACAGAGAAGGGGAACAAACACATTTAAGTGGTTGGAGCAGCTGCCTTAGGGAAGACACTAAAAGGTTTGGGACTTCTCAGCTTGGAGAAGAGAAGGCTGAGGGGGAAATCACTGATCATTTCAGTTTCACAAAGCTAATGGAGAAAGTGAGTGAAAAGCTTGTCTTCAGAATGATAGAATCATAGAATGGTTTGGGCTGGAAGGGACCTTAAAGATCTAGTTCCACCCCTTTTCCACTAGACCAGGTTGCTTAAAGCCACATCGAGCCTGGCCTTGAACACTTCCAGGGATGGGGCATCCACAACTTCTCTGGGCAACCTGTTACGATGCCTCACCACCCTCTTTCAGTTTAAAGACATTAACACTTGTCCTATCACCACATGAACTTGTAAAAAGTCCCTCTCCAGCTTTCTTTTAGACTCACTTTAGGTATTGGAAGGCTGCTATAATGTCTCCCTGGAGCCTTCTCTTCTCCAGGCTGAACAACCCAAATTCTTTCAGCCTGTCTTCATAGGAGAAGTACTCCTGCCCTCTGATCATCTTCGTTGCCCTTCTCTGGACTTGCTCCAACAGGTCCATGTCCCTCTTATACTGGGGACCTGAGAGCTGAACTCAGTACTCACAAGAGCAGAGTATAGGGACAGAATCATCCTCATCCTGTTGGTAACACTTCTTTCGATTCCTGGGCTTCAAGCACACATGGCCGGCTCATGTTGAGCTTCTCAGCAACCAACACTTCTAAGTCCTTCACCTCAGGGCTGCTGTCAATCCATTTTCCGCCCCGACCTATGTGCAGGGCCTTGCACTTAGCTTTGTTGAACTTCATGAGATTTGCACAGGCCCATTTCTGAAGCCTGTCCAGATCCCTCTGGATGGCATCCCTTCCCTTCAGCGTGTCAACACAGATTGCTGTCATCAATAAACTTGCTGAGGTTGCACTCAATCCCACTGTCCGTGTTGCCAACAAAGATTTTAAACAGCACCAATTCCAGTACCAACCCCTGAGGACTGCCATTTGTCACTGATCTCCACTTGGACATTGAGCCGTTGACTGCAATACTTTGAGTGCAACCATACAGCCAATTTTTACCCACCGAGTGTCCATCCATCGAATCCATGTTTCTCCAGTTTAGAGACAAGAATTTTGTGTGGGACAGTGTCAAATGCTTTGCAGAAGTCCAGGTAGATGACAACAGTTGATCTTCCCATATCTACCAACACTGTAACCCTAACATAAAAGGCCACCAAATTTGTCAGGCACAATTTGCCCTTAGTGAAGCCATGCTGGCTGTCACAAATCACCTCCTTATTTGCCATGTACCTTAGCATAGTTTTCAGGAGGATCTACTCCATGATTTTGCTGGGCACAGAGGTGAGACTGGCCTGTAGTTCCCCAAGTCTACATAGGTCCCATAGGTGATATCACTAAACAGCATCTCCTACTGCCACTTTGCCTCCCCCTCTCAGAGACAGCACAGGGCTGGAAGCATCTCTGGTCTAAAGCAATAGGGCATTTCTTCCCACTGCATTTTTAGATTTGTTTTTGATAATTCTCCAGAGGCAGTCTGAAGTCCAGAAACCATAGAATATCAGTTTTCTTTGCCAGAAATATCAGAGGATGGATTTATGCATGGGTAGACAACTTATCTGGGTCGTGAGAGGGGCGTATTTATTCCATCATCTCTCTAACCCCCAGGCTTATTTACTTTCTGTCTCAACAGCATAGGAGGTACCTGGGGCATGCACAGGAGCCCAGTATGTTCCTGCCAAGGTGCTTTTGTGTTTATTGATGGATTGTGTCAATACAGCCACACTGGGCAGCTCCCTTCCCAGGGCTTCATCAGCTGGGCACAACTTCCCAGCCGCAGTACAGATGCCAGGGGAACCTCTCCAGTAGAAGTCCACATGCCAAAGGATTTTAGGCATATCCTGGTTGAGGCTGGGTGGCTCCCAAATACCAGGGTGGCAAAAATGCTGCTACGGATGTTAATGGAGCATCTCAGCCCCATTGGTTCACTTCTGAATGGAGCAAGTCGAGGGGGAGCAAATGCAGTCATTGATGCCAAAAGATTGCATCAAGGGGATGAGGAAAATCTTAAGGCACCGAAGACTGAAAATACAGCTAAAAAGCAACTAAAATGATATTACGGTGGTAGAGCTTGAGAACATCCTACCTGGCATCACTCAGTGATACAACAGCATTTAGGGAAGAAATACACCCTGAGCACCTTCAGAGCAAAGCTGTGAATAGAGGAAACACACACGCTGGTGAAAGCCACAAGTAGACACAGAAATAGCATCCTGGCCTTGTGAAAATTATTGAGGTCTGTTCTGAGTTCAGCAAAAGTTGAACCACTAAGCAATTCAGTTAAAACTATGCTGAGGCAGGAGAGAATGGGTGCAAAACTCAGCAGAGCTGGAGCTTCTTCCTCCAGAGGGGCAGTGGCTGTGATCCCCCTCACCCCTGCATGGGAGCACTGCCCGCCCAGTGCCTGCCCAGTGTCCCCCAGCTCCCTCGTTTGCTCCCCTTGCCCCGGGTGAACAGGGTCAGGTCTGGTGGGGGATGTGGCATCCTGGTGTTGGCTGCATCCACTGGGAGAGCAGTGCAAATGAGGAGGAAACGTGAGTCCCTGTGTGCAGTATGTGCACATGCAGCAGTTGAAGTCAGACATCATTCAGTGTAACCATGTGACAGTCTGGATTTTCCCATTGAAAATTCCTTTCTCCTGTTGGCCCAAAGAGCAGTCAGAGTTTGGCTCAGGGCAACCTGTGTCTATCTGGAGGCTTTTGAGTACACACACACAGTCTTTGCTCAGAAACAACTGCCACAACTCCCATTTTAAAGTTACTCAGACATAAGTTTCAAAACCTGGAGGAAGTGTGCTACACTAATTGATTTTAGAAAATTATTAGCCAGGTGAAGAGACAGTGCCGGCCCCATAAAGTGATACACACAGGGCTAGTGTGCTCTCACGTGAGTGCTTTGTCCTCACTGTCAACAGCAGGGAACCTCCTGCAAGAAAACTGCTAAAATCACAAGTGATCAGTACATTGCATTTCAGTGACAACAGGAAAAAAGCCACTCCTTTGATGATCTTACCTATGTGATCACAGAGGATAAACACAGAAAAATTGCAGGGCCCTGTGTGAGGAGGTCCCGCTTGCCCTGACATATGCAGATTTCTGGAGTGAGGGCATGAGGAGGAGACAGCAGGTGGGGAGGGTGCATGCCAGGCTGCACACTGACACATCATGTGTTCACTGGCACGGCAGATGCTGGGACTTAGCCTATGTCCTGCAAGCTGTCCAACACTGGGTCCCTACACCTCAGGGTCTTTTCTGGAAGCAATGGCAAGAGCAACACTTCTCCACAACCTTTCTGGAGCATAGTGAAAAACAGCAAAACATGGTGGTGTTCCCTTTTTTGACTGGAGGGGGCTACATTTGGAGTTCTAGAGGCCACTGTGTAAATCTCCCATGGAGTCTGCCACATTTAAAAATGTTGGTGGGTTGTGCCCAGCAATGTGATATGTAACGTAATTTTGACACAGGGCACCCCATGTGCCTTGGGTGCTACCACACGCTTGGTGTTGCATGGGTCCTACAAGTGGACAAGCAACACAGAAACCACATTTTGTCCTGCACTGTCAGTCCCATGCTACCCCACTGAACCAGAATGGACAGGAACTGCAGGCAAGGTGGGCAGTTCTCACTAAATATTATTTTGTGCATCTGGAAGTCACATCTGTTAAACATCAGCAGTATGCTGAACACCACCCCAGGCCACAGCATTTGCCCTCCTCACTGAACAATGGTTTCCAGTAAGTCCAGAAAAGAAAGTCAGAGGAGAACCAGCCCCACAGTTCTCACCAGCTTTTGTTTCCTGCACTTGTGGGTCAGACACAGGAACGATTTAGGCAATACGTTCAGCTCTACACTCTTCAGAGGCCTTGCAAGGAACAAGTTGCAGGGTTCACTTCTGGATATTTAACAATTTATTAGTCGAGAGATCTCATGAGTAAAACACCATTAGTACACCTTAGTCCCTCATCTCTTCTCTGGGTTCCACAGCTTTCTCTAAAAAGTCTTCCTGGAGACCAAGCAGAGCTACAGTTGATTATAGAGGAAATACTGCACAGAAGTCAACTGCATCCAGCCCTCTGTAAATCTCATTACCTCTGCACCTCTCTAGATCACCAGGAATGCTCCTGTCAGCAGCCCTTTCTGACATTTATATCTGCACTCCAAACAGCCCAAGAGAGGTAACTCCGGTCAATGATCTTTAAAGTTTTCAGAAGGGTTGACATTGGAAGGCTTATATATGTGATGGTGTATTCATTGATTTTATTGAAAATGTCTTTCTTTTACTTGACTAAACTTTATCAATATTTCTTCCAAATCCAAAATCACAGAGCACCCTGCAAATCCACATAGTACCTTAATAATGAATCATTCCTCAGTGTAGTTCTGTCCCAAAGCATAAGTAAACCTTTCTTCTTGCAGTTAATCTTTCATTATTAAATTAATTAAAGCTGGACATTGCCTCTAATTCCTCTTGTTGATCTGATCTAACTTCCTAAAAAGAGCTTTTTATAACAGCTGTTACACTATAATTGGCATTTTGTGTGTTCTTAGACTTTTTTTTTAGCTGTATTTATTTTATTTTATTTGGACTCCATGAGTTTTGCCATTTTGGCCTTGGTACGCGCACTGCTATGACTCATGTATTCCACAGCCACTGCCAGATCTCTGGGGCCGACATCGCAATTATCGCATTAGGATCTGTCATTGTAGCCCTGACTTACTACATAGCCAGGACAGTGATTAGAATTGCTGATTGATCCATTCCATGGTTTTGGACACTCACATCTGAGATGAACAGAGAGACTGTGGATATTAAGGATTTGAAATGTCAGCATTCCACATTAAATTAGCATTAATTAGTAACTCCAGGTACACTGGCTGCTATATATGGTAAGCATTTCTGTATTTGATAATCTGGTGATGATCAGCTAAAACCATGACTCAGATTCATCTCATAAGCTGCAGAAGAAAGCTCTGGCCTTTCCTCTGTGCCCACAACTCACTGGAATTGTGTAGATCACAGCAGATGACCAAGGTTGCTTCCAGGTGAAAGTCACGGTGCCTTTCAGGAGTGAAACTCGGGCATTGCAGTCCCAGGCGGGCATTCTGTCCACAGGACCAGGCCAGACCTGGTCCAAAGCAAGAAAAACCCTAAAACATGCAGAATGTGGATCCTCAGCACCAGCCCTCTCAGTCCACAACCATAGGTTGGACAGCAATTTACCCCGACAGTATCTGAGCAAACTGAAGCAACAGCTCCATGGAGGGGATGCTGTTGCTGGTGGTTCTTCACCCCACAGCTTCCTCCATGCTCTCCCTGAAAACTCAGGAAGCCTACAGGGTGGACCAAGAGGGCCAATGGGAGGTTGCCTGGGATGTGAAAGGTGGAGGTAGCTTTTTGAATTGTTTTTGTCCAAGAGCAGTGCTGTGCTATTCAGGGGGACCAGCAGCAGCCCCAGAAGAGAGACTCGCAGTGGTGTATGTTCCCTGTGACCACCACACAGCTCTTTGTTGCAGCTTGTGGCAGCTCCAGGGAATGGGCCTACAACATTGGCTTTTTATCTGAAAAATCATAACTTTTAGAAGGAGATTTCATTATCCTGGGAAAGAGATGAGTCAGGGTATGAAAATAAGTAGCACCAAATTTTTATAATATTGTTTATGCATCCAGTGATGCTGTGAACATGGATGGCTTTTACCCTTAAAGGCTCTGTGATCGACATGGACATTTCAGATTTCTTCAAAACCTGCTTGGAGGTTAGATTTGTTGAGTCCAGAGCTTGACAGATAAGAACATATTAGGGAAATGCTCTAGTTGTCTTCAGTTATCCTCTCAGTTCTTAAAAATAATAATAAAAATTTGTTTAATTTGTGTGATTTAGTTTCCATTCTTGAATGGGCAAAAAGGTCCTGAGAGTTTAAAAGTTCTGAAAACTGGTATCACAATGAGCATCATTCTCTAGGCTGTTCTGGGTCAACCTTAAGTTGCATGCTGACAACTCAAAAGCATTAGTTCAAAATACAACTCAAGAGCACTAATTCAAAATCTGTGCTCTATTCAAAATGCTGTTTCTCTGCTTGCCAACAGTTTATTCTAGATCAGAAATTCCCTTCCAGGGAGATCTGAATACCACAGAAGTGGAGAGTCATCCTGTGACATGTTTTACCCCTAGAGAACTGCTAAAATTCATCCCCTCAGTGGACTCAGTTTTGGGCAAACACTCAGCGAGCTCACTCATTTCTGGAGCATTTGGTGCACGAAAGCTGTGCAGCCCAAGGTGGTGAGCCCAATTCTCATCTTATTAGTGTCACATTTGTTTGTCTTCATAATCAAGGAATATGAGCTGCCAGGCTGGAGATTTGGCTTTTCTGAGCCATCTGTGGGTCATTCTGGTCTATACTTTTCTTTTAAAACTACTGACAAAGAAAAGGAAGAGAGATATTTCCATGCATCTGTGGGCATCTGTGGTAACTGTACCTCTACCTTGAACTCTGCAGCGCCCACAAAACCCAGCAGAGTCAGGAGGAAAATAACAAAATTCTGCCCAACAGTAACTGAGGATTAAGGCACACCATGTCAGCTGCCCGCTTGCTGTCCCCGAATTGTAGCATTTCACTTCTTTTTGTCTCCAAAATTGGGGTAAGGGTACCCATTTACATTTCCAAAGTGTTTTCAGGCTTAGGGCGAAATACCTTTGTTATGAACTATTTATATTTTCTCTGACACCACAGCTCCATTTGCACATGAGGAATACCATACAGTCATAGCTTTGGGGCTGTGGATGACTCTTGCTTTGTGATCCCAGGTTGCTTAATAGCCTGTGTTCAGAGATGTACAGAATTCCCACTGTACTTGTCGTGTAACAATCTTGCCCAGCATTCAAAATACTTTCTCAACTTGAAAAAAGTCTTAGGGATTTCCCACTGAGGCTCACATACAGTCATATATTTTATTTATTTTATTACAAGGCATGTAAGTAAAAACTTGCATATCTGAAAAAAGATATTAGGTAGAAAACAGTAATAAAATTAACATTATTCTTTTAAGAAACTTGGTAATAAATACATTTCCCCTCAACATTAAAATGCTTGTTATTTTGCACAACAATAAATACAGCATAGCTCTGGCATAGAGAAAGGCCAAGGCTGGGTACAAGAAGTCCATGTGGTTTCTTAAAAAAGCTCAGGTGATTTATAAAGGTTTGGCATCCTGCACTTGATGCACTTTGATACAACTTGCACTTTAATTTTAATTTTGCTGTGATTTTTAAATAGTCACATAATATGAAAATAAGAGAGGAAAATTTGTTCGATTACAGGATTTTTCCTTTAAATATTTCCAAAGTAAGAGATGTGTAAACTCATTGAAACCAATCCTTGAAATAATTTTTTAAAAGTGTCTTTGTGGCTATTCTACAAAAATGCAGGTTTTTCAGCTGTGGGTGCTCACGACTGACCAGCCAACTGGCAAAGGACAAATCCTCAGTCAGTTCCTCAATTCTTTACAGTTTTAAAAAAGAAGTAATAATAACAAGGAGAAAGAGTAAGGAGTGTACTATTCACTTCCCAAGTCATGATGGTTCAAGATTCTTATACTGTTATCCAAAGGTGAGAGGAGAAAGAACAGATATATTCCAGAACACCCCCCAGCATAACTTTGGGTCATTCTGGTCTATACTTTTCTTTTAAAACTACTGACAAAGAAAAGGAAGAGAGATATTTCCATGCACTGTGCTGTTCTTATGCCAGCACGTATCATCACAATCACAACTGTGAACCTAAGTCACTTTGATAGCCCAATCTAATATAGATTGATTGATTGTCCCACGACATAGTTAGATAATGTCCACAAAATGCCACAAGCTCTGGCAGAGTCCAGCGTTCTTAAAGTACTGATAGGTCATGGCAAGACTTGGACTTGAGTTTGAAGGCCATGTTTTTGTTGTTCTTGGCAACTATTTTGCCCCAAAACCGCCTGGCTTTCTTGGGGATGCTCTCTCTTCGTTTCTGGTATGCCAGCCGCTTCTCATTCTTTTCCTTGCTGTCCCTCCGAAGGCGGACTTGCCGCACGATGCCTTCAAACAGCTCTTTCACATTGTGCTGCACAGCTGCCGAGGTCTCGATGAACTTGCAGTCGAACACAACGGCGCAGGCTCGTCCCTCTGCAAAATCGCAAGGTAGATATGTCATGGGTGTCACAAGCAGAGGGGAGGCAAAGGTGTCGCGGGTGGCCATGTGCAAGGAGCCGGTGCCACCAAGGGAATTCCTCAAGGCTAATATAGGCATGGATAAGCCTTTAATCACCTCGTGCTGTCTGCTGGCCCATGATCCATCTGCTCTGTGTCACACTCCCTGCAAGGGGGGGTGAAGCCTCCCCTGGAAAATCCCCATCCCCGCCGTCAGCTGTTAAGGAAGCTGGGGCTGACCGACTTGCGCTGTGACACCAAAGGCTGAGAGGTCAGTAATGACTCAAAACCACCTGGTCATCCTATGTGCAGACTTCCTCGAGTCACATTAAAGGGTGATGACAGCACCCTCCATGCACACAGCACAGCTCTTGTCACCACAGGAGGCAGAGCCTGGCCCCCTCCATGGGTCATGGGCATAAACCAGGGTCTTGGGACAGTAGCAACTTGGGTGCAAACAGACACATGTACAAAACCCTTAAATAAAGGCAGAACTATGCTTATGGCTTTAGAGGTACATCTGAAATCATAATTCATATCCTTAATTACATGACAGCTGTCTTTCACACACAAGCTAATTTATTCTGTCTTCTGGCTTGCTGCGAACTCATCATCAGGATGGCTAAAATGACATGAATGCACCTGCCATCTTTCAAAGGATTTTTCAAGTGGAGCAGAGGGGAAGGTAAATAGGCATCCCTGGGCTCCTGATGAGCTATCTCACTTCAAATCCTTCACGTGGGGAAACTGTGATGGGTCAGAGGAACTGTGCACTTTGTCAGTGGAGGAAGGGGAAAAAAAAAATGTCTCGCTCATTTAGGAAACAGAAGAGCCAAATGGTGACAGAAAGAAGAAAATACTGAGCAGAGGAACCCATGTTTCTGGTGGGCCAAGATGAGATCATCTAATGCATTGCTGTGTGTTGTGTTGTGTCACCTAAGCCTCAGGAAAGACTCTCTAATAATAGACATTACTGACTGCAGAGCTCAGGAGCTGGCAGCAGCTTTCCCAGCAATCTCCCTATTCCTATTTATGGGCTTAGGGCTTCCCGGGCTTCAGGAGAGTGGCACAGGTTGGTTATACTTTCAAATAAATGCAGCAGTGAGAGCTGTTTCAGCATCTCAAAGTAAGGAAACAAGGAAACCTCTCCTGAAAGGTTCCTGCCCAGACTAGGAAAATAGAGGGTGAGAGGGAACTTTAATTCATCAGGGAGGACAGAGAACTGGTTAAATGAAGAAATAATCTTTGGCAGCAGAATAAAGTGGGCTAAAAATGTTGTCCATGAGCATATATGGGAAGCCCAAAATGTTTCCAGCTACCAGAGATATCATATACTGCAGGCGTCCCACGTAAGGAGCTAGAGAGGAAGAAATTCAAGCTTCTTTTATGACGGTTCTTAATAATTTAGGAAAGGGATTATCTGATGTGTAACAGCATTACCAAGGGAGGCTTTAAGGGCCCAACAGATCCCTCCCAGTCCTGTGCCCTCTGTTCCAGTCTTCTTCTGTTTTATTGCTCTTTTATTGCCCAGTCCAGATCACAGCGTTCTCTCTCAGCCAGAGCTCTGCAGTTTGTTTGTTCACTAGGTGACTCTTAACGTTTACATTGTTTTTACCCTCACAGTTTTCCTTACCTGCCACTGAAACTTCGCGACACCTGACAAGGTCACTTTTGTTGCCAACCAGAATAATCGGGATGTCTTCTTTCTGGCGTGCCCTGCGGAGCTGTATTCTGAGTTCGGAGGCCTTCTCAAAGCTTGCTCGGTCTGTGATGGAGTACACAATCAAGTATGCATCTCCCACTTGCATGCAGTGGTCTCGAATCCATTCTCCTTCACGCTGTTCAAAGAAAACGGTCAGACATCATTATTCCCAGATCAGATTTTCCTTAGAAAGTATAACATTAGAGAATCCAAATACATTCCTGCTGTAACTGTAATGGGTACAGTTTTAATCACAGTTATACTGAAAGTAATTCCAATGTGGTGATGGCATGACTACTTCACCACGAAGGAGGGCAAAAGTTGCCCCAAATCATTCATTTTACTGGCTTTAGACTGGAATGAACATGGTCTGGAAAATGGCTTGAATGTTTTGTTTTATCATTAAAAAAATAAAGAAGGATTCTGCTTCTCAGGCTCACACTGCAGAGCTATCAGGCATGCTTGACTTGGTGTGTGGTTAATCCCATATTCTCACTAATGTTGAAAACACCTTTCTTTCCCAAAAGATACCTATTTTTTATATTAGCAGTCATTCATACACACTTTTCTTTTGGCATTTGACTAGAACAAATTAAAGAATTAAAGTACCTTATTATCCCACATGTCGAGCAGTATAATGGTTGCACTTTCCCCATCTACCATCAGGGTTCTTTCATATGTGTCTTCTGGAAATAAAATCAGAAAAATTGGTAACATATTATTTTGTAGCATCATGTACATTACAAAAAACAAGTAGTTGAATATGCAGAATTTGTTCACAGTTCAAATTATTGGGCCAAATTTTATGCTGGCTCACATTCAGTTCTTTCCTCATTTCCATCAGCAGTGAACCTTTCCGTGATATACAAAGGAGGTTGAAAGATCAGGAAACTAAATGTCTGTGATTTTGGCTGATATTCTCTTTATCTATGTGGGAGAGAGAAAATAGAACCAGTGGAAGAAATAAGCAAAGGCTGAACATTTGCCCCATGGGAGCAGCAGAGTCCAGTAAGGCTGATTGATGGAAAATATTTGCTTTCACTTTAGCAGGGACAGTTTACGGGTGAACAGCCACCGCTGCAGAGAGCAACACAGCGAAAAGCCTCCAACCAGTGAGGACAGGGGTTTGTGAGACAAGAGCTGGTGAGTTTCAGAGTGGCTGAGACCTCTGCTGCGTCCTAGTTCTCTCCCATTTCGTGCTTCCCCACTTTAGGTTTGATGTCAAAAAGCAGACGAATCAACAACCCACAAAATGCGGTTATTTTGCACTGAGGCCACAAAAATGCATACCTAGGTTATAAACACCATGTGACAAAGTTCTGCTTAGAGCTGGGGGTGGCTGCTCCTACTCATAACTTTGATCAACCCTTGCCATGAAATCTCAGTCTAGCTTCTCCTTCAAATACTGATCATCCAACGTTCCCCCAAACCTGGGCACATGGGGTTTAGACCCATCTCTAGTCTTGCATTGCTAGTCAGTGAAAAATGCCAGGCTTCAGGCTTCTGAGAAAATCATCTCTCTCAGTGCAGTGTTTAAGGGGTCTGTCCTAACCATGCTTGTAGATAGGACCGTGTCTTAACCCTTGCCTCATAAAGTATCTATTGGGCACGAATGGAGTGAACTTTCCCCTAAACTGTAATCAGAGCCTTTCCTTGAAGCCAGCAATCTACATCCATGCAAAATAATGAGACCAAAATATTACACATTTAAAATGAAATTAAAATGGACAGCCTTGACACAGCTTAAAATGGTGAGATGAAAAAGACAAAGCTAATCAAGATGAGCATATTCCCTGCAGGTCCAATAGCATGATACTTGTGTTCATGAGCTAGGTTAATCATACAGTCAGTAGCAAAGCCAGTCCATAAAAGCTATTGTATTCCCTCTGTGAGATGGCTACCCTGAAACCATCCTCTGAAACCATCCTCTCTTGTAACAGAATTTCCAGTTTGCAAGCTAAAGTTTGGAGAATAGTTTCTTGAACTGACCAAGAATCTGGATGGGAACAGGATTCATATATACCAGAAGACAACACCCAGAGGACTGTTTCTCCATTGTTACACACAGAGAGGCTGCAAATACCTAATCACACTCCTCAAAAATATTATGCCCAAATGGTCACATTCGGCACTTATTTGCACCTTAGTCAATCCTAAGGAACTTCCACAGGACATGAAACAAACTGAAAGTGAGTGATTGGTTCATCTCATGTTTATTTCAAAGCCAACACTAAAAAAAGGGAAGATGGCAAGCTTTCCAATACCTCAGCAGAGCTGGCCTTGAAAATGTGCCACCCTTACACTCCAAGCAGTATTGCTGGCAGTGTAATGAAAGAAGAAACCATACAGCTTCGCACAGAGGAGAAGAAAACTGTCTGGCAGGGGTGTGCAAAGCAAATCAGCTGCATTTATGACTGGTTGCCCAAGGGTCCTACTCCAGTTTGCTGGGGTAGCACTAGGAAATGTTTCATCAGGGATACTCCAGGCTGAGGAGCTGGTGGGATTACAGGAAAAACGATGGTAGAAGCTGAAGACAAATCACACCTGAATAACTGACTCAGAGTGACCACACCATGGGGAACTTCAGTTCCCCCAAAGGCACAAAGACCTGTGTGTGTCCCCAGTCTGTGTCAGCAAGCAAGGAAAATGTGGGTCCCCTTTCCTGGTGCTGGGCTGTATGAAATCCTGGGTGAAACCTCTCCTAATCAGATTGGTGCAGCACAACCCTTCCACATCAACATCTCACACAAAGCATAGCTCAGAGCTTGGTGCAAGAGCTTCACCTTCTGCATGGTCTGGTCTTTGGGATTAAAGACCACGTTGCAACCCTAAACAAAGCAGAGGAGGATAGCAAGGGGGAAGAATCAAAGAAAACCCTACAGCTTGTGCCATTTCCTCCTGTTTGGACAACAGGAAATTTCCTACACTGCTGAAGGGCCTTTGTCTGGTTTATCTCTGGGGGAACCCATGTTGTGCAAGTAAGATGAAATGAGGAGGAGACATATTTTATTCAAACTCCACACAGCCTACACTGAGGTAATGTGTTTATACAGAATGGCTGAGATGACTTCTAACAGCAAATATTTTGGAGGTGACTGAAGGACTCAGCAGTGGCTTTTTCTTTATATATTGTTAATAAGCATTTCATTCTCATAGACCGGGAGAATGCCCAGCTGTTTGAATTCCCCAGGAAGCTGGAGCCAGTCTTATGGAGTTAGTAGTGATACAAATGTCGGACAAGCGTGAAAGCTGTATCAGCTTCCTGTGTAATGTCATCACAGGCAGGAATGAGGCAGCTTCCAGCAGGTAACTGGAAATGAAATAACGTGAGAATCTGAATTTTTCTCTTTCAGAGACTTTCAATCATTGTTGGTGAGTATCTTACTCATCTTATTTTGCTTTCTTGTTTTCTTAAGAGAGATGCACGTGTTGAATCGGTTTTGGTGATCAGTTTCAAATGTTTGTTACCTCAATTTTTGATTAAACGGCCTCTCTGATTTTCTGTGCCAATTACTACTGACAGGGCTGATTGCAAACAAACACAAACACCCCAGGGCAAGCACAAACACCTACCTCCCAGCACCTCACAGTCGCTGTCAATGCTGTCATGCACCCCCGCAAAGATGTTGGCTAGGGAGGACTTGCCTACGCCGTGCTCCCCGATCAGCACCACTCGGTAGCAATTGCTGCCAGACTCAGAGGAGATGACGGAGTCAGATGACTCCGAGGACCAGCTCCTTCTGTAGTAATCATCAGGATTGATGGTGTATCGCTTCTGCGGGTTGTACTCATTGGAGTCTTTCTGGACCAGCAGATGCTTTCCATCAGCAGGGATGCTCCACCGCTGCTGCTGCTGCTGCAGACTGCTGTTGTGGGTGCGACGCATGGTAACATTGTTTAGGGTCATTTTTTACCCCTGGTGAGAAATAGGGAAATCACAAGCGTCACCTACAAAACATTTAGAAATGCATTAATGCTGTCTTATTAACTTCAAAGCAGCACATCCTACTCTCCCGTAGGGATCTAGTATACGGCAAAAGTAAATGAGACTTTCTTCACTCTTCCGTACTTGCTGGTACACAAAGAAATATTTCTAGTTAGTGAGTCAGAGGCTTTTTCCTAGGGATGATACCACCCCCACCTGCTAAATCCTATCTTGGTTGAGCCTTTCCAAGCTCACGACTGTGCTAGGTGCAGCCCAGCCCTGGGGAGACATCGCTGTGTCCCAGAGGAGCAGGAAGGGGCAGCATTCAGCAGCGCTGTCCTGCATGGGAGCTGCATCCCTGCTGAGAGGCAGCCTATGGCACACACAGCACCCACAGGTACTGGTCCCCATCCTTTGTGCTTTACTGGGGGCAAGCAGTTGCCTCCAGCTCCCAATGCAGCTGGGTGTGGAGCATCTTTCATATTGTCTCGGTTAAGAGCTGGAACATTTGGGAAAGCAATAAAGAATCACTCACTGCACACTTAGACAACCCTGATATAAGAAAAGAGCCATGCAAGCATGTCTTGCTACAGTGGGGTGGATTTGAGTCTTGTCTACAGCAAGGTTCACAAAGAGTGACTCTGCTTTGGACAGTGGCTTTTTGTCTGACAAGAGGGAGAATACAGTCTAGATCAACAGCTTTTCTGAGGAGTTACGGAGTCTAGTCAGTACAGCATGTAGCACTGGGAGAAAAAGCTCATAGACTTACAGATATTAAATCAACAACTTCATTTAGTGCACAATCAGCTAGACAGGTTCACTTGTCTTATCTAAACACAGCTCTTAATTATATTTTACTCAGAAAACTCTATTTTGCCTTGCCTGGAGGCAGAGGACAGTGATGTCATTCTCACAGGCTAACAACTACCATTTTTAGGAAAGTTACTTTGATGCATTCCTGTTCCCAAAGTGACATTTATTTAGACATTTTGCTTTTTGCCGTATATCTGATGTTTCTCAACTCTCTTCTCCATGATAGTAAATAGGATAACTGTCCATAAAATGCACCCAACCATTTTCAAACCTGAATAATATGTGGTGAATGAAAAAAAGGACAGCAACACAACAAATCAACAGGTACAAATCACTGCTCCTCTTCTCACAAAACTGCCTGTAAACTTCTTTGAATAAATGCACAGCAGGACAGAGAAAAAATATACAGAAAAAGCACACTCTATCTGAACTTACTACCACATACGCAATATTTTTCTCTCTGATGCATAGTACAGAGTGGCAAAATGAGATTGTTTGCATAATCCCAGTCACAGTAACTTTGTCAGCAAGAAATATATCTAAACCAGAAATCACGCACCAAGCACAAGCTGCTTCACAAAACAAAAAAGAATTATTTACTGTGGTTGAATTTTGAAAAGCGTTTTTTCCTAGCAGCTTCCCCACTGAAACGACCAGATGAGAAAAGCCAGCTTCAGTTCAGCCAAACAACGGAGCCTAATTCACAACCTGCCATAAACAATCACTTGCTAAACAGTCGCAAACACGAACATTTTACGATTTCGCCTCTGACAAATTACCATCCCTCATTAACCAAAGCCAAATGAGTTCCTATCACAAATTGTGTTCCAAGTTCAAACTGATTTTGATACCCCACATTGTGTTTAGCTGCCTGGGTGTCTAGCACCGACAGTCAAAATCTGTGCCTGACCGACGCTGCCTTACTTCTGCCGGGGCTCTGCTGGCGCTGCCCTTCTCTCTCCACGGGCTGCTCGGCCGAAGTAAATCCTCTCCTGCTTTGGGGCTGCCTCTTTAATTCTTTCTCAGCAAACCTGGTTTATATTAAGCCCATCTGATCAGAGACAGGGCTTTTCCGTGACGTGGTTGGCCTTTCCGTACAACAGCCAGCCCCCAGCTGGGAGGAAGCAGACATGCAGAAGAGCAAAAACTTACAAACAATCTCAAAAGACTTACTCAAAATCATATGATTGTCTCAATATTGCCAGTAAAATAAACACGTTTGGTTCTTGCATGATGAAAACAGGAAAGGGGGGAAGGGGGGAGAAGTGCTTTTTCGCCTCAGTAAGTTCTTCATTCAAACATTATCAAAATTAATGATGTTTAAAAAATGTCACAAGTTTCAGTAATGCATAAAATGGTATAAATGCATTATGTTCTCTGTCTGCAGAACACCCTTAACCCCCTGCCAAACAAAACTTTCATTTGGAATAAAATATCTGATTTTTTTAAATTATCCTAAAAATAAGAATACTATTCTGTTGGTTTTGGTTTGGTTTTGATTTGTTTTTTAAAATAAAATCTAGTATATACAATCCTATTCTACTCTTTCAAACTCCAAGTGACTGCACCCAGTTTCCTGAACTGCATAATCAGCTCTCACTTCTGTTGCAACCCTTTTCTAACAGGGGCTTGAGAAGACATCCAAATATAAATTCAGTGTTACTCCAGCTGGGTCATGGCAAAGATACATCAGAATACACAAAGTCTGCACAAAGTCGGAGTAGCACACTGCTGATTCTGCTCACAGATCATTAGGAAAGATGAAAACATAGTGTACATGCCACAAACACAGAGCCTGCTCCTTAAATTTTTATAATCTCACAGCTCATTGGCAGAAGAAATTTATCAACAAGATAAAAAAAAAACATCCAAACCTGTAATGTGTGCTGCCGGGTGACTCTTCTGGCAATGTATGCAAAATACTTATTAACAAATAAAGAGTAATAAACTTTCACAGAACTGCTCAGTAGGGACACCACAACTTATATAAAAGTGTATGGAAACTCTGCAGTCAGCTCTCAATTATCCAGACACTGGATTAATTATGATGAGCTCAAAACCAAGCTCCTACAGTTTTCTTTTGTATTTACAATCTCCTAGCTACTTTATCAGCTTCTGAAACCAACAGGTGATTAATGCTTATCCTGCACATCTGAAGTTTGAAAAATTTCGCTGCTGAACAGGAGCAAGAATGAGCCCATTCTTCTCAGTTACAGACAAGCAAGGTTTTAACTGACAACGTATCTTTGTTAAAGGGAACAGTGACATGTAGAGAAGAGTATCTATTGCTATGATTGCAGCCTAGCACTTATTTTATATTCCTCCACTGTAAAATTGTTTATTTTTCCCCTGGAAAAGCAGACTTTTACAAAATTCTTCAGTTGAAATCTGCTTGCTTTTTTTTCCCTTCAGCTTTATTGCATTCCTGTGTCTTTTGTGAGGATTTTCAGGGCTCTCCTGAGCCCATTCTCAAGCTTAAAGAGCCAAGAGCGTTTCCCAAAGAGATATTCTCTCGTCAATTTACATAGAAATTATTCAAATCTACTGATGGGAGAACTGGATAAAAAACATATCCTGAATTTTCTTCACCTGCATTTTGCTCCTTGGTGGCAGCTGAACTGGCCCCAGGTCCTGCATCTCCACCTCACCCGTCCCTAACACAGCAGACGCCAAGTCTCTGTGCTGTGTGATAATCCCAAAGAGCACAGAGAGGCACGTCCCTCTTTATAGGATGTAGAGAGTGGCTGCTGATACTGACTGTACAAAATGAAACAACATCTCTGCCAGGAAAGGTTTATGGCGTGGGTAGCTCTCTTTAAGTTGTCTGTAATTTGTCAAGGCAAGTAGAAGTCCTGTCCACCGCAGGGCTAGAGAGATTTATGGCCAGACTGATGTCAGCAGAACTGTAGGCTCTAACGTCTCAACCCAACGTTTAACGTATATCATAGTAGAAAGCACAAACAGCAAAAATAAACCAAAGTCAGAAAAGCCTTTATGTTTAGTTATGGTTAGTGTTATATGGGGAATTGCTAGACATCATCTTCCATATCCTTTTCATAAAATTCAAGGCAGACAAAGAAAACACAGCTCTTCATCAACCACACAATATATCTCTTATATAAACCCATCCATAAGGGTTGTCCCAACCGTGACATGAAGCTTGGGAAAATTGCATGTGTGTTTTCCATTGTACTGTCTCTTGCAATCCTGTTCTGATTTTCCAACTGGACAATTAACTCTCCAGATGCTGTTCTGTACTACTGTCTGCCTCCACACAATCAAGAGTTCTTCTTCCTCAGGGAATGCCATAACTACTCCTACATTTATACAGTCCTAAAATACATTCAGCCCTTTGAGGGCACCCGTGAGGCTGAGGTGGCCCACACTGAAATCAGTTTGGCACCCTGCCATAGATGGATGGAGTCTGACACAGTCCTAGACTGCTCAGCTCTCTTGCACTCTTCCCTGGTCAACACTTCTGCAACTCAAATTGCCTGAGGCACCATCACAAGAAGAGATGAACCACAAGACCTGGCGCTGTCATAACACACACGAGCACTCAGGTGCTACCATCTGGTGCAATATTAAAACTCAGAGTGATTGCTTTTCACCCACCTTATCCATTCTGTGCTTCAATAATCACATCTTAAAGGAATGCTCTCTGCAGCCAGGATGAAGTAAACTTTGCAGAGTAGCAGCTCTGAAATTCTTCTCCAGCCATTTATAATTAGACCAGGTGATGCCCAAAGCAATTAGGCAGAAATTTTCCATTGGATATAAAACAGCAGTGCTTTTTAGATGACAATTAGGCCTTTTGTATTTATGTATATGAAGGCAAAAGTAGTTCCTCAAATCACCTTCTGGCATGGGAGTCATGAGTACAGACAACGTGAATCAATTTGGAGGGGGAGGGAAATGCAAGGGAGGAAAAACTCAAAAAAAAAAAAAAAGGCAGAAAAAACAATGTTCAGATCTATTTGAATATAAATAGTATGCAGGGTGTCTGAAAGAGCACTTTCTCCTTATACATTTAGCAGTAGCTTATGTCTTCATTTTTGCCCTCAGAGGACAGACCTAACTTAGCAGACTGTGTTCCCAACATTTCATTGCCTGCAAAGGCACTGAAGGAAGCCCACCGCCTTCCTTTCCTCCACACCATTATGGCAGTTCACATTTTGCTCTTCTTCTTACATCCCTTAGTGCCGGCTGGCCTTCAGCAGTTCTCTACCCCACCAATGGCATTAGCCACCAGGTCACCAATGGACAGCGTTGAATTTGGGTGTAGACACAATGCTGTGCTGGATAATGCCAGACATACCAGGAGTACCCCCAGTTACTGCACATGTCAGGAGAGATGCTCCAGTGTCACTACCCATTCCTGCAGCACAGTGGGCCACATCAGCTCAGTGAGCACATGTAGAACAAAAAGCAAAAATACATGTGTGATGAAGCAGCATCAGGCCCATAGCAACGGGACTGTTAGCTTATTTACACCAATTCATGCCCACAGCTTTGCCTTTGTCTTTCCTGCTTTCCCTCCAATGACTCAGTAAGAAGTTTCATGCTGAGTGAGAAAGGTACCAGGGATAAAATACTCTGAAACTGGGAGGGATGAGGCAGGGAAATGAAGGATTATGAGCCGGAGGAAGTCTACTGGGGGTCTTAAGCGGGAGACAGGGCAGAGAAAGATTCTCAGAAATTAAGGAATAATAAGACTTTTATTTTTAGGGTAACATAATCAGGAGTACCTCAAAGTGTCCCTCATCTGAAAAACGAGGTGCTTTTTGCCACTGCCCCTTTCAGAGGAGTAGATTGGGTAGGCTCTGTTCCCAGCAATTGCTTGCAGGGGATACTGAATCTGTTCTCCCACACCACAGCAACATTTTTTAAATTCTTTAACTGAGCACTTAAAGCAGAACATGATCCCTTGGTGATGGAGCGCAAGGATAGAGAAGAAGCACAGATCTGTACTCCTTGTGCACAAGACAGCAGTAAAAGCCAACATTCAAGCTCTCAGGGAATAGAATTGTCTTTAATCAGCTGTCTCACTAGGGAACCCCTCTTTAGTCTATTACTTGCAGATAATCTGGATTCTGATACACCAAAAGGAAGGTGTGCCCCATATCCATGCACTGCAGAGCCTTGGTGACTGTAACAGGCATCCAAAAGGTATTTTGCCCATTAATACGTTAAGCCAGCACAGTTGAATACTCGGCAGAAAGTGAGAAATAAGTAGCCAGCACAGTTGAATACTCGGCAGAAAGTGAGAAATAAGTAGCCAGACGCAGTTGAGTTAATAATAAAATACAAGTTACTTTTTAGTCTAGTTAACAGGGAAAAAAAAAACAAAAACAAAAACACTAAAACAACTATCAGATGTGGGGGAAAAAATGTATATATAAAGAGCAAATGGCAAAAGGAATTATTTCCATAAGAGTTACTTAGAAAAAGGACTGCCTATTTCCCACCCTTGCACTGAATGACGTTAAAGAGTTCTGCTGATAACTGTCTAGGGAACTGGATTAAGTCATGTATGACATTAATAAATGTGTTTTTCAAATAGAATCAATGCAAATAAAAAAAATCATAATATACTAATAATAGTAGGATGTGAGCTAGCCATAAATTTCTTCGAATACTGAGCTAAAAAATCCTGCAGACAAATGGCACCAGCACAGGCCATTTTTTGCAGCTGGGATCTACGTACCATGTCACAGTCCTCAGTGCAATCGGGTTTAGGAGGCACAACCTCCTTTGCAGCTGCAGGATTCACAGATTTCAATAGCTTGGTTTTAAAGCACTAAGTCAGTGGTAATTTAACAACAGGCAACTTCTGCACCAGCAAAGCCTAGGTTAGAAACTTCAGTAGAATAATCTGGGCCTCCAGATTATTCAGAATTGAATAATTCAGATTAATAATTCAGAATTTAATAATTCAGATTCAGAATAATTCAGATTACTTCAGAATTGTTGAAGGGAGATCCAGAAAAAGGTCTTTTGCTCCTAACGCAATTTCTTCTTCACCATGGCACCCAAGATTCTTACACCAAGTGCAATCAACGGTAACTACCAGTATTCAGGGAAGGGGCTGTGTTATACTATTTCAACTCACACAAAAACATGGAGCAAGACCTCAAAATCCTGCCAACGAAAGCCAATTTATTTCAAATATATTCCACATGGTAGCCAGAGCTTGACTTTCAGGTGCTGATTGCATTTATTTCCATGACAAGCCTGTCTGAGGTGGGAAGGGAGCGCCACTGAGCTCTCCAATCCACCTTGGCTTGCAAAACTCCCCCAGTCTCACATCATTAAAGGGTGTTTGGGGCTCACTGTCTGGCTAGAGGAATCCCACCGCTGGGCCAGGGGCTGACATAGGGTCCTGGGCAGGGTTGGGGAGCCCTGGGGGGCAGGCAGGGCTGTGGGTGCCCCCAGGACCCCAGCACCCACTTGGCTCAAGCCTTGAGGAAGGGTGGTGGCACATGGTTGAGGTTCAGCTGAGGCAGAGCTCAGTTCAGCCGGGCCATTGTCAGTCTAGGTCGTGCCAGGGCTGTTACTTACATCTGCACCACGAGAAAGGTGACGTGTAAAAACGCATGGCACATGGTGGCTAAACCAGCTATGTTCTTCAAAAGAGAATGAGGCCACAGCTGGAATATGGCGTCTGGGCACCTCATCCCTTCCCAGCTCTCTCTTTACTGCACAGACAACTAGCAGGAACAAAACCACAGCTAAACATGGTCTGCTTGGAGGGAGCCAAGGGCTCTCGCCTTTCTGCCTTTACAGTCTTGTCCATCTGGTGCCCCTGGTTTGGCGCCCGCTGCACCAGCACCTACTGAAGTGATGGTGCATGTGATTGCTCAGTGATTCACCGCTGTGTTTGGATTTTCAGGCTCCTGGGCTTGTGTTTATCAGCAAAACACACGCTCTCTACAGCGTCAGGCTATAAGCGGATTGGAGCCATACAAAATGCCTTTAAGCAAGATGCTCTACACGGTCAGGCGTAATTAATGTCTATTTAATTGAGCAAAGGCACCTCTTTTATTTAAACAGCTTTCCTCCCATGTCTTTCAGCATGCACTTTCCACTTTTCTAAAATGGAAGATGTGAAAATGAACACATAAGTGAAGATATGTTGTTTATTTTCTTTTTGAAGATCTAATTCTTCATCTCTATTGTACTGTGTTCATGTCAGGACAACTGAGCACCAGGCCCTGCAGGTAGGATTCATTTCACCTCATTTAAACTACTTGCCTTGGTTCCCAGAGGGAGCCAGATGGGGTTAACCAGGCAGGTCATGCATCTAACACAGGTTGCATGAATCATCCCAGGAGATGCCTCTCCCCACTGACAACAGAGGGACCTCCGGGAGATGAGTCTCTCTGCACCAACACCAGCCTTAAAATGCACAGTCTGAAAGCTGGACCACCAGTCAAATGAAGTGAAATGAAGCAACCTCAAAGACTAATTTTTTACCAGTGCCTTCTCAGACAGACAATAAGAAAGACAAGGTTTAAGATGTAATTGTTATATATGCAACGGTGAATGAAACTATCCTGCTGTAGTATAACAGATGCATAAAGCACAGGCAGCTTGGCTAGAAAACTGTAGAAACAGGTACATGTGGTATGTTCAGTATGGATGGCAACAGGAGTCTTTTCTCAGCAGCTACTGGGATTCTTCTGGGGAGGAATACTCTGCTGCGTGTGGCTTCACCACCCAGATTCCAGGTTTATTGCACAAAGTCAAGTCATTGTGTGAATTCATCATTTGTCCCCCCACATCAATCGCTTTCTCCTCTGTGTGATATTTGTCTGCGCATTTATATGCTGTCAGGTACCAAGTGAGACAAAACACAAACTCTGGGATTAACCAGTTTTAGTATAATCTGATGCAGCCTGAAAATCAGAATGAATTATTACCTCTTCAGCAAGACATGACTTCAGACAGGCCAGCTCCAGAGGAAAGAGAGAAGGACTTTTGCCAGCACAGGCTTTTATGGGAGGGGAAGAAAAAAGACCCTACAGAATATAAGGATTTAAGAATTTAGGAAATTCTTCACCATGTGGGTGGTGAGACACTGGAACAGGCTGCCCAGAGAAGCTGTGGATGCCCCATCCCTGGAAGTGCTCAGGCCAGGCTGGATGGGGTCTTGAGCAACCTGGCCTAGTGGAAGGTGTCCTTGCCCATGGCAGGAAGATTAGAACTAGATGATCTTTAAGGTCCTTTCCAACCCAAAGTATTCTGTGATTCTGTGAATTACTTTGGTTGCCATCCACACTGACCAAGCTCCAGATGCTTTTTCTTCACAGCCTCTGACATGTGGCACATGGCTGGTGGTGGCTGTTTTCTGCCCTGCTTCTGCAAGCCAGCGCGTGCTGTCACCATGCATCACCACGGACACGGCCTGCTCCAGCCAGCCAGCCTCCTGCAAAAAGGAGGATCACAGCCAGCACGTTTTACTGGGAAAATAAAATACCAGCAGTTACAGTGCTGTCAGCTTCAATCCTACTTTGTAAAGCCAGTTCCTTGGCACTGAAGGCTGTCACGTTCCTGGAGGAGCCAGAAAGGGGTGACAGAGCTACAGCAGGATCTTCTCAAGCCCTCAAGCTGGGACGTGTGCATACATGTGTATCTGTGCTCAAGCTGCTGGCTGACCTCCGGAAACCACCACCTGTTTGTCTTTCACTTTGTCTCTATTATTTTCATAAAATACATTCATTTTGAAAGCAGGCAGTAAACACAGGAGCTGGGCATAATTAAGAAGCCATCATTAATAACTAAAATCAATCATTTTGATGATTAGCAGAATGTTTAATGCTTCCACTGCATTGTCCTCCAATGCAAATCATGCATCTGCAAAATGTACATCTACCTGATAATATGTGAGACAACACTGTCCTTTTCAGAACCGATGAACTGGAAGGTCTATATCATACATATTTTTTCCTTATTCATGGTAATTAGTACATTCTTTAATGATTTATGAACATTTTTTACACTGAAAGCTACTAAAGTTTCGTATTAATAAGGGAGGGACTGTCCTCATGAAACCAAGGACAGTGAACATTCTACTGGTTCAAAGATGTGGGTGGCTAGAAAAGGGAATGACCATCGGTTGCTCAAGCGCATTTCTCAGGTGAGCTGCTCTGGGGCTGGGTGCCTGACATGCACCGTTCCTGTGAAGGACAAAATTAGAGCAAATGGTAGGAAAAAACTTTGATTTCTTGAGGCTGTGGAAGTAGCCACAGCCCTGGTTTTCATAAATCCTCTGTGTTGCTGGAAGTTTAATCAATGGCCAGCCTGGCAGATTTAGAAGCCAAAAGAAAAATAGCTAAGTCAAAGTCACAAACTCAAGGAACATAATTCTAGTCCAACTCATAAACTAGATCTGATTAATGATGCTTTACAGACCTCAGTTCTACGTAGCTCACAATTTGTCCAGCAGAGCAAGTGAGCAATCCGGCCACACCACCACGTTCTCCTTCCCAGCCCACTGCGTGCCCTCTACAGCCACGGCCTGACAGATTTTAAACAATTCTGTCGTACTGTAAAATAAGACCCGAAGTACCACAAACATGAGCTGAGATGACAAAACATATGATAGTGAACAAAGAGAGACATGAGGGGGAGCAAAATGGACACATCCCGCATTAAAAGGCAGAGAAAATATTTTGATGTCTTAGTTACAAGCCCACTCCTGTTTGACTTCTGACCCAAGACTGAGCTGCTCACAATTACATCACAGCTGCTGGGCAGTATAACGCTGCCTCCAAAAGCTATTTGTCTCATCAGAAGGGTATTCACAAGGACAACCTTGGCTCAGTGAGTCAGGGGAGGGAAATGGGCTCCTTCAGAAGGGACAGCAGAGCAGCTAAGGAAGGTTCAGGCGCTGAATTGCCTCCCACGCTCCCCCTTACTCACAGCTTAGGGAAAAGATGAAGCTAAAATAAGCACCATCCTTAGGGGACAAAAAGTTTAATTGGTGGATCACATAGAAAAACTCTGTCTAACAGCTTACCTGAACATCTTCAAATATCTTCTCTTATGCCTCCTTCTTCTCTCATACTGGTATATATCAGAAATTACCCTTAAGGTAACTTAAAATGAAGCATAACTGAGATTTATAAACCTGTTCAAAATATATAAAGGGTAAACAGCAGTGAAAGTTCACATGTTCCACCGGGGTATGAACACCTCATGCCTCCTACACCTGCACATTTCCGGTTCAGCAAAACCTGTAGAACACACGTGCTTGGATACTTCTCACACTTCACACTAAAAGACAGACCCTGTCTACTGCCTTTGTTACTCCGGATTCTCCCTGCACAAAGGACGAAGTCCCTTGATCTCTGCTATCACATCACAGGAGGCCTTCAACAATACCTTTGGATTGTTTTCTGATTAACCACACAGTTAACATTGTCCCTTTTAGCTGAATAAAAAGTAAAGAGAAAGTGAGAAGGCAAGGAAGAAAAGACAGCAACAGAAAGAGAGATGTCCTATCCTCAGAACAGTCATCTTGAGTTCATGCAGTTTCAAGCACTGTCCCTTATTTGAAGGTGTAATATCATTTGCAGAGTGTTGTGAGCTTTTTTTTATTGCCAGCATCCCAGGAACATGTTCTCTTCGGAAGCCCTTAGACTCCCAGCTCCCAGTGTCTTAGTCTCATATTGCTTACAGTTATGTGACTGTATTAAGTCAAGACTTTTCAGCCCAAACCAACTAGGACAGACCTGAGAGCTCCATCGCTTTGGCTTTCCAAAGCATTTCTCAACCATCATTAACATAACAGTGCCCAACATGGACTTTTACCCAGCCTACAAGCAGGGGAGGTCTTTCTCCAGCTTTCTGAAAAATCATCAGTTATCTCATGGGTACCCTAACACTGCCTGACTCCAAAACACTTGCAGCTCTACCTGAAGCGCATATCAGCTGTTCCATTCACACTGGAAGCTCTGGAGCAAATGCACAAACTCATGAGCAGTCCTTGTTCAAATTCAACAAAAAAGGGAACCTGCATTTTGGATCAACTTCAGGCCCAAGGTCTGTTAAAACTGGGAGAAAGTGAGCACGTGGAAGTGAGGACAGGCTACATTACAAACATTTTATCAATGATGAGAGAAGAAATGAGATGAGATCAGGTGAGACGAGATGAGATCAGATGAGACGAGATAATGTAAAATTACTTCCTCCCCAGCCAGGAACCAGTCAAGTTCTGAAGGTATCAGACATGTAACTTTCTCTGGAGGACATACCTGGCTTGCAAGCAGCTGCTTTTCAGTTTATTTTAGTTTCCATTTCTAAAGAGCACTGGAAGGGACTTTTCACAGTGAGAGGAAAAGTTTCTAAATTTTCGAAAAGTGAGACAAAAAAGCCATGGAAGTGAAAGGGCAGATTCTTAGCAAACAATGTGTGGGGAATGAGCTATTTCATGGGGTTGCTTCACACCTCGAATGTACTTGGCAACACTCTGGTATTGGCCTCACAACTCTAGTTTCACCTCCAGGCCATGCCAGTGATTTCTCAGTGGCAACTGCACATAGCATAGTCCCCTGCTGAAGATGCTGCTCCAAATTCACCAGATTAGCAGCCCCCACTGGGAGAAACTCAGCTGCCTAGCCATAGCTTGGTGTAAAAGCAATGGAAGTAGCAGTCACATATATATCCTTTTTTAAAAAAACAAAAAATGAACAAACAACAGTGACAGTGACAGTGACAAATATAGCCATGACTGAAGACCAGCAGCCACACCAGCTCTCTGCATGCTGTGACAAAGCAAAAGACAGAACAACCCCAGGTTCAGATGTGATATAGTGCCTTGCAGAGTCAAATACAATGCACTGTCTGCAATATTAATTACTAATTTCATTAGAGCTGCAGAAATCACCTAGCAGTAACATTTTATTTATTTAAAGTCTGCGTCACTACTTTAGTTATTGTCTTTCCATGATGCACTTGTGGAGTGTACACTTCTTTGCAAACGGTGCAGCAAGTTCCCAAAACCCACCTGTTTAAATGCACAAACTGTGCTTATTGCATTTGGGGAAAAACTGATCCATCAAGCACCAACATACATGGAGAAATTCCTGAGCAGGCTGAACAGACCCTCCTGCTTGCTGTCACCTCGCCAGCTGCTGCAGAAGAATGGAGCTGCCAAGTTCAAAACTGCATCAAAACACTCAGGGCTGCCATAGGAGCTGCCTCCTGAGGGCTCGGGCAAGGCACGGACTTCAGCTGCCACTCCAGACGGGGAACCTGCAGGAGATCACAGCTGAGCCAGACCAGCCCAGTAAACATGGGGGTCATCACATTGTTACATGTTCAAGCCCATGTGGCCGTGACGGCAAGCATTAAAAAGCTTAGCCCAAGATTTTATTTAACACAGCAAGTCTGAAACATCTTAACGATATAAATAGGCACCGTTAATACTCAGTCTTACCCAACGGCTGAACTAGGTTATAGTATTTTTCAGTTTAATTGGGGATAGCCCAATACATAAATAGGTTGTGGTTATGTTTAGCTGGGTACAAGGATTAGAGACTGGCTTAATGCAGAAGTAAATCCTGACAGACCACTTAGGAAATAGAAAGAGATTAACATGACTATAATAATAGAGCTCAAACACCGTGATGAACCAGCACATAGTGGGTTTCACTAATTAAAGATGTTCATTGATGACAGAGGTCTGACGCCTCTGATGTTTATGTCACTTCCGATGCTAAGACAAGGGTATCCCTTAAGTATTATGACACAGGTAAATACGCCAAGGGAATAACACTAACGATTAAATTACCGCTGACACTGAGGGCATATGCCAGGTATTAGATGGCGCGTGTTTTACTCCCTGCCCTGCCTCTCGTTTAGCAGGGTGCTCCCTCCAGAGCAGGAGCACTTGGGTTTCAGTGCTTGTGCTGTGCAGGTTTTTTCAGACATCTGGAGCAGATTTCCAAACCCTTAGGTCTTGGGCTTTAAATTAGTAAAATGATATGCACATAACACAGCGCTTGTGAGGAACATTGGAAAAAGCACTTAGATTATTAAAAGAAATCATATCTGATGTGGAAAATATTGCTAAAATAATAATTTGCTTCTAACTATTTCAAAGAGAACTTCTAAAATGGTTACAGAGCTGGGGGTTGAAAGAATTGGAAACAACATCATTATTATTTGACACACACAGTCGGAAACCAGGGTCTATCGTGCCAAGCACTATACAAACATACATCAAAAATATAGCCCTTGTCCCAGACAACTGTCAGCCTCATTATTAAACTAGAGACACGGAAAACAGAAAGAAACAAAGAGTAAGCACTGGTCAACAGGAACGTCAATGGCCAGAGCAAATCAGCATCACAACAGACATCAAACATTTGCAGAATAATCAAAGAGTTTTATGTAGACATTAAAAGAAAATGAAATATCTCTGTGCTATGTAGGGATCTTCTAGGCACAGGGGACAGCACAGGAAAAAGTATGGAAGAGTGGAAACTGTAGATAAATTCTCCTTTATTGCTCTGGAAAAGAGAGAGGTTTTCTTTGGAGCACAGTACATTTTCTGTCAGAATTCTAAATACCTTTGGGGCTTTTAGCATGCCTTTACATTCCCTATAGTATTTATCATCCAGTTTTGGGCCATATTCATAATCTACAACAGAACACAACATTTGGCCTTCAACAATCTGTTGGTCTTGAGTCCTGATTCATTTCCTCAAAAACAGAAATTACAGAAAATAATTTATTTGCCCATATTTAAGTTTTCTCGTTTTTTCATTTTAAAAAAACATGTTTAGCACATCTTAATCTAAATTTCCAGAAGTCAGCAATAATTTCTTGATGCCTTGGTGCCTTACTACTTTCTTCAACTCCCTTTTTTAATCTTGTATCATAGGAAAAGGAGTGTCTGAAAATTAGGGTATTACCAAGCCTGTTGAGCTGGGCATGAAAATCTTTGTCTGGAGATGTAAAATCCTTTATATTAAAAGACCAAATACTTGCCTATGTAAGAACATAATGAAATATGAAAACAACCAGAATGGAAAAAGTGGAATAGATTTACAATTTTAAAATAGCACACATGATACAAAAGTTCATGAGTCTATATAAATTTCAACAAAAAAAGCTCGTGGTTTTTTTCGTTAATGCAGAATGCATTCATTGTGGGTTTTAAGTGCCTCAGTTTAGAAGCAGAAGGCAGTTTTTATTAATAGCACATGCAATCCCAACACAGGAGATTCCTGTGGCAGATTTATTTGCTCCTTAAACAGGCACCCTTGGCTTCAGTAGGAGAAAGGGCTGAGTTAGAACTGCCTGGCAAGGGGGGTCTCAGTGACAGTGGGGTCCCAGCTGGTGGTGCCACCTCACTGCTGTCCCACGGGCAGAGCGGGCACACTGGTCACATCCTGAGGACAAGCCAGGAACGTGCATCCTCTGGAAGAAGATGCCAGCACAGAGATGGGCACGAGCCACAGTGGGTCCTGGGTTCAGACATCTGGGGGATGAGGAGCCCAGGATGCTGCGCTGCTCGAGAGCACAGACGCGGGCATTGGGAGGGGGAGCAAACATGATGGTCCGAGGAAGGTGAAGAAGGCAAGGCCACCTTGTTGGCTGTCAGTGTCTGTAGCTGACGGCTTTTTTCTATTTCAGTCTGTTTACTCCAAGAACTCCTCTGACAGACAGGGAACGCTGGCAGAGTAGGACTGACACCATCACTGCAGTCTCTCTGGTTACTATGTATGGATTCAGTTCATCTCAGCCTTTTCATGGAAATAGTTCATGTGAGCCAGAGAAGAAAAAACTTATACTCCTCCCACCTTCCTGAGAAGGCAAATAGCCACCAGGAAAACCCTTTGTCCTGCACAGCTTGGCATTACAGTAAAGAATCATAGAATCACAGAATCACAGAATGTCAGAGATTGGAAGGGACCTCAAAAGA